>NC_090725.1:162095729-162100729 GCF_036898095.1 Palaemon carinicauda | reverse complement strand
TAGGGAGTCATGTCTTCATCGATCTTGTTGCAGAATTGCATCGAGCGAACCATATCCTCGTCCCACTCTTGCAACATTTCTTTCAACTCCTTCGCATGGTTGCAGGCCTTGGCAAGCCGTTCTAATGTTAAGCCCGTTTCTTCGACATGTTCTTGGGTCTCTTCCTGGGTATCACTCTCTTCTTCACTTGCCGATTTCGTCAGGTCTTCGAGGTCTGCGTCAGTTAGGGGCTGGGAATGGCAGTCCAACAACTCGTCGACGTCTAAAGTCGTCATGTCGCCAAACCCATCACCTCCAATTATGGCAGCCAACTGCACAGATTTGCGTATTGCAGAGTGTTGGATTTCCGACGGAGTAAATCCCTTGTCGTCGTAAACAATATCGGGCCACAACTTCTTCCAGCTCGCATTCACGGTTGCAGGTTTCATCTCTTGAAGTGCCTTCTGAATATTCTGCAGGCACGTGGCTATGGTGTACTGCCGCCAGTACGCCTTCAAGTTAAAATCTTCATCCTCGTCATCTTGGGCAGCATCCACACACGCAACGAGGTCCGCCAAGGTGTTCTTCGTGTAGAGGGCCTTGAACGCCCTGATAACCCCCTGGTCCATCGGTTGAATTAATGACGTGGTGTTGGGTGGCAGGAACTCAACCTGAATGCCCTCATGCGACAGGTCAGTTGCGTGTCCACCAGCGTTATCCATAAGGAGAAGGATCTTGAATGGCAAGCCCTTCTCTACGAGATATTTGCTGACTTGCGGGATAAAACACTGATGGAACCAGTTGGAGGTCAGCATCTTCGTAATCCATGCTTTTTGATTATGCATCCAGTACACGGGAAGGAGATTCTTATTTTTATTTTTCAAAGCGCGAGGATTTTTCGACTTATAAATAAGCCCCCGGCTTTAACAAAAATCCAGCAGCATTGCCACACATCACGAGGGTAACGCGATCCTTGAATGCCTTAAAGCCAGAGGCTTTGGCTTCCTCTTTGAACAGGAAAGTTCGCGACGGCATTCTCTTCCAAAACAAGCCAGTCTCATCCATATTAAAGACTTGTTCCGGCTTGTATCCACCTTCGGCGATAATATTCTTGAACGTCTGGTTCACGTAAGTTTCAGCAGCGGCAGTGTCAGCGGAAGCAGACTCCCCATGCAGGGAAACGCTTTTCAGGGCGAAGCGTTTCTGAAACTTCGCGAACCATCCTTTGCTAGCGGAAAAACATTTCTGAGGCTGGGAATCAGTGGATGTCCCTGGTTGAGGATCATCTGCATCATCATCATCTTCAGCATGGTTGCCGTCGTCGTCTTTAGGTTCCTTTGCAGCAAAATTCTCATATAAGCTCAAAGCCTTTGTTTGGATGGTGTTCGTATCCAACGCTATGTTCTTCTTCCGGCAGTCGGCAATCCACACAGCTAAAGCACCTTCCATGCGTACGATCGTTTTATTACGCGTTGTAACGACTCGCTTCGCTGATCTGCTAAAGGTGATTGCAGCCGTCTTTCTAATGTTCGCCTCGTCCTTCTTGATATAGCGAACAGTAGATTCGTTGATGCCAAAATGGCGGCCGGCGGCCGCGTAACTTCTACCATCTTTTAACATGTCGAGAAGCGTAACCTTCTCAGCTATCGTCATCATCCTTTGGTGGCGTTTAGGCTCACTACCAGCCTTAAGAGAAGCAGAACGCTTGGGAGCCATTACAGTAGGATTTACAGTAACAAAAAGTTCAACTTAAAAAAGTCGCACACAGCACAGATTCACACACTTAAGAACGTCTACTCAGCGATACGCGGTAACAGAGAGTGGACGATCCAGCCCCGCGAGAACTTAGATGCTGCGGGTAGGAGATGCGGGCAAAACACCAATCACAGGCTAGATAACAAAACTTGAGTTCTGATTCGTCATCTATCAGCGCTTGAACCAATCACAACCCGTCTTACAGTACTATGATGCGTAGGTTACCTACTCATAGAAGATGCCCCGCGCATACCGAACGTACGTAGATTAAGTAAATACCGTAATAATAATAAATAATGATAATACTGTACAGTAATAAAAATAATAATAATGATAATAATAATAACAATAATAATTTTATTAACAACAACAACAATAATAATAATAATAACAATAATAATAATACAGCTTTACGTACGCTATTTTACGCCTCTCTCTCTCTCTCTCTCTCTCTCTCTCTCTCTCTCTCTCTCTCTCTCTCTCTCTCTCTCGTACGCTTATTCGAAATGTGATTTTTGCAACAAAGAATATTATTGGATGCAGTACTACGTACGTATACATACAAAAGATTCATGGAAAAGAAGCACATCCATTACAGTACACCATTCTAATATGGTATGACTGCATCTGATTTGCGTTTCATGTTCGATTTAATTTTACTACGTACTGTATACAGTACTGAATTATCGTATGATCACATTCTCTTTTCGTGTTTTATTTCTTTCTGTGCTGAATTATATATCATATGTAATGCAATGAACAATCAGTAAGAACAGATATTACTAATTACAGTATTAATGGAATTACAGGTAGCAAAATATCGTATTTGGTTGTCTTCAGATTTCGCGGTATTTTCGAATTTTCCGGAAAATCCGCGATATGTATATATATATATGGGTTATGGGAAAACCCCGCGAAGTGGTGAATCCGCGATTGTCGAACCGCGAAGTAGCGAGGGTTCACTGTATATATATATATATATATATATATATATATATATATATATATATACAATATATATATATATATATATATATATATGATATATATATATATGTATATATATATATATATATATATATATATATATATATATATATATATATATATATATATATATGTACACATATATGTATATGTATATATATGTATATACATATATGTATATGTATATATATGTATTTATATATATATATATATGTATATATATATGTATAAATATATATGTATATATAGATATATATATATATATATATATGTATATGTATGTTTCTGAGGGTAATAACCCTCTCCTGTATGAAAATCCTGTGAGACATCATCAAAGAGATGGAGCTGGGGGAGAGTGACTGCTCCCCGCACTCTAGTTTTCGGGTGTTTGAATGTGCGTGGATGTAGTACGATAGAGAGTAAAAGATGTGAGATTGGAAGTATGTTTAGAAGTACAAGGATGGATGTATTGGCCTTGTGTGAGACAAAGATGAAAGGAAAGGGTGAAGTGATGTTTGGTGAAATGTCTGGTAGAGTGTCTGGGATTGAAAGGGGAAGAGTGAGAGAGGGTGTAGCTTTATTGCTGAGTGAATGGATGACAGGTAAAGTAGTGGAATAAAAGGAGATATCATCTTGGTTAATGTGGGTAAGGGTTAGGTTGGGTAGGGAATGTTGGGCGTTTGTCAGTGCGTATGGGCCAGGTAGCGAGGAAAGTGAAGAAGAGCGGAATGAGTTCTAGAATGAATTAACTAGGTGTGTAGAAGGACTGGGTAGAAGGAATTATGTAGTTGTCATGGGTGACTTAAATGCTAGAGTGGGCGCTGGAGAGGTAGAAGGTGTCATTGGGAAGTATGGCGTACCAGGTGAAAATGAGAGTGGTGAGAGACTGGTAGATATGTGTTGAACAAGAGATGGTAATAAGTGCTAGCTTTTTTAAAAAGAAAGATAAAAACAAGTATACATGGGTAAGAGTGGCAAATGGAAGAGTAGTAGAAAGGGCATTAATGGATTATGTGTTGATAACTAAAAGAATGTTTGGAAGATTGAAAGACGTGCACGTGTTTAGGGGTATGGCTAACGGTATGTCTGATCATTTTTTGGTGGAAGGAAAATTAGTGGTAGCAAAAGAGTGGGGGAATAGAGTAGGTGGATGTAAAAGGGAGCTAGTGAGGGTTGAAGAGCTAATAAAACCGGGGGTAAAAAGTAAATATCAGGAAACGTTGAAAATGGCATATGATGAGGTGAGAGTAAGAGAAACTGGTAATTTAGAGGAGGAGTGGAAGTTAGCAAAAGAAAATTTTGTTGGGATCGCAAGTGATGTATGTGGCAAGAAGGTTGTTGGAGGCAGCATGAGGAAGGGCAGTGAATGGTGGAATGAAGGAGTGAAGGTAAAAATAGAAGAGTAAAAGAGGGCTTTTCAAGAGTGGCTGCAGAGTAATAGTATAGAGAAGTATGAAAAATGTGGAAGTAAAGCGCAAGGTACGTGAGGCAAAGAGGGCAGCTGACCTGAGGTGGGGTCAGGGACTGGGTCAGTCATATGAAGAGAATAAGAAGAAGTTTTGGAAAGAAGTGGAGAGAGTAAGGAAGGCTGGCGCAAGAATTGAAGAGACAGTGAAAGATGGAAATGGAAGGTTGTTAAAAGGAGAGGAGGCAAGGAAAAGGTGGGCGGAATATTTTGAAAGTTTGCTGAATGTTGAGGATAATAGGGAGGCAGATATAATTGCTGTTGCAGGTGTTGAGGTGCCAGTGATGGGAGAGGAGAATGAGAGAGAGATTACAATAGAGGAAGTGAGGAGAGCACTAGATGAAACGAGAGTAGGAAAAGCATCTGGTATGGATGGTGTGAAAGCTGAGATGTTGAAGGAAGGGGGTGTGACTGTACTTGAATGGTTGGTGAGATTGTTTAATATGTGTTTTGTGTTGTCAATGGTACCAGTAGATGGGGTTTGTGCATGTATTGTACCACTATATAAGGGTAAGGGAGATGTGCATGAGTGTTGTAATTCAAGAGGTATTAGTTTGTTGAGTGTGGTTGGAAATAGGATTAAGGATAAAACAGAGAATGCAATCTTGGAAGTACAGGGTGGTTTTAGAAGAGGTAGGGGTTGTATGAATCAGATTTTTACAGTTAGGCAGATATGTGAGAAATATTTAGCAAAAGGTAAGGAGGTGTATATTGCGTTTATGGATCTGGAGAAAGCATATGATAGAGTTGATAGGGAAACAATGTGGAATGTGATGAGGTTATATGGAGTTGGTGGAAGGTTGTTGCAAGCAGT
>NC_090725.1:162083229-162088229 GCF_036898095.1 Palaemon carinicauda | reverse complement strand
CCAGTGTGGGGCGATTCTATCTTCCCCCTAAATAGAGGAGACTATGGAGAGAGTCCGGAGGCTAAAAGAAACAGCGGACCCCAGACACTCAGCCGTGAGATGGCCCTCTCACAGAAGGGTTGTACCAGAAGGGTCCCACCCTCCTACGTCCCAATCAAAGAGAGACTCCCATTCGTCAACCTGGCAGCAGTGGATTCAGCCCCCCCCCCCCCCCCCCGTAGAGGAAGTTCTACTCCTCAGGCCTCCTTTAGGCCAAAGTACTCCAGCTCTAGGAGAGGCTGTTCAAGCCGCGCCTCCAGAAGGATCTAGGAAGAGAGGCCCCCCTCTCCTGCCAAAGCCTCAGGAAGGGTGATGCCTCAAACATTTTTGGCAAGCATGGCGGGACAATGGGGCGGACCCATGGTTCGTAGCAGTTCTGAAGGAGGGATAGAGGGTCCCCTTCCTGACGGAGCCATCCCCTCTGATCCCCGATCATCGAGCGGAATGGCTGGCACCCAAGGACCCCTTGAAGAAGGCAGCTTTACAGGAGGAGTTGTCAGCCATGCTGAACAAGCGAGTCCTAGAACTAGTGGAGGACCCGTCCCCAGGGTCTTACAGCAGGCTCTTCCGGGTGGAAAAGGCGACAGGGGGTTGGAGACCGGTCATCTCGGCCGTCAACAAGTTCATCAGCAAGATGGACTTCAAAATGGACACTGCGAAGTCAGTGCTGGCAGCCTTGAGAGAAGGGGATTTCATGATGTCCCTGGACCTCAAGGATGCATATTTCCAGATCCCTGTCCACCCCTCCAGCAGAAAGTTCCTTAGGGTGAAGTGGGGTTCCCAGTCTCTGCAGTTCAGGACCCTTTGCTTCGGCCTGTCGACGGCCCCTCAGTTGTTCACAAGGGTGTTCGCCACAGTGTCAGCCTGGGCGCACTAAGAGGGGATCCGGCTAATCTGCTACCTGGAGGACTGGTTGCTTCTTTCAGCCTCAGAGGCAGTTTTGAAGGAACAAGGCGTGGAGTTGTTGCGGTTCTGCAGAGACTTAGGAATCACCATCAACATGGAAAAGTCGCAGTTAGTACCCTCCAACAGGATGGCATACCTGGGGATGGTCCTAGACTCGAAGTTGGGGAAAGCATTCCCCTCCACAGAGAGGCTCGAGAAGTTGGATCAGGTCCTTCTCCCCTTCCTAACAGACGTACCTAGGAGCGCCAAGGATTGGCAGACTGATAAGCCACCCGGTGTCACTGGAGAAGTTGGTTCCCCGGGGAAGACTCAAGCTGAGAGAGGTTCAGTGGAACCTAAAGGAACTCTGATCCCCGGGGAGACTCCGCACAGGGTGGTCGGCATGTCATCGGAAACAAAACAGACATTGAAGTGGTGGTCCGACAGGACAAACACTCTAAAAGGAATGCCTTTCGCGACCGCCCCTCCGGAGATGTTGCTCTTCAGAGACGCATTGAAGGAGGGGTGGGGAGCTCATCTCCAGGAAGAAACGGCAAAAGGCAAGTGGTCCCAAGAGGAGAGGACCTTACACACAAACTTGCTTGAGTTGTTATCGGTCCAAAGAGCCTGTTTGAGGTTCGTTCATCGTCTCCGAGGAAACATGGCAGCCCTCATGTGCGACAACGCCACCGTGGTAGCCTACGTGAAGAATCAAGGAAGGCTCAAGTCAAGGGAACTGTGCAACCTCACGGCAGAGATCCTGGATTGGGCCGAGAAAGAACACATCGAGCTGACGGCCAGGTTCATTCCGGGGAAAAAGAATGTCTTAGCCGACGGCCTCAGCAGGATAGGTCAAGTGGTAGGCTCAGAATGGTCCCTACACCCGGAGGTAGCCCAGACACTCCTAGGCAAATGGCGGTCCCTGGTGATAGATCTGTTGGCCACGAGGATCAACACGCAGCTCCCCGTATTCTGCTCTCCAGTCCCGGATCCAACAGCAGCATTCAAGGACGCCTTTCAGCATCCATGGGACGGTCTTGAAGCATACGCCTTCCCTCCCTTCGGAACCCTTAGATAGGTCCTCAACAGAGTCAGGCAGTCAAAGAACCTGCGCATGACTTTGGTAGCGGCCTGGTGGCCGGAGAGAGAGTGGTTCGCAGACCTGAAGGAGTTAGCAATTCTCCCACCGTGGCCGCTGCCAGACAGGGAAGACCTTCTCCGTCAGCCCCACTTCAAAAAGTTCCACAAAAACCCTCGGTCCCTCCGGCTACACGCGTTGAGGTTATCGAGCGTTTGTTGAGGAAGGAAGGGTACTCGTCAAGGACCACCACGAGGATGACAGGTTATCTAAGGAGATCATCAGTCGTAGTCTACCAGGCGAAATGGGCTACGTTTGTAAAGTGGTGCGCCTCCCAGAACCCGAGGCCGCTGGACGTATCTATTCACGAAATAGCAGACTTCCTTGTTCACCTGCTGGACGACCTAGGAATATCCATCCCGGCGATTAAGGGAGTTCGAGCCGCACTGGGCCAAGTCTTCCTCCTCAAAGGACTCGACCTCGGAGTATCCCGACAGATCTCTATGCTCATAAAGAGTTTCGAACAGTCATGCTTCCCCCGCTCCTCCAGAGTGCCGCAATGGGACGTAGCCAGGATCCTTAAGTTCCTTACCTAGCCACCCTTTGAACTGCTCAGGAACATTCTTGATGAGGATCTTACTCTTAAGACGGTCTTCCTCCTAGCCCTAGCTTCCGCTAAACGAGTCAGTGAGCTACACGGGAGGTCGTACGAGGTCTCACACTCGAAGGGTTTGAAAGACCTTAGTTTTAAGTTTCTCCCGGCGTTCGTAGCCAAAATCCAAAATCCTGCCTTCTGGGCTCCCAAGTTCGAAAGCTTTTCGGTCCCAGCTATCCCATGTTGGAATAATCCCGAAGACTTATTGTTGTGCCCGGTCAGGTCGGACAGAAAGTACCTAAAAAGGACAGCCAGACTTCGTCCTGAGATCAAGAGTCTGTTCGTCTCCGCAGGCCCGGTTAAGAAAGCGGTGTCCAGAAACACCATCTCCTTCTGGCTCAGACAGGTCATAAAAAGGGCTTATGACAGCGACGGTTCCACGTTGCCAGGTTTTCCTCGACCCCATGACATTAGGGGTCTCAGCACCTCCTTGGCCTTCGACAAAAACATGGCAGTGGGCCAGATCCTGAAAGCAGGTACGTGGGCCAGGCAGTCTACGTTTACCGCCCATTACCTGAAAGACTATACAGGGAAGTCCCTGGACTCCTCCATCGGACCGGTCATTTCCGCGCACTAACAGGTTTAAGGTCGAAGCCCGTGGAAAGTAATTCCAAGCGACACAAGATCCTCCTTATTACCCCCTTTCCTGCTTCCCCGTTCCCTTTCCTTATCCTCCGCCCATGTGAAAGTTGATCGTTGGAGACGCCCATGCTCGGATGAAGATTGTAAAGAGGCGAGTTACAGAGGCACTGAAAAGGTTTTTGCGTAGTTCTCCCCGAGTCTGCTATCCTGTTTTTTGTGGTCAGCCAGAACCTAGCTTCCTATCTAGGTTCAATCAGATAGTTTCATTTTGGGTCTCCCAGCCTGTAAGTTCACTCCCTCCTCCTAAGGTATAAGTCTCCTAAGAAAGTAGTTCGAGGTAAGTACTCCGTGTTGGAACAAATCACAAATTTTAAGTAATTTGTATTTCTCCTAACAGTACTTACCTCGAACTACTTTCGGGTTATGGCCTGCCCAGCTTTCCCCGAGTGTCTTACAGGAGTTCGAATGTATAGTTATCAAAGCTTACTGACGACCGAGACCTAGGTCCATGCTCTCGCACTTGGACCCGGGTCATCTCAGGGCGAGTATCCATCCGCCAAGGAGGGACCCCACTAGAGAAAACGGAAATAGGGGAAACTACACAAAAATCTGGTTGGTTGGGAGGAGAATCCCAGATACTCCTAAGAAAGTAGTTTGAGGTAAGTACTATTAGGAAAAATACAAATGACTTAAAATTTGTGATATATATATATATATATATATATATATATATATATATATATATATATATATATATATATATATATATATATATATTGGAAAAGCAGAATGCTATAAGCCCAGGGGCTCCAACACGGAAAATAGTCCAGTGAGGAAAGGAAAAATATTTTAAGAAGAGTAACAATATCAAAATAAATATTGCCTATATGAACTATATAAATTTTAACAAAACAAGAGGAAAAGAAATTGAATAGAATACTGTGCCCGAGTGTACCCACAATCAAGAGAACTCTAACCCAAGATAGTGGAAGACCATGGTACAGAGGCTATGATACTACCCAAGACTAGAGAACAATGGTTTGATTTTGGAGTGTCCTTCTAGAAAAGCTGCTTATCATAGCCCAAGAGTCTCTTCTACCCTTAGCAAGAGGAAAGCTGCCACTGAACAATTACAGTGCAGTAGTTAACCCCTTGAGTGAAGAAGAATTGTTTGGTAATCTCAGTGTTGTCAGGTGTAATATATATATATATATATATATATATATATATATATATATATACAGTATATATTTACTATTATATAAACACATATATATATATATATACTATTATATAAACACACACACACACACATATATATATATATATATATATATATATATATATATATATATATATATATATCATCTTCTACACCTATTGACACAAAGGGCCTCTGTTAGATTTTGCCAGTCGTCTCTGTTTTGAGCTTTTAATTCATTACTTCTCCATTCATCAACTCCTACTTCACGCTTTATAGTCCTAAGCCATGTAGGCCTGCGTCTTCCAATTCTTCTAGTGCCTTGTGGAGCCCAGTTAAACGTTTGGTGAACTATTCTCTCTTGGCGAGTGCAAAGAGCATGCCCAAACCATCTCCATCTACTGTACTCCTAATCATGATCTCATTCACATATGGTACTCGAGTAATCTCTTTTATCGTTTCATTTCTAATCCTGTCCTGCCATTTAACTCCAGTATCTTTCTGAGGGCTTCATTTTCAAATCATCTAAATCTATAGGAGATTGTTTCATTGTCATACCA
>NC_090725.1:162068229-162078229 GCF_036898095.1 Palaemon carinicauda | reverse complement strand
AGGTTGTGAATTAGAACAATTAAAAACATGTTTTTCCACTCTATTAAACTGTTTTTAGGTGTTTTTTCAGAGGGTGGGAACGGATTAATTCTTTTTTAGTTACTTTATATGGGAAAAATTGATCCGAGATATGAGCGAATTGACATAAAGCTTGGGTCCTGGAATGCATTAGATATGTATATTCAGTATATATATATATATATATATATATATATATATATATATATATATATATATATTATATATATATATATATATATATATATTTATATATATATATATATATATATATATATATATATATATATATACAGTGGTACCTCTACATACGAATTTAATCCGTTCCACAACCGACTTCGCATGTCGAAACGAATTTTCCCATAAGAATACATTGAAATAGGATTAATCCGTGGTTGAGCCCAAAAACCTATGATAACTTCTTAATAAACTACTACACATAATTTCCCATGAGAATAATGCACACTAAATTAGACAATAGACATGTAAAAAAGAATTATCAAAAAATGATAAATAAGAAACGGGTTTTTAGCGTCACTTTACCTTAGAAACTCCAGCGCAGGTGTTGTTGGTCTTCCTACGCAGAGAGGAGACGGACGGGCGGCGAAGAGGTAGAGAGGTTAACTACGATAAACGTACACTACCGTAACTTATTCTAACTTACACTAAGTGAACTTTAACATAACTTAGCTTATTTTTTTTTTTTTTTAAGTTTTATATTTTTTTTTACATTTTCTTTTTTTCTTTTTGATGATTAATTTTAATCACTTTCACTTTCTACACTTAAAATTGATTGAATTTCTTTCGCTTCACTCTTTGCCGTTTTCTTTGTTTCACTTTCTTTCGCTTCACTCTTTGCTGTTTTCTTTGAATCACTTCCATCCTCTTCATCACGAGTTCGCTTCGTAGTTTTTTTAAAGAAACTATTGATAAATAGTTGCTTGGTACGGCTTTTCAGAATGTTTCGAAAGTGAGTTAGGCAAACTTCATCGAACTGCGCAACTACACGACAAACCTGCAATTTTTTTGGGTGGTATTTTTCGATGAAGTCGACCATGTCTTGATATTTCCTAACACCTCTTTTATATACGCCAAACCTAACACATGTTCTACCTCCTCGATCCCTTCCTCGTCATCACTCATGTGCTCAGACATAGCATGGAGTTCCTTGAGCTCCTCTGTGGTAAGTTCGTCGTGATGTTCGGCGACGAGTTCCGTAACGTCATCTGTGTCGACCTCCAGACCCATGGACTTGCCAAGGGAGACGATTTCCTCTACGTCTTCCGCTGCACCCACCACGGGATCAGGTTCGGGGTCAAAACCTTCGAAATCTCGGGGAGAAACTGCATCAGGCCACAGCTTCTTCCAGGCAGAATTGAGGGTCCGTCGAGTTAATCCCACCCAAGCCTGATTTATGATCTTCAAGCAGTGCACGATGTTGAAGTGGCTCCTCCAAAATTCACGCAAAGTTAAGTTGGTGCTTTGCGTGACATTAAAGCACTGCTTAAATAAGTGCTTGGTGTACAGCTTCTTAAAATTAGAGATGACTTGCTGGTCCATGGGCTGGAGGATAGAGGTGGTATTCGGTGGAAGATACAGCACCTTTATGAACTTGAATTCATCGAAGATATCATCTTCAAGTCCGGGGGGGTGAGCGGGTGCATTGTCAAGGCATAGCAGGCACTTTAAAGGCAATTTCTGTTCATGAAGATACTTCTTCACAGAAGGGCCGAAAACTTGTTTAACCCATTGCACAAAGAACTGCCTAGTGACCCAGGCCTTCGAGTTGGATCACCAGAAAACATGAAGCTGGTCATTATCGACGTTGTGTGCCTTAAAGGCCTTGGGTTCTCGGAATGGTAAACCAGTAAGGACTTGACTTTAAAGTCCCCACTAGCATTGGCACATAGGGCAAGAGTCAACCGATCCTTCATTGGCTTATGCCCAGGCAATTTCTTCTCTTCGGCGGTGATGTAGGTTCGATTGGGCATCTTCTTCCAAAACAGCCCGGTTTCATCACAATTAAACACTTGCTGCTCTACGTAGCCTTCTTCCAGCACGATCCTTTCAAAGTTCTTGACAAAGTCAGTTGCAGCCTTTGTGTCCGCACTAGCAGCCTCTCCGTGGCGAACAACTGAATGAATCCCGGACCGTTTCTTAAATTTCTCAAACCAGCCACGAGATGCCTTGAAATCGTCTGAGGAAGGTTCGGTTGAACTCTCCCCAGCATCACCCCCAGAGCTCTCCTCCTTCAAGTCCGTGAAGATGGCGTGTGCCTTCTCGCAGATGACGGTTTCGGTGATGGTGTCGCCAACAATCTCTCTGTCCTTGATCCAGATTAGCAGAAGTCATTCCATCTCTTCTATGATAGGGCTACGGCGTTTTGAAATAATGGTGATCCCCTTAGAAGGTTTCACTGCTTTAATAGCTTCCTTCTGTTTAAGGATTGTCGAGATCGTCAACATATTACGGCCATACTGTTTATCAAGTTCACTCACGCGGACGCCACGCTCATGTTTTTCAATAATTTCCTGCTTTACGTCTAAAGAAAGCATTTCCTTCTTCCTTTTCTCACCACTACACTACCACTTGCAAAACTAAGCCTTTTAGGACCCATACTTTACGTAAATTACCGTAAAAGGATGAACGTAAAAAATCACGATTAAAACAGTACAATAATAGCAGAACGCACAGGGCACAACCGCAAGAAGCCGACGAGAACAGAGGACTGACCCAAGCCGCGCTAATTGAGGGTCCCTCCGAGGTCGAAGTGCTGCCTTCTATCGGCGGAAATTAAAAACACATCAGGCGCTATGAGTAACGACTACGAGTACGAGTATTGTTTACTTCAGGTGTCGAAAAAAAAATTCGGGTGTAGAGTAGGAACGTGTTCGAATTGTACTTCGCGTGTCGAAAAATTCGGATACAACCGGTACGACGAAAATTGCTTACTTCGTGTGTCGATATAAAATTCGGGTGTAGAGTCAAAAATTTGCTCGAATTTTACTTCGGATGTTGGAAAATTTGGATGTAGATACGTTCGGATGTAGAGGTTCCACTATATATATATATATATATATATATATATATATATATATATATATATATATATATATATATATATATATATATATATATATACATATACAGTGAACCCTCGTTTATCGCGGTAGATAGGTTCCAGACGCGGCCGCGATAGGTGAAATTCCGCGAAGTAGTGACATCATATTTACCTATTTATTTAACATGTATATTCGGACTTTTAAAACCTTCCCTTGTACGTAGTACTGTTAACAAACCAAACTTTAATGTACAGAACACTTAATGCATGTACTACAGCCCCCTAAACTAAAACAGGCACAAATATTAAAGGCGATTATATATCATGCGTTTCCTAAACACCTAAAAAGCACGATAAAAAATGGCAACCAATGTTTTGTTTACGTTCATCTCTGATCATAATGAAGAAACAAACTCATTTAGTGTACACATATATGTATAGGTTAGTTTTTGCATCGATTATATTGATTATACAGTACTGTATGTTGATTTTTTTATTACCAATGTTTTAGTTTACGTATTTTTCTTAGGACTTCCAAATGAAATGTTTTTCTTTATGACGCCGCCTGAAACGACGGCGTCATAAAGTACTGTACGCTCAGTAAACAACCACGCTCAGAACAAACAAGGCATTTAACGCGCATGATGATAGTGATAAATAATGATACAGTACAGTATTTACAGTAAAAGCATTTACAAAATATGTTACCTTACAAATATAATTTACCGTATCTACTGTATATAAAATCATACAGTACTGTACAGTACAGCACATACAGTATTGTACGTAGCAAAGCAGGAAAACAATTTACGAGAGAGAGAGAGAGAGAGAGAGAGAGAGAGAGAGAGAGAGAGATTGTTTTACGTACGTACAGTAAATGTAAATTTTAAACATAAAAAATCAATTTACGAGAGAGAGAGAGAGAGAGAGAGAGAGAGAGAGAGAGAGAGAGAGAGAGAGAGAGAGAGAGAGAGAGAGAGAGAGATTGTTTTACGTGCGTAAATGTAAATTTTAAACAAAAAAAATATGATAGGTTACAACATGTAGACTTTTAAAACCTTCCCTTTAACTTAATGCATACAGTATGTACAGTACTAAACTATAAAACAGGCACAAATACAGTTTTAGAATGTAAGAATATTAAAGTAAAAAATAAAGATTGTTAATGTACTCACCACGAAAGAAGTTGAAGAAAAACTTGAATGATGATGGCGATGAATTTGCTGCACAGTAGAAATGATGATGATGTGTTCTACTGTGCAGCCAGGTAGTATTTTACGTCTCTTCAGACGGAGGTGTCTTCCTGGGACACCTCTTCAACTTCTTCCTGGGAAACTTCTTCAATTTCTTCCGAGGGCGTACTAGCAGGAGGAACTGGCTCTTTTTTGCGAGGCTGGAAGAGCATTGTGATCGGAAGTTGTTACCGCTGCTTCTTTTTTCGATCCAAGAGCATTTTGTAGGGAGTCATGTCTTCATCGATCTTGTTGCAGAATTGCATCGAGCGAACCATATCCTCGTCCCACTCTTGCAACATTTCTTTCAACTCCTTCGCATGGTTGCAGGCCTTGGCAAGCCGTTCTAATGTTAAGCCCGTTTCTTCGACATTTTCTTGGGTCTCTTCCTGGGTTTCACTCTCTTCTTCGCTTGCCGATTTCGTCAGGTCTTCGAGGTCTGCGTCAGTTAGGGGCTGGGAATAGCAGTCCAACAACTCGTCGACGTCTTCAGTCGTCATGTCGCCAAACCCGTCACCTCCAATTATGGCAGCCAACTGCACAGATTTGCGTATTGCATAGTGTTGGATTTCCGACGGAGTAAATCCCATCGTCGTAAACAATCTCGGGCCACAACTTCTTCCAGCTCGCATTCACGGTTGCAGGTTTCATCTCTTGAAGTGCCTTCTGAATATTCTGCAGGCACGTGGCTATGGTGTACTGCCGCCAGTACGCCTTCAAGTTAAAATCTTCATCCTCATCATCTTGGGCAGCATCCACACACGCAACGAGGTCCGCCAAGGTGTTCTTCGTGTAGAGGGCCTTGAACGCCCTGATAACCCCCTGGTCCATCGGTTGAATTAATGACGTGGTGTTGGGTGGCAGGAACTCAACCTGAATGCCCTCATGCGACAGGTCAGTTGCGTGTCCACCAGCGTTATCCATAAGGAGAAGGATCTTGAATGGCAAGCCCTTCTCTACGAGATATTTGCTGACTTGCGGGATAAAACACTGATGGAACCAGTTGGAGGTCAGCATCTTCGTAATCCATGCTTTTTGATTATGCATCCAGTACACGGGAAGGAGATTCTTATTTTTATTTTTCAAAGCGCGAGGATTTTTCGACTTATAAATAAGCCCCGGCTTTAGCAAAAATCCAGCAGCATTGCCACACATCACGAGGGTAACGCGATCCTTGAATGCTTTAAAGCCAGAGGCTTTGGCTTCCTCTTTGAACAGGAAAGTTTGCGACGGCATTCTCTTCCAAAACAAGCCGGTCTCATCCATATTAAAGACTTGTTCCGGCTTGTATCCACCTTCGGCGATAATATTCTTGAACGTCTGGTTCACGTAAGTTTCAGCAGCGGCAGTGTCAGCGGAAGCAGCCTCCCCATGCAGGGAAACGCTTTTCAGGGCGAAGCGTTTCTGAAACTTCGCGAACCATCCTTTGCTGGCGGAAAAGCGTTTCTGAGGCTGGGAATCAGTGGATGTCCCTGGTTGAGGATCATCTGCATCATCATCATCTTCAGCATGGTTGCCGTCGTCGTCTTTAGGTTCCTTTGCAGCAAAATTCTCATATAAGCTCAAAGCCTTTGTTTGGATGGTGTTCGTATCCAAGGCTATGTTCTTCTTCCGGCAGTCGGCAATCCACACAGCTAAAGCACCTTCCATGCGTACGATCGTTTTATTGCGCGTTGTAACGACTCGCTTCGCTGATCTGCTAAAGGTGATTGCAGCCGTCTTTCTAATGTTCGCCTCGTCCTTCTTGATATAGCGAACAGTAGATTCGTTGATGCCAAAATGGCGGCCAGCGGCCGCGTAACTTCTACCATCTTTTAACATATCGAGAAGCGTAACCTTCTCAGCTATCGTCATCATCCTTCGGTGGCGTTTAGGCTCACTACCAGCCTTAAGAGAAGCAGAACGCTTGGGAGCCATTACAGTAGGATTTGACAAAAAGTTCAACTTAAAAAAGTCGCACACAGCACAGATTCACAAACTTAAGAACGTCTACTCAGCGATACGCGGGAACAGAGAGTGGACGATCCGTGCCCGCGAGAACCTAGATGCTGCGGGTTGGAGATGATGGCAAAACACCAATCACAGGCTAGATAACAAAACTTGAGTTCTGATTCGTCATCTATCAGCGCTTGAACCAATCACAACCCGTCTTACAGTATATGATGCGTAGGTTACCAACTCATAGAAGATGCCCCGCGCATACCGAACGTACGTAGATTAATAATAATAATTATAAATAATGATAATAATACAGTACAGGACTGTAATAATAATAATAATAATGATAATAATAATAACAATCATAATTTTATTAACAACAACAACAATAATAATAACAATATTTAATAGCTTTACGTATGCTACAGTGTTTTATTCTTTTGTAGGATGTGTGTGTGTGTGTCTCTCTCTCTCTCTCTCTCTCTCTCGTACGCTTATTCGAAATGTGATTTTTGCAACAAAGAATATTATTGGATGCAGTACTGTACTACGTACGTATACATACAAAAGATTCATGGAAAAGAAGCACATCCATTACATTTGTAGTACTGTACGTACAGTAGTAGTCAACAGCAGCCTTACACCATTCTAATATGGTATGACTGCATCTGATTTGCGTTTCATGTTCGATTTAATTTTACTACGTACTGTATACAGTACTGTATTATCGTATGATCACATTCTCTTTTCGTGTTTTATTTCTTTCTGTGCTGAATTATATATCATATGTAATGCAATGAACAATCAGTAAGAGCAGATATTACTAATTACAGTATTAATGGAATTACAGGTAACAAAATATCGTATTTGGTTGTCTTCAGATTTCGCGGTATTTTCGAATTTTCCGGAAAATCCGCGATATGTATATATATACATATGGGTTATGGAAAAAACCCGCGAAGTGGTGAATCCGCGATTGTCCAACCGCGAAGTAGCGAGGGTTCACTGTATATATATATCTATATCTATCTATATATCTATATATATATATATATATATATATATATATATATATATATATATATTCAAATAAGCCATATATATTTTGATATATTAATGTCTGGATTCTCTTAACGACCTCGGGATCAGAGCCCCAGGCGAAATCTCACAAAGACAAGAGCTTGGCTCCGGCCGGGAATCGAACCCTGGTCGGCAAGCTTATATAGACAGTGACTAACCCATTCGGCCACGAAGGAAGATAAAAGTCAATGACAATTCTACTGTACTTATACCCGTCGAATTCAGGTATTTTGTACTTAGAATTGAAATCAACCCATCTTCACCATCGTAGCTAATTGGTAGTTTGTTACTTGGCATTCAATTAATGATAAATTTTGCACATTTTTACGTGTTTTTCATATTCAAATAAGCCATATATATTTTGATATATTAATGTCTGGATTCTCTTAACGACCTCGGGATCAGAGCCCCAGGCGAAATCTCACAAAGACAAGAGCTTGGCTCCGGCCGGGAATCGAACCCTGGTCGGCAAGCTTATATAGACAGTGACTAACCCATTCGGCCACGAAGGAAGATAAAAGTCAATGACAATTCTACTGTACTTATACCCGTCGAATTCAGGTATTTTGTACTTAGAATTGAAATCAACCCATCTTCACCATCGTAGCTAATTGGTAGTTTGTTACTTGGCATTCAATTAATGATAAATTTTGCACATTTTTACGTGTTTTTCATATTCAAATAAGCCATATATATTTTGATATATTAATGTCTGGATTCTCTTAACGACCTCGGGATCAGAGCCCCAGGCGAAATCTCACAAAGACAAGAGCTTGGCTCCGGCCGGGAATCGAACCCTGGTCGGCAAGCTTATATAGACAGTGACTAACCCATTCGGCCACGAAGGAAGATAAAAGTCAATGACAATTCTACTGTACTTATACCCGTCGAATTCAGGTATTTTGTACTTAGAATTGAAATCAACCCATCTTCACCATCGTAGCTAATTGGTAGTTTGTTACTTGGCATTCAATTAATGATAAATTTTGCACATTTTTACGTGTTTTTCATATTCAAATAAGCCATATATATTTTGATATATTAATGTCTGGATTCTCTTAACGACCTCGGGATCAGAGCCCCAGGCGAAATCTCACAAAGACAAGAGCTTGGCTCCGGCCGGGAATCGAACCCTGGTCGGCAAGCTTATATAGACAGTGACTAACCCATTCGGCCACGAAGGAAGATAAAAGTCAATGACAATTCTACTGTACTTATACCCGTCGAATTCAGGTATTTTGTACTTAGAATTGAAATCAACCCATCTTCACCATCGTAGCTAATTGGTAGTTTGTTACTTGGCATTCAATTAATGATAAATTTTGCACATTTTTACGTGTTTTTCATATTCAAATAAGCCATATATATTTTGATATATTAATGTCTGGCTTCTCTTAACGACCTCGGGATCAGAGCCCCAGGCGAAATCTCACAAAGACAAGAGCTTGGCTCCGGCCGGGAATCGAACCCTGGTCGGCAAGCTTATATAGACAGTGACTAACCCATTCGGCCACGAAGGAAGATAAAAGTCAATGACAATTCTACTGTACTTATACCCGTCGAATTCAGGTATTTTGTACTTAAATTGAAATCAACCCATCTTCACCATCGTAGCTAATTGGTAGTTTGTTACTTGGCATTCAATTAATGATAAATTTTGCACATTTTTACGTGTTTTTCATATTCAAATAAGCCATATATATTTTGATATATTAATGTCTGGATTCTCTTAACGACCTCGGGATCAGAGCCCCAGGCGAAATCTCACAAAGACAAGAGCTTGGCTCCGGCCGGGAATCGAACCCTGGTCGGCAAGCTTATATAGACAGTGACTAACCCATTCGGCCACGAAGGAAGATAAAAGTCAATGACAATTCTACTGTACTTATACCCGTCGAATTCAGGTATTTTGTACTTAGAATTGAAATCAACCCATCTTCACCATCGTAGCTAATTGGTAGTTTGTTACTTGGCATTCAATTAATGATAAATTTTGCACATTTTTACGTGTTTTTCATATTCAAATAAGCCATATATATTTTGATATATTAATGTCTGGATTCTCTTAACGACCTCGGGATCAGAGCCCCAGGCGAAATCTCACAAAGACAAGAGCTTGGCTCCGGCCGGGAATCGAACCCTGGTCGGCAAGCTTATATAGACAGTGACTAACCCATTCGGCCACGAAGGAAGATAAAAGTCAATGACAATTCTACTGTACTTATACCCGTCGAATTCAGGTATTTTGTACTTAGAATTGAAATCAACCCATCTTCACCATCGTAGCTAATTGGTAGTTTGTTACTTGGCATTCAATTAATGATAAATTTTGCACATTTTTACGTGTTTTTCATATTCAAATAAGCCATATATATTTTGATATATTAATGTCTGGATTCTCTTAACGACCTCGGGATCAGAGCCCCAGGCGAAATCTCACAAAGATAAGAGCTTGGCTCCGGCCGGGAATCGAACCCTGGTCGGCAAGCTTATATAGACAGTGACTAACCCATTCGGCCACGAAGGAAGATAAAAGTCAATGACAATTCTACTGTACTTATACCCGTCGAATTCAGGTATTTTGTACTTAGAATTGAAATCAACCCATCTTCACCATCGTAGCTAATTGGTAGTTTGTTACTTGGCATTCAATTAATGATAAATTTTGCAC
>NC_090725.1:162055729-162063229 GCF_036898095.1 Palaemon carinicauda | reverse complement strand
ATCATGCTGGGGCCGGCAATTCCCCCACTCAACCACCAGTGGTGCGATCCATGGCAGAAAAATGGATGTAGCGGCAGTTTCATGTCTCCTCACTCCCCTCCTTCCAGCTTTCATGTTGTGGTCTTACTATCAACGAGGAAGGGAGAAAGACCTTGCTAATACTGGCTTTGTTATCATCAGGACATGGTTCTCTCATTTTGTTATGATATGGAGATCATTATAAATCTGGAAGTGTCATGATTTCACAAGTAAAGATGTACCTGAGCACGGTAGCAAAAAAAGGTTTATCCGTCCCAAGATATAGTAACCCGGCGTAAGGAAGCTGCTCATCCATTCCTTCGTCGGGCACAGGTGCCAGCAGAACAATGGTTTTGGCTTCTAGGCCACCCAACCTTGCTGGAAAAGCTTGTTTCTCAAGATCGCCTCCATCTGCGATTGTTGCAGTGGTGCCTAGACAGACAGTGATAAAAAACTGCAGATTCCACTCGAGCTTAGTACCAGTCGAGCGAGCAAGACACCAGATCCCATCTTCCTTGTCAAAGAGAGGCTCGGGGCCCCATTTCATGGACCATCTAACGTCAAGTGTTCTGGAATTGAAAGAAGCCTAGACGACAAGTCTCTTCACATTAATATTCTGAAGTTGAAGGCAGCCTATCTAGTGTTACAACCCTTTCCAGCTGTTGCTGACCGGCCACTCGTGTACTAATGAACAACAGTCCAACTATAGTGGTGTATGTCAACAAAGTCAGCAACACAGTATCACAGCTTTCTCTACCACCCAGCTGTATTAAGACATGACTGGGCAGTCCATAGTACAGTATTCCTCCCAGACCAGTTCGTTCCGTGTAAAAGGAATGCTTTAACGGACAGGTCGAGTCACCATCTATTGCTCGCTAGTGTCAGACCCAGCACCAGTACTTGAGGACTTGTTCCAGCACCCCTGACATGGTCTTGACATCTATGCCTTTCTGACTTTTTGCCTCTTCAAATGGTGCTAAAGTGTTTACATCCCTAGATCTAAAGTGGGCTTTGATATGGCCTCAAGCAGGCTGATATTCAGACTTTCTGCCCCTACTAGTAGATACTCTGTGAGCTCCCACCTTCGCATAACGTGCTTTGGCAGCCTCGCCTGCAGTGGTTCCATAATCCAGTGAAGTGTCTATCACTTCACGGGTGGAGGTTATGCAGCACCTCTTTAGAGAGAGTGTCCACGCGAGACGGTGCAAATTATGTCTCGATACCTCTGGAAATCCCCCTTTTGATGTATACCAAGCAAAGGGGCCCATCTTCTATGGTTGCAGCCATGGAAGAATTACTTCTCTCATAGCCATTATTCTGCTTGTAGCAGGTTTTCTGGCGTACCTACAAAAATGAAAACCGCCTCAGTCTTAGCAGTAAAAGGGTGTCTTTTTGACCTTGAGACTGAGAGGAGTGGATATTTCCTCCTCATGGGAATTATCTAATCTCATTAGAAGTATGCGGCAGACCTGTACCTCTAGTGAGATTTAACCTCCAGCCTGGGATGTGACCAGAGTGTTGCTGTCCTTAACGAGAGCTCTGCATGAACCATTGAGACTAGCCTCAGATAGGGACCTTACCATAAGAATTATTCTCCTCCCTGCTTTGGCTTGGAATAAGTCCAAAGGTGAATTAATCGGACTCTCGTATTTGTTCTCTCTCAGCACTGGAGGCAGATTTTTTTTATCTGGTTCCTGGCTTTGTAGCATAACTCATTCTGTCATTCACTGATTTCAGATTTTCATTATTTACAGTTCCTTTGCATTGTTAAGTAACTTAAGAGAACCCAGACTGCCAGATCTAGGTTACAGAACCTATCCTAAGAACTGGGAGGGTGAAAACGAGTCAACAAGAATACAATCTCCTTTTGGCTGTGGGAGAAGATCTATTGTGCATTACGCCCTAGATCACCCAGCTCATTAGACCAAGCTAGGGTGCGCTCCAATGAGATCAGAGGAGTTGGTGCTACTCTAGCCTTCAAGAAAAATCTGTGTCTCATATTTTAGATGCTGGAGTATGGGAGAGTCAAAACACCTTTACTGACAATTATTTGTGGAAATGCACTCAAGCCTAGAAATACATTTTCTGCAGAACTTGTGATTCCTGTTCAGTAAGTTATGTACTGACCTTAGTTCCTTTACAGAACCAAAAGTATCACGTTTAAGGTGACCATTACAGTGTAAACCTAGGGCGAGAGTGAGTGTCTGAACCCTTTCCTTTCTACTTCCCCTCCCTTGGGGTACAGCAGTTGGAACCCCATACAGCTGGATGGACATTGATTCAGGTAAAATACCGCCAATAGATAGCAGCATTTCTATTTCTGTTGAAATAGAAGTGTTAATTCCACCCTTCTCCTTACGAAGGGGAGGATGGATACTTAGAGATGAACCCATTGATTTGGTTTTGCCTTAGTTAACAGTGTCAGAGTTTTTCTTATACTTTACAACAGCCTTGGTTGCCTGTGCTGTGATTCTAATAGTACTTAAAAACCCTTCTACAATACAATAGCCTTGGTTTCTTGTGCTGTTATTCTAATGGTACTTATGACCCTTATATTATACAACAGCCTTGGTTTCCTGTGCTGTAATTCTATTGGTACTTACAACTCTGATACTATACAACAGCCTTGGTTGCCAGGGCTGTGATTCTAATCGTACTCACAACCCTGATACTATACAACAGCCTTGTTGCCTGTGCTATGATTCTAATGGTACTTACGACCCTGATACTATACAACAGCCTTGGTTGCCAGTGCTGTGATTCTAATGGTACTTACAACCCTGATACTATATAACAGCCTTGTTGCCTGTGCTATGATTCTAATGGTACTTACGACCCTGATACTATACAACAGCCTTGGTTGCCAGTGCTGTGATTCTAATGGTACTTACAGCCCTGATACTATATAACAGCCTTGTTGCCTGTGCTATGATTCTAATGGTACTTACGACCCTGATACTTTACAACAGCCTTGGTTGCCAGTGCTGTGATTCTAATGGTACTTACAACCCTGATACTATATAACAGCCTTGTTGCCTGTGCTATGATTCTAATGGTACTTACGACCCTGATACTATACAACAGCCTTGGTTGCCAGTGCTGTGATTCTAATGGTACTTACAACCCTGATACTATATAACAGCCTTGTTGCCTGTGCCGTTATTGTAATGGTACTTACGACCCATATGCTATACAATAACCTTGGTCGCCTATCCTATACTGTGATTCTGATGGTACTTACTACCCGGGTTGGCAAGGTGTCTAGGATGCAACACTCCACAGCTTATCTGGTACAAGCATAGCTATCTTGGGATTTTAGCCAGCCAATTCGGTAATGTGAACTTCCAGCAACCTAAGAATGAGTCCCACATTAAAGGATAAAGGTTTGTATTTGTGAGTGAACAAATCACAAATTATTAAAAAGTACTGTAATTGTACATACATACATATACCAAGGCACTTCCCCCAATTTTGGGGGGTAGCCGACATCAACAAATGAAACAAAACAAAAAAGGGGACCTCTACTCTCTACGTTCCTCCCAGCCTAACAAGGGACTCAACCGAGTTCAGCTGGTACTGCTAGGGTGCCACAGCCCACCCTCCCACATTATCCACCACAGATGAAGCTTCATAATGCTGAATCCCCTACTGCTGCTACCTCCGCGGTCATCTAAGGCATTGTATTTTTCCTAATTATACAAACCTGAGTTCTTTAACTTACTTCCTGCTTTCACCTTCCTCCAAAAGTCCCAGACACAATCGAAGAGACTGTTTAGTGTACTGGCAGAAGGAGCGGAGCCGCCTCTTCACTGGCTGCCAACTATCGGCTATTGCCTACACCCCATTTGAAGTTTTTAAACGCTGAGTTCCAGTTGTGCTTGAATCAATTCTCATATTAAAGGACTCGGGTTTGGTTATTTACGAAAAATACAGATTACTTTTGATATTTGTATTTGTGAAATCCTGTTAAAAGCTAGAAAAGAAAGATAGTAAAAAAAAATTACTTGAAAATTCTTTTATTCCTTGGAGATTTAATATTTTCACAATATCCCACTTACTCTAAAATTGTAGTTTTCCTTTTGCAGCACCCAGGAGCATATAAAGTAAGTGGATATTTTTTAAGATAGTTACAGCAACAAACTATACAAATTCCAATTGACAGTTTTCAATTTCACATCGGTAATTAGTATTGATTGGCGGATTCCTGCACTGTTGGTACAAGGAACTGAACCACAGCATCATTTACCTGAGTAACTAGCAATGATGCAGTCTCAAACCTAGGGTCATTGCTCTTTTAAAAATTTTCACACCAGTGGGAATATATTTTTAATAATTGACCTAAAATTTATATATAATATCCCTCCACCCTACCACTTTCTAGCTATTAGTTGTGCATATCTTTGGAGATAATGAAGAATATGGAAAAAGTTCTAGATTCATGGATATATTAACTCTATGAATATCTGGTAAGTATTGAAATGATTTTTCCAATAAGTTACCTTCATTGCTCCAAATCTTCATAGGAAAGAATTTTTACCATATCCCCCCTAAAGATGATTACTTTAGATCTTTCTTTTACAATGTTAGATGTGAAATGAATTCTTTGAATCTCTTCTCTTCTTTCCTGTCTTTCTAAATTCTTTATGCAGGTCTTTGTTCTTTTCCTTCCATATCTACTATTTTGCTTTCCAATGGATACTCATAAATTATGCATAAAATTTTAAAAGTTTTGAGTGTAAGTATGTTACCAGTGTTATTTTTAATATAAAAATGCATTATAGTCACAGTATTTGATTGTGTTTGGTATGTTGCAACAGATCACCAAGCACCATGAAAAGAACTTGAAGCAGAGGATCACCAAGTCTGAATGGTCAGAGAGACAGAAAAAGAAAGACAAGGATGCCAATTCGTCAGTGTTCACAGACGAAGATTTTGAGAAGATGAATGAAGTTTGGCTTCATTTAAATAATTAACGGTACTTTTCCCAGTAACCTATTGATGTCTCCCTGTAGTCTCTTATTGTGGCATAAAGAATTATGTGGTCAACTTTTACATTCTGTCAGTGCTCTCACTTACATTGCCCCTATGTGTCACTCTTCAGTAAAGTAACTCTGTTGAAAAGCTACCTGTACAGATTAGTAGCGTAGTCCATATTGTCCATGTATTGCATGGTTTTGCTCTCCCTGAAGTACTAAGCTGGTCTGCAGCATGACTTGTAATTTGTAAGATGCTGTTGTACCCTTGTTTTGAAAATGTAGTGTTTGGAACATTATCAAACATCTTTTGGAGAATTGTTCTTCAATTCTAGTTGAAGCCTTCAGGACTTATTCTCTTATATTTAATTGTTCTTACAAAGCAAATTACAGGTACCTGTAAAGGTACTTCCAAGGTGGGTTGTGTATGTTTGGTAGCTATTGAGCACTGTATACCAGTATTTAACTGCTTGAGCTCTGATTACTGTATATAAGATTTTGTAAAATTGTAACTAGTATCACCTTGCTTAGAAATTTCCTGAGACTGCCAGAAGTTTGGTCAGCCCTTTCAGATATATACTGTAGTGTCATTTCCCTTCTTCATTATTGTGTATTCTTTCTTGGCATTTCCATACCAGCGAGCTTTGTTGTTGCATGAGTTTACACTTAACTGCTCTGCATTGCTTAATCTTTATTATTTTTTAGTAATTTTCATTTATTGTAATTATTTTTACATGTTCTGAATTCTTTTATGTACTGTTTGTATAAGGGTACGTTTTTCGAAAATGCCTTTGAATGAGAGATTAACTGGGAGGTTAGTTCCTTTTGTGTTTATGTTCATTTTGATAATTATTACATTATGGCATTTCTTATACGGGTCAGAGTTTTACATTTTGGAGTTTGTGCCTTCTCCTATGTACATATTTGTGATGACTCGATATTTATTTCTCCTGATTTCCTTAGCTATTTTGTGCTTTATGATTTATGCCTGTGTTAATTCCAATTCTCATGCTTGATTTTCAGAAATGGAACCACTGAAGGTTTTATGTCGTCCCCTTCAAGGAAACAAACATTGCCTTATAGGACTTAAATGTACCATCCTTGAGCAAGGAATTCCTTTGATGTAAATGAATGGAAAAAGTACAAGTTAAAGATACAAACGCTGCTTCTCACTGGTTCCTTATATGAATTTCCAAGCCGCAATGTTTGGATAGTAACTATGTTTGGCCATGACAGAGTAATTGGCAAATGTGTGCTGAGTATCACTGGAGTGGCGCTCTTGTATTATCTAATTTGGGTGGTTTGTTTGCCTTTTGCAGATGAAAATAGTTTTATTAGGCTGCTTTTTCCTGATCCATTAATTGCTCTAGTTGTGCCTACCATTGTCTTTGTGTTTCTGATCACACTTACAGGCTTTTACATAGGTCATTCACTTTATATTGATTTAGCAAGTGTAAGCAAGATATGAATTGAAGTTAAGAATTTGGTAATGAGAAATGGCTTGCTTACAGCTTGCTTTTATTAGCATGTTTTAGTTTTCATTATTATTTCCCAGTATTGCTTTGATATAAAAGTGTGTATTTGAATGTCAGCTTCTCAAAGAATTTGATTTTTTCACTTAGAAAACTTGAACATTCATCTTAAACTTTATGATACTTAAATCCTTAAATTAGCATGGGGCTAGAACTGTTTTAATGCTTATGAGAAACTGTTATGATTTTTAACTTGTTCTTTGTTGCTATAGTAATGTAAACCTTTTTTTTGTTTTTAGAGAAAGCCTATAATTTATATAACCATGTTAAAACAGAAAGATGTATTTTCATTGATGTAAGTAGTCTTTGCCTATATATTTTTTTGTTGAAGTGGAATTGCTCTTGGCAAGTTTCTCATCTTGATTTGTGTTAGAACAGTATTAACCTTTCCCACCAATCCACTTATTACTTGTGTGATATTAACTCACATTATTGTGATAGTGCTCCTATGCAAGTGTGCATTAGTGTTGAATTCACTCCAGTGTGGCAACAATCTGCAAGTGTGATAGCACCATTAAACTGTGGTAATAATAAATAGTTAACATATTTCACTATGTGTCAGTGGCTTGTAGTATCCCTGTGTGGCGTCACAAATGGTGGGAAATCCACACTAATGAAGGAGCTTCTTAAAGTTCTCCCAGATTCTACCAAGTTCTTATGCCAGGATAATTATTTCTATCCTGAGGATTCTTCACATCATATTCCTTGTCCAGGCAGCTTGAAACATCATAACTGGGACATCATTAGTGCCGTAGATATGGAAAAGATGAAGTTAGATGTTAGGAATATAATAAATTCCACTCCATGCAACAGCAATTCCTCCATCCAGACTTATCGTCCCATTCTTCTCCTAGATGGATTTTTGTTATTTGATGATTCTGAACTGACAGCCATGTGTGATCTTCGTTACTTTATCACCCTTAGTCGAGAACAGTGCTGGGAGCGAAGGAAGAACAGAAATTATGACCCACCAGATC
>NC_090725.1:161983229-162050729 GCF_036898095.1 Palaemon carinicauda | reverse complement strand
CTGCCTTGGGGTCCTCGTACGGGGCCACATATCGAGGAAGTTGATTGTTGTCGCTCGTCGCGAAGAGATCGATCTGAAGTTCCGGGACTTGGTGAGAGATGAAGGAGAATGATCTTGGGTCTAGAGACCATTCCGACTCTATTGGGCTTGTCCTCGATAGAGCGTCCGCTATCACGTTGCGGAATCCTTGTAGGTGAACTGCAGACAGGTGCCATTTCTTCCTGTCTGCCAAACGAAAGATCGGGAGAAGCACCTGATTTATCTGGGGCGATCTCGAGCCCTGACGATTGAGACATCTGACTACCACCGAGTTGTCCGGAGTCAGACGGATGTGGATCGAGGGAGGCGGTTAGAGTTTCTTCAGGGGGAGAAGAACCGCCATGGCCTCCAAGATATTGATGTGAAACGTCTTGAATAGGGGGGACCATGTTCCTTGAACCTGCTGTTGGTGGGAGTGACCTCCCCAACCCTCCAGTGAAGCGTCCGTGTGGATGTTGATCGACGGAGGCGGGTGTACTCGCACCAGAAGTTAGAATTCTGTGATAACCTTTAGTTTAATTCTCTGGGAATATCCACTGTAGTTAAATATACCCTAGGAAGCTACTGAAGGAACCTTCCATCAGGACGACATGGCTTGAGCCCAAATATATATATATATATATATATATATATATATATATATATATATATATATATATATATATATATATTTATTTATATATATATGCATATATATACTGTACATATGTATATATATATTATATATATAATATATATATATATATATATATATATATATATATATATTTATATATATATGTATATATATATATGTGTATATATATATATATATATATATATATATATATATTTTAATAAACAGAAGTTAATTGGCAATAAGAAAAATATGAATGACAAAATAAGATACCTTTATTATTTTGAATTGTAGCACATATCTGTTTCTATAGTATTTGCATAAAAAAATTGTACATAAACATATATCCTGTATAACTCAAATAAAGACTATAACAAACAAACTTACATAATAGATGCGCAGCGGGATACGCTACGCATCTACAACAAACCAAATATAATGTTTTTCTTTTGCCCTAACTTCACTTTAATAAACACGTTAATTGGCAAAAGAAAAATATGAATGACAAAATTATTATTATTATTATTATTATTACTATCCAAGCTACAACCCTAGTTGGAAAAGCAAGATGCTATAAGCCCAGGGGCTCCAACAGGGAAAAATAGCCCAGTGAGGAAAGGAAATAAGGAAATAAATAAATGAAGAGAACAAATTAACAATAAATCATTCTAAAACAAGTAACAACGTCAAAACAGACATGTCATATATAAACTATTAACAACATCAAAAACAAATATGTCATAAATAAACTATAAAAAGACTCATGTCCGCCTGGTCAACAAAAAAGCATTTGCTCCAACTTTGAACTTTTGAAGTTCTACTGATTCAACCACCCGATTAGGAAGATCATTCCACAACTTGGTAACAGCTGGAATAAAACTTCTAGAATACTGCGTAGTATTGAGTCTCGTGATGAAGAAGGCCTGGCTATTAGAATTAACTGCCTGCCTAGTATTACGAACAGGATAGAATTGTCCAGGGAGATCTGAATGTAAAGGATGGTCAGAATTATGAAAAATCTTATGCAACATGCATAATGAACTAATTGAACGACGGTGCCAGAGATTAATATCTAGATCAGGAATAAGAAATTTAATCGACCGTAAGTTTCTGTCCAACAAATTAAGATGAGAATCAGCAGCTGAAGACCAGACAGGAGAACAATACTCAAAACAAGGTAGAATGAAAGAATTAAAACACTTCTTCAGAATAGATTGATCACCGAAAATCTTTAAAGACTTTCTCAATAAGCCAATTTTTTGTGCAATTGAAGAAGACACAGACCTTATATGTTTCTCAAAAGTAAATTTACTGTCGAGAATCACACCTAAAATTTTGAAAGAGTCATACATATTTAAAGAAACATTATCAATACTGAGATCCGGATGTTGAGGAGCCACCGTCCTTGACCTACTTACAATCATACTTTGAGTTTTGGTAGGATTCAACTTCATACCCCATAATTTGCACCATGCACTAATTCTAGCTAAGTCTCTATTAAGGGATTCACCAACCCTAGATCTACATTCAGGGGATGGAATTGATGCAAAGAGAGTAGCATCATCTGCATATGCAACAAGCTTGTTTTCAAGGCCAAACCACATGTCATGTGTATATAGTATGAAAAGTAATGGGCCAAGAACACTACCCTGTGGAACACCGGATATCACATTCCTATAATCACTATGGTGCCCATCAACAACAACTCTTTGAGATCTATTACTTAAAAAATCAATAATAATGCTAAGAAACGACCCACCCACACCCAACTGTTTCAGTTTGAAAACAAGGGCCTCATGATTAACACGGTCAAAGGCAGCACTAAAATCAAGGCCAATCATACGAACTTCCCGACCACCTTTATTATTTTGAATAGTTGCACATAATATAGAGTTATTTAAATATTCAAACTAAGAAGTAGAGTTTTTAACAGATAAAAGATCATCAGTAAAATTCCTAGGAACAAGGCTGTGTACATAATGTTAAAAACATACTGTACTGGATTTCCATCTACCTACTTTTTATACCATATTAGGATCAAATGCTGCTGAAATAGCTTTGGTAGCACTTGAAAGGACAAACTTTTTGCTGAGTAAATATTGCGAGGTAAACTTACTAATGCAATAGATTCATTTAATATATTAGTGATAGCTTGGCTAGATAGAGCACCATATGGGCTCTTCAAAGACATAAAAACAGGCCCTTTAGGCTTTGTAAAGTTCTGTACAGTATTCTATACGAACAACTCATGGTACGAACAGGACATAAGTTAATTTCACTGGAAGGTGCTACATCAACTACAAACCCATGCCTCTTACTATCATTTTTATTACCATGAATAATTATAGGCATACTTCCATTTCATTAAAGATTACCTGATCATCTGTAAATGAATAGTTATGAAGTTTAGCTGACCCATCGACCATCACCAGTATGGGGCAATGTCCGAGGACCGTAACATAATAACAATGGCTAATAAACAAAAACATTTTAATCTCAACTTTTTTACATCAATATTGTGATCATCCCATTTAATGAGAAATTTGAAAATTTGTCAGGTGGCATAACATTGGAAACCATTCTCGGGGTTTTAGTACTTGATTTTACAATACTTGACACCAACTGCTTGAATAAACACATCATTAGTAATGTCAATTTTGTAATGTGCAGTACAGTATATATATACGAGATAGTGAGGACAATATAAAGTTAAGCATTGATGGGAGGTCTGTCACTAATGAAATGATAAACATTCTGCCAATACAATAGAAGTGGAAGGTGGAAAATCCTCCCCAGATTTATCACATAAATATTTATTTTTACCAAGATACATATAATTATTTATTGTTGATTGCACCGAGCCAAATTTCAGTCTTGATGCTGCTTTAAGTGACCATCCCTGTTGAAATGCCTTTTTTTCCACAAACTCTCCAAGCAAACATTTTCCATCTTTGGTTTTGCAGTGGCTCTGGTATAGCAGGATTCAGTTGAATGATTGCTTTCTTGGGCACCCTGACGGTGGACATATTGACAACTGGGTTAGAGTTTTGAACCATGTCTGAACTGGCCACCATGGGCCTATTACTGTAACATGTGCTCTCTGACCTTCTATTACTGAAAGAACTTTGTCTAAAAGTCTTATAGGTGGATTTACAAAATTGTTCTCCCTTTCCCAATCCTTTTGTGCCGGAGCATCCAACTTTGTACCATTTGGGTCGAGAAATCCTGTTTTGTAGATTGGTAGCTGTGTAGATGTCGCAGATGCGAACCTGTCTATTGTGTGAGGGCCAACATCCACTCCTAAAACCAGAACATCGGTCTTGATAACATCCACTCGTGTTTGTCCAGCATTCTTGATAGCATATCCGCCTGGGTGTTTAGTTTGCCAATCAAATGACAAGCAATAATTGTTATGTCGTTTTGCATAGCCCTCGGCCCATATTAACTTCGCAATTTCTGTCAACTCCACTACTGAACCACCCATGTGATTGATGTATGCTACTGTAGTGATTGTCTGATAAAACTTGAATTGTTTTTCCTTTTACACTGGGAAGAAAGGCTTACACTTATAAGAACCGCCATCAAGTCTCTTGCATTGGATTGTCGGTGAGACATCTCTGGGTCCCAGAAACCCTGAGTTTTGTGTTCTTTGTATTGCCCTCCCCAACCAAGTTGGAATGCGTCTGTCACCAGCTGGCTGTCGACTTCTTAGGGTAATATTACTTTCCCATTCCATTTTGCTAATGATTCATACTATCACAAGAGATCTTTCTTGGCTCATGAGTCCAGTCCTAGTTGAGATTCCCATGGTTTTTTTTTGTTTGATCAACTTGTACAGATTTCTTAGCATTAATCTGGCTGGCAACACTGCTTTACATATAAAATTGCATTGGCCAGCAATTTTTGACAAAACTCCAGCAGATACTGACTTTTGAGTTAACACCCTTTTAATATCTTTCCTAACTTTATAAATCTTAGTATTAGGTACCTTTAGCATTGGTATTCCATTGTCTTTAGTCTCTAAGAGTAGGCTTAAATATTCTATTGTAGACTTAGGAATTAATATTGATTTTTCAAAGTTGATTTTCCAATCAAGGTCTGTTATTGTGTCTACTACCACTTCAGTATCTAGAAGTAGTGTGGTTTTAGGGTCACATAACAGGAAATTATCAACATAAAGTATAAACCAGATGTTGCATTCTCTTAGATACTTGACAACTGGCCTTAAAACTTTTGTACATATATGTGGTGCAATAGAACATCCAAAATTCCACACATTCTAAACATAATATTGGTCTCTTCATTTAAACCAAAAATATTTCCTGAAGTCATGATGAAAACTGTCTTTCAGATCAACACGAACATAAGAATCACTATTCTTTACAACGTTTGGTAAATATGAGAAGTCTTCATATCTTGTCGTTGGACTTGCTAGCAAATAATTACCATAGTAAAAACAATAATAAATAATGATAATAAAATTGGTCATAAAACGTAAGTGATATAACCTAGATGACAGAGTACCAGATGGGCAATATTAACTTGATAAACTACCGAAGCGAACAAAACCAAAATGGCTGCCGATGCCGAGGCAGGCCAACCGCTTCCCAAACTAAAATCCACATTACTGGAAAAAGAACAAATGCCCGGTACTGAAATAAACTGTCAAAACAAACTATGGTACTTAACATTGGTAAAGGTGAATTAGCAGCGTCAGTCATTTTGAATTAACGACAAACACTTGCGAAAACACCAAGCAAAACAATTTACGACTTAGCGGGCAAGTCCAAAACTGAAGGATGACCTGGAGGGCGCGCGTAGTAGGTGTCGGTGGGGTAGTCCAACTGTGTTCTCTAAGGCCTGTCACTGCCCTCCCCTTTGATGAAGGGATTATCTAAATGGAAGACAACCTGTGAATAGTGGTTTTCACACGCCCCTGTTGTATACACGACACCCACAAGGTGATCGCGCGAGGGTAGTAACCTCTGCATTCCATGCTTTTATCTTTCTCTAGTATATTTGGAAGATTTATATTAGAAAAGTGTAAAGAAGGACTTCTTTCACCGGGCGTCACAGGTCTCTTCCCAGAAATAGATTTTTCCTTCGTCAAAATCCCTTTTGTACTTATATGTGGTGCAATAGAACATCCAAAATTCCACACATTCTAAACATAATATTGGTCTCTTCATTTAAACCAAAAATATTTCCTGAAGTCATGATGAAAACTGTCTTTCAGATCAACACTAACATAAGAATCACCATTCTTTACAACGTTTGGTAAATATGAGAAGTCTTCATATCTTGTCTTTGGTACTTCAATAAACTAATTGACAAATCTCATATCACTAATCAGATTTCTTTTCCTTTCTTTCTAGTACATCCTATAGGTGACACACATAGGGGTTTTTCTGAAACTTTACTAATGAAACCATCATTTAGGTAGTTCACTATTTTAAGAGTCAATAAAACATTCTTCCACACGAAGTATAGTTCGCGAATTCACACTGATTTGGTTCTGACAAAAATGTTATAGTCACTCCATATGTTAGCCAGCCTATTATGTACTCAGGGGTTCCAATTTTTTCCCAAGACTATATTTTTTACCAAATTATACATTACACACAGTATCTATAACGGTTAAGCTTAAAGGGATAAAGTAAAATTGAGAAAAATGAAAAAAAAGATGAAATAAAGAAAAGGTAACACGGTCATTCACTTCATTGGTGACAAATAACCAAATACAATCTGCATAACACTAGCACTGGACCTACTTTATTCAATACAGTTAAGTACATACATTTTATTAAACATTATTCTGTGTTATTATTATTTACGCTTTCATGTTTATTCCAGGAGTAATTGGAAGCACTTTGTGACTGATTACGCATGTAGTAATTGTTGTTATTGTAACTGCAGCCTCTGCTCTTGTAATATCCCCCACTGTAGTTGTTGAAGTTTTTGTAGAAGTGCCCTCTCTGATTGTCTCTATATTTTGGTCTAGTACTGTGATCATTACTAGTTATTTGCACTGCTTTTAGCAATGAATCTAATTGTTTGTTATCTAGGTTAGTTGTCCCCCGTTACAAATTTTTGAACAGTTGGGAGGTTTTGGTGCCAAACTGACCAGACACCACCATTGCCGAATGTTCTTGGTGTAAATAATCAATGTGCCTTCTAAACATTAAAGATCTCTAACAAGTTATCTTGTGACGCCTCCTCATCTAAATTCCACAGTAATTTAGTAGTAGTTTCCACGTATTTTGCGCTATTAGCAATAAAAATTAGCAGTTATCTGTTCATCTCGCTTGATACCAAACTTTGAGGTATCAACATGAAATTCTTGTGTTACCAGACACCGTTTCCTTTATTGCTTGATATTCATGATGAATGTTTCATTGATTATCTCTAGCTACTGTAGCCTGAGACTTATTTCCGACTGTTCCATTAAAGGTAGAAAGGCCGGTATTCCTTGTTGCAGATGGCAACCTTGCTCCACCATGGCAGTCATGCACGAAAAAATCTTCCCCAGAAACATTACTATCAAACCCATGTTTGGGTCTTGTACCACTATTTATATGTCTTTTTTTTCACTTTTTAGATATTCTAGATGACTTATAATGTCATTCTTCCTGTTTTCCACTACTTTCAGTTTTGTCTGAAGGGATTTTAACAACTCATCCATCAGGAGAAGCCTGACTGTATAGTGATGCCCTACTATAACGAACAGACTGACATAAGAGATGCACATCTACATCAAACCAAATATAATGTTTTTCTTTTGCCTTAACTTCACACACACACACACATATAGTTTTGGGGTGTTTGAATGTGCGTGGATGTAGTACGATAGAGAGTAAAGGATGTGAAATTGGAAGTATGTTTAGGAATAGAAGGATGGATGTATTGGCCTTGTGTGAGACGAAGATAAAAGGAAAGGGTGAAGTGATGTTTGGTGAAATATCTGGTAGAGTGTCTGGGATTAAAAGGGGAAGAGCGAGAGAGGGTGTGGCTTTATTGCTGAGTGAATGGATGACAGGTAAAGTAGTGGAATGGAAGGAGATATCATCTAGGTTAATGTGGGTAAGGGTTAGGTTGGGCGTTTGTCAGTGCGTATGGGCCTGGTAGTGAGAAAAGTGAAGAAGAGCGGAATGAGTTCTGAAATGAATTAACTAGGTGTGTAGAAGGACTGGGTAGAAGGAATTATGTAGTTGTCATGGGTGACTTAAATGCTAGAGTGGGCGCTGGAGAGGTAGAAGGTGTCATTGGGAAATATGGCGTACCAGGTGAAAATGAGAGTGGTGAGAGACTGGTAGATATGTGTGTTGACCAAGAGATGGTGATAAGTAATAGCTTTTTTAAAAAGAAAGATAAAAATAAGTATACATGGGTAAGAGTGGCAAATGGAAGAGTAGTAGAAAGGGCATTAATGGATTATGTGTTGATAACTAAATTAATGTTTGGAAGATTGAAAGACGTGCACGTGTTTAGGGGTATGGCTAACGGTATGTCTGATCATTTTTTGGTGGAAGGAAAATTAGTTGTAGCAAAAGAGTGGGGGAATAGTGAGGGTTGAAGAGCTAATAAAACCAGGGGTAAAAAGTAAATATCAGGAAAGGTTGAAAATGACATATGACGAAGTGAAAGTAAGAGAAACTGGCAATTTAGAGGAGGAGTGGAAGTTAGTAAAAGAAAATTTTGTTGGGATTGCAAGTGATGTGTGTGGCAAGAAGGTTGTTGGAGGCAGCATGAGGAAGGGCAGTGAATGGTGGAATGAAGGAGTGAAGGTAAAAGTGGAAGAGAAAAAGAGGGCTTTTGAAGAATGGCTGCAGAGTAATGGTATAGAGAAGTATGAAAAATATAGAGAGGAAAATGTGGAAGTAAAGCGCAAGGTACGTGAGGCAAAGAGGGCAGCTGACCTGAGGTGGTGTCAGGGATTAGGTCATTCATATGAAGAGAATAAGAAGAAGTTTTGGAAAGAAGTGAAGAGAGTAAGGAAGGCTGGCTCAAGAATTGAAGAGACAGTGAAAGATGGAAATGGAATGTTGTTAAAAGGAGAGGAGGCAAGGAAGAGATGGGCGGAATATTTTGAAAGTTTGCTGAATGTTGAGGATAATAGGGAGGCAGATATAATTGCTGTTGCAGGTGTTGAGGTGCCAGTGATGGGAGATGAGAATGAGAGAGAGATTACAATAGATGAAGTGAGGAGAGCACTAGATGAAATGAGAGTAGGAGGAGTGTCTGGTGTGGATGGTGTGAGAGCTGAGATGTTGAAGGAGGGGGGTGTGACTGTGCTTGAATGGTTGGTGGGATTGTTTAGTATGTGTTTTGTGTTGTCAGTGGTGCCAGTGGATTGGGTTTGTGCATGTATTGTACCACTATATAAGGGTAAGGCAGATGTGCATGAGTGTTGTAATTCGAGAGGTATTAGTTTGTTAAGCGTAGTTGGAAAAGTGTATGGTAGAGTACTGATTAATAGGATTAAGGATAAAACAGAGAATGCAATCTTAGAAATACAGGGTGGTTTTAGAAGAGGTAGGGGTTGTATGAATCAGATTTTTGGGCTCAAGCCATGACGTCCTGATGGAAGGTTCCTTCAGTAGCTTCCTTGGGTATATTTAACTACAGTGGATATTCCCAGAGAATTAAACTAAAGGTTATCACAGAATTCTAACTTCTGGTGCAAGTACCCTAAAGGTTTCCCTCTAGGATATCGTATATCAACAGGGGACGTATGTATTAACATGCCATATAGCTATCTGCACCCCATATAGAGTTAACACTTCAATATGGAAAGGTGGTTGAGTAACTGAGGAGCCATTCCACAGTTACACTCATCCGTGGCTGCTTTTGGTACTCGAGACGTAAACAAACGGGCGTCATTGCTAAATGATGTCACGTCCGTCCTCATCCTTTTGCCTGTAGCTTCTTGCTAAGTAGGATTTTTCCAAGTGCTTTCTTTATCAGCTTACATCGCCGTTATGTCGCTACCTTCAGCCTCGCCTTCTTCTGGAAAGTTGAGTACCAGGTCCCAGCATTGTTTAAAGAAGCTCTAGCCGTAAAGTAACTTCTACTTTTCGTAAAATAGTGTGTTTTGTGGCAGAGCTGTGCCGATACCGGACGCGCCATTTTATGGCGCCGCTGTTCATGTTGCATGCTTTATTTAGTTAGCCAGAACAGCCCTCTCCGGTCATTTAACTAAATAATATTATTAGTTATTTAGTCTTCATAGCTAGGGAATCCTTATATCGTGTTTTAGCGCTCATCAGACTCGGTCGCTGTTCGACCCCATACTAGATCGCTAGCTTAGCCCCTAGGCTGGACAGCCTAGTGCTTATTTTCATGCATGATGTATACCAGTGTTCCTAAGTTAAGTTATGAAGATTGTGGCATTATTAAACATACTATTTACTGTGATGTAAGTTTGGGGACCATATAAGGGACAGTGTTGATTGTGTATCATCCCCTCCTAACCTAATGTAGGAACCCTTATATGCTCCCTATTCCCCCTGCCTGCGGGCATTCCCTCTGGTAGACTTGCTTCCCCTTCTGTATAGGGGAATCTCGTCTACAACCAGAGTATTTATCACCTCTCTGCCTACCCTAAGGGAATGACCCTCCCTTAGGGTCGTGCCTGAGATAAGGAAGGGCCCTGCCCTTCCTCAGTTGCACCTGGTTGGGTTACTCCTTCCTCCCTGCAACTAGCGATGTGTCTTTCAAGATTTCCTAGCCTAGGAGTTAGTCCTCCTACTCTAGGTTAAGCTCTGGGGGTTGACTCTGCCTTATTATAGTTTGAGACGGTACATGAGTACCGTTCTCGATCTGGGCTTCCTAGCCTAGGTTAGGGAGCCGTTCTCATGCAGAGTCTCCTCTTTAGAAAGACCCATTCTTCTCCTTCTCCACCTATCCCTTTGGTGTAGGCTTGCCTACACACCTCTGTCCTTAGTCCTGCATCTCCTCCCTTGGGTGGAGTGGTAGGGCTAACATTGTTCTCCTGCTGAGCTGGCCGCTCTGGTACACATACCCTTCATAGCGTTCTATGGGGGTGGATGCCGGCGGCGGTCCTGCCGACGGGGGATTCCCCCCCCCCCCATCTTTGAGTGCCCTCTATCCCTCACTTGGGTTACCACAGGCACCCGGCCACCTGCCGGATCCCTGCCACCGGATGTTAGGAGTATCCACTCCTATCATGAGTGCACTCTCTCTGGAGGGATGCCGGAGGGGTATAGGATCTTACGCCTTCCATCCCTCCTTACCTTTCTCTCTTTCTATCCTGGTGCCGGTCCCTTGCCGCCTCTACTGCCGGCGATAACCGCCACTACCTCAGGTGACATTCTTTCATAAGATGCCTCCCCCCCTTTAAGACGTCAGCATTCCGTGTGCCGGAAGCTGCCGTCTTCCGCCGGTTTGCCGCCGACGTCCCACCCTTCGTTTTACCTAGTAACAGCCGGCTGACTTCCGGAGTCGGCCACCCGCATGCTGGCATTGATTGCCGACAATCTAGGTATACGACAATATACATATATATCTTCTGAATTGATCCAAGGCTCACCATGCCGTCAGCCTTCGGCTGCCGGAGCTGCCGCCCCCTGCTGACGACCCGCCGCTGTGCCGGCGGTCGCCACTATGGTATTATCCTTATAGATACTCAGTGTGTCTGTCTTGATGCCTTCCACCCTGCAGGACCGGCCTCCGGTGTCCCGTCGGTCTGCCGGCACCCTCATGAGACGTTAAGGGACATGCACCCCTTCCATGGCTGCCGGCAACATGCAGACAGTCAATATACTGCAGCCAGATGGCTTGGCCACTTACATATAGGTATTGTCTTACCATCCAAGATTGTGGCTATGCTGTTTGTTTGCACATTACAATATTCCAGCATACTCTGTGTATCTTAGTGCAGTCGATTGCCGGAACCAACATTTAATAAGGGGTTTATCCTATACCCCTTCTCCCCAAGGGATCTGAGTGGTCTCAGACCCTACTACAGTACACTCTGCGGACAATTTCTGTTAGAAGCCTAGCTTGGCTCATCCATATGGATTTCCCTCATTGTGACCTTCGGGCACAAAGGAATTGTCTACAGATAAGGTTACGGTAACCGGCTGGGCGGGATTCGCAAGTATGTTTCTATCTACTTCCTTTCCCGCTCATTAATCTGAAGCATTAAAATGTTTTTATAATTAAGTTATTCTTAATTTTAGATTAAGTTATCTTTAATTTTAGAGTAATGTAAGTCATTCTTATTCCTTCCATATCTCTTTCTTTTACAGGAGGAGTATATGAAGTGTGAGAGTAACTTCTGCGGGGTGAAGCGCCCGGACTTCTACGGGCACAAGGCGTGCCGGACCCACGCCCCCTGCGCCGCCAAGAAAGGCGACTTGAAGTATTGGGACCCGCAGAATTGTACAGTCTGCAAAAGACTTCTTGTCGAGGTGTTCGACGATCCTTCTTCTGCGGAGGCAAGGGACATTGCTAGGGAGAAGCTACGCAAATGGGTGCATGGCTTCCAGAAGAACGCCATTGGACCGTATCTTCCCAACGAAGACTTGAGGGCCTTGCTTTTCCCAAAAGCATCGAAAGACTCAGTGGTCCCCCGTGATCAGATCCCCACCGTCCAGATCGTGGTGGAACCTGATGTTGTCATGGCTCAGTCCATGCGTGAGTGCCATCTTGATTCCGACAACGTGGAATGTATGTCGGAAGTGTCGGAAGGGACGGAGAGAAACCTCATGGGCGAGGAACTCGACTATGAGGAAGATCAGGTGGAATACCCTGATTTGGAGACCGAGGTCGCTCCTGCTCCCCCAGCAACTCCTGCACCGTCCGAGGAACCTGTTCCTTCGACTTCTGCCACCCCGGACCCTCTTCCACCGGCCACTCAAGAGGTCTTCAAGATGCTTGAAGCCCTGATGGAAAAGAAGCTACGAGAATCTCAGGAACAATTCCGGACGACTCTTGTCAGCTTCAAGCAACCGAAAAGGATTTCGGTTAAGGACCTCCCTACCTGCTCGGAAGCTAACCCATGGAGATACGCCGAGCATATGCCAATTACAACTGGCAAAATTTACATTAGTGAAAGGATTGGCTCTATATTGCTGGAAGAAGTGGAGTTCTTCCCAAATTTCGAGGCTTATCCGGACTGTTACGTCCGGCTCAGGTCCGAACCAGCCTCAAAGGAGGAGACCGAACCAAAGAAAGTTATTGTGTTTGATCTCGCGAAGGCCCAAGCTATGTTAGCTCAGGCGGTGAAGAGTAGGGGTTTCACTAACTCCAAGATGCCGTCGCTTAGTAAGAAGCATCCAACCTTCGTTGCGCCAAATTCTGCGACCTTCCCCTTCATCGAAAAGGCCTTCACAGCGGTCATAAAGGCAGTGGAGGAAGGGAAACCTTGCCCTGCACTGGAGGAGTGCAGACCCTTCTCCATTACTCTTTCCCCCGATGATAGGCACTGGAAAGACATCCAGTCGACCTTCACGGCAGGGAAACTAGAGCCTGACGTAGCCGGTCGTAAATTTAATGAGAACCTCCCAAGACTGAACGATCACCTCCTTCGTAGGGAACAGGATACGAAGGAGAGACTTGCCGCGTCGCTGTCCCACCAGATACAGCTTGAGCTCATGGCCGGGGATACTAGAGTCCCGGACTTTTATATGGTCCTAGCTAAGTTGCACTTGGCGACTGTAACCAAGGACCTATATAGCTTCACTAGGGCTCGCAGAGCCTGTCGTGAATTCGTGTTTGCTAACGCGACAGTGAAACACGAACTCCGGAGGCTGATTTCCTCCAATATCTGGGGCAAGTATCTCTTCCCACCTACCTTGGTGAAAGAGATTGTGGACAAAGCTGCCACGGAGAATAGGAACCTTCTCCATAAGTGGGGCATGTCCCACAAGAGGAAGTCCTCTCAGGATGATGGCCCTCAGCCTAAGAGGAAGACTTCAAAACCAAAACCCCAGCAACGTCAACAGAGACAACAGTTTCTGGGTCCCGCTACTCCCCAAGTGGCTACGCAGCCGCAAAAGACCTTTCAGTTGGTCCCCCAACCGGTGGTGTCGCAGTCACCGGTCTTCACCCCTGCATACGAGCAACACTCGACTACCTTTCGTCCCAGAGGTAGGGGTTCAGGCAGAGGCTCCGGCAGAGATTCTTCTCGCCGTCCCTCCAGAGGCAGAGGAGGAAGGGGAGCTAGCGGCCGAGGTGGCAAACCCTCGGGACACCAGAAGCAATGATGTGCTTCCGGTGGGAGGAAGACTCCGCCAATTCCAGGATCGTTGGACCTTCGATCCCTGGGCACACAGCATTGTCAAGAAGGGAATGGGCTTGAGCTGGACTCAACCACCCCCAGCCTTCCAGCAATTCTTCCAAATGTCAACCCCCCTCCTGGAAGAATATGTCCTGGAACTCTTGAACAAGAAGGTGATCAGGAGGGTAAAGTCAACCAGGTTCCAGGGAAGACTATTTTGCGTTCCCAAGAAAGACTCAGACAAACTCAGAGTCATTCTAGACTTATCCCCTCTCAACAAGTTCATTGCGAACAACAAATTCAAGATGCTGACTCTGCAACAAATAAAGACCCTTCTGCCTCAAAGGGCCTACACGGTCTCCATAGACCTGGCGGATGCCTACTGGCACATTCCAATGAATCACTACGCTTCCTCCTACCTAGGATTTCGACTCCAAAGGAAAAGTTACGCCTTCAGGGCCATGCCCTTCGGGCTCAACGTGGCTCCACGGATCTTCACCAAGCTGGCAGACGCAATCGTCCAACAGCTACGTCTTCAGGGCGTCCAAGTGATGGCCTACCTAGACGACTGGTTAGTCTGGTCGACATCGCCCGAAGATTGTCTGAGAGCCTGCAACAGAGTCACCCAGTTCCTAGAGCATCTGGGCTTCAAGATAAACACCGAGAAATCTCGCCTCTCTCCAGCTCAGAAGTTCCAATGGTTGGGAATCCATTGGGATCTTCAGTCACACCGCCTTTCCATCCCACAGAAGAAAAGGAAGTAAATAGCAGGGTCTGTCAGAAGGCTTTTAAAATCCAAACGGATCTCAAGACGACAGCATTAACAAGTTCTCGGCTCTCTACAGTTCGCCTCTGTGACAAACCCAGTGCTTCGCCCACAGCTAAAGGATGCCGCGGGAGTCTGGAGATGTTTCGCATCCATCGCTCGAAGAGACCTCAAGAGACGGCTTCCAAACAGACTTCGCTTACTCTTAAAGCCGTGGTCAGAAGCAAAGGCCCTGAAAAGGTCCATTCCTCTTTAACACCCGCCTCCACCGATCAACATCCACACGGACGCTTCACTGGAGGGTTGGGGAGGTTACTCCCACCAACGACAGGTTCAAGGAACATGGTCTCCCCTATTCAAGAAGTTTCACATCAACATCTTGGAGGCCATGGTTGTTCTTCTCACCCTGAAGAAACTCTCCCCGCCTCCCTCGATCCACATTCGTCTGACTCTGGATAACTCGGTGGTAGTCAGATGTCTCAATCGTCAGGGCTCGAGATCGCCCCAGATAAATCAGGTACTTCTTCCGATCTTTCGTTTGGCAGAAAAGAAGAAATGGCACCTGTCTGCAGTTCACCTACAAGGATTCCGCAACGTGACGGCGGACGCTCTATCAAGGACAAGTCCAATAGAGTCGGAATGGTCTCTAGACGCAAGGTCATTCTCCTTCATCTCTCACCAAGTCCCGGAACTTCAGATCGATCTCTTCGCGACGAGCGACAACAATCAACTTCCTCGATATGTGGCCCCGTACGAGGACCCCAAGGCAGAAGCAGTGGATGCTATGTCACTGGATTGGAACAGATGGTCCAGGATATACCTGTTCCCTCCTCCCAACCTTCTGCTTTAAGTCCTCTCCAAACTGAGAACCTTCAAAGGGACAGCGGCCCTAGTGGCTCCCAAGTGGCCCCGGAGCAATTGGTACCCTCTGGTCCTGGAGCTGCAGCCCACGCTGATCCCCCTACCGGGCCCAGTTCTTTCTCAACAAGTACAGAAGTCGACTGTCTTCGCTTCATCATTGAAAGTCAGGGACCTTCATCTCATGATTTTCTCTCCTTAGCCACAAAGAAAAGGTTTGGAATCTCGAAGAAAAGCTTGTACTTCCTCGAGGAATACAAGACTGAATTTACAAGACGGCAATACGAATCGTCCTGGAGAAAGTGGGTCTCTTTCGTCAAGGCAAAAAATCCTACGGAAATCACCATTGATTTTTGTATGTACTTCTTCATTCACCTTCATGGACAAGGCTTAGCGGCCAACACGATTTCCACCTGCAAATCGGCTTTGACTAGACCACTCCTGTACGCCTTCCAGATTGATTTGTCCAGTGATATCTTCAATAAACTGCCAAAGGCATGCGCTAGACTACGCCCAGCACCTCCACCAAAACCTATCTCCTGGTCCCTGGACAAGGTGCTCCATTTTGCCTCTAACCTCGACAACGATTCGTGCCCTCTGAAAGACTTGACTCAAAAAGTTATCTTCGTTTTTGGTCTCGCCTCGGGAGCCCGAGTCAGTGAAATAGTGGCATTATCAAGAGAAGAGGGTCATATCCTGTTCGCAGATACAGGAGAACTTACCCTCTTCCCGGATCCGACGTTTCTCGCTAAGAATGAACTACCCACCAAGAGATGGGGCCCTTGGAGAATCTGCCCCCTGAAGGAAGATGTCTCTCTATGCCCAGTGGAAAGTCTTAAGGTGTATCTTCGAAGAACTTCAGACTTCGGTGGAGGACAACTCTTCAAAGGAGAAACATCGGGTAGTGACCTGTCACTGAAACAACTAAGAGCGAAAATCACCTACTTCATTCGCAGAGCGGATCCTGACAGTACACCCGCAGGTCATGATCCTAGAAAAGTCGCGTCTTCTCTGAACTTCTTCCAGAGTATGGATTTCGAAAGCCTCAAGAGCTTTACAGGCTGGAAATCATCGCGCGTTTTCTTCAAGCACTACGCAAAACAAGTGCACGAAGTTAAGCATTTCGTGGTAGCCGCAGGTAGTGTTATGAAACCTGCTGTTTAACTCTGCATAGAACAGTGAGTTACTTGGGACTTTAACTCTACGGGTGCCTGTGTTGACCCTTTTGTGATACATAGTGATTTCATGGACACTTAGTGTTTCTAATAGACTGTTCTTACTAAGGTGAAATGTCATAGACTTTACATGAGTGCCACATGCCCTAGGGCATGATGTGTTTTCTTTGAAAAAGACTGACGTTCCTCCGGAACTTGTGTTTCTAAAAAGTAAAATTTCTTTTCAGATTCAAGATTGAAGTCTTTATTTTCTATGTACATTATTTTTTTTATTATTGTAAATAAACTCTATATTCATTATTGTAATTACTACCATAATGATCTGCAATCTTTGAAATAAAATGTCTATTTTATTCCATGTGCGTCTCTCTCCGCTCCTATTCTTTATCAAGAAATATACGATTGTTATAGTTTCATTTACCCCTTTTTTCTCTAGATAATGAGAAGAATAATATATGTAATTATGTTATTTGCTCACTCATGCCTTGATAATATTCATATTCGAATATTAACCTTTGTCCTGCCTCCGAGACTAGATTGATCTCTCCTCCAGGGAGAGTAGTAAATGTTATTTACTTACCTATGCTTGATAATATTCCTACCTGAATATTAACCTTAGTCTTGTCTAAGAGTCCGGCACGAACTCTCCGTAGGGTGAGTAGCTCTTCAATGATCGCTTCGAGATGTTCCTATTGTCCACCAGGACTTCCCTGCCAGGGGGGCAGGAAGCTAGTTCATCATAGAATTTCTGGTAAGGACATGTTCTATACCTCTGTTCGAAGCCCTTGGCACTTACATAAAAAGGGGAAAAATTCCACGATACATTAATTCTCTGGTACACTTCCATCAGGACATCATGGCTTGAGCCCAAAAAACGGATTTTGAGCGAAGCGAAAAATCTATTTTTGGGTGAGATAGCCATGACGTCCAGTTGGACCTTCCCGTCTATTCTAGTTCAGCCTTTCAGGCCCCGCCCTGACCTGCTGTATCATGGAGATTAGCAGAAGCTGGGCTCAGGATGAGGCGGACGTGACGTCATTTAGCAATGGCGCCCGTTTGTTTACGTCTCGAGTACTAAAAGCAGCCACGGATGAGTGTAACTGTGGAACGGCTCCTCAGTTACTCAACCACCTTTCCATATCGAAGTTTTAACTCTATATGGGGTGCAGATAGCTATGTGGCGTGTTAATACATGCGTCCCCTGTTGATATTCGATATCCTAGAGTGAAACCTTTAGGGTACTCGCACCAGAAGTTAGAATTCTGTGATAACCTTTAGTTTAATTCTCTGGGAATATCCACTGTAGTTAAATATACCCTAGGAAGCTACTGAAGGAACCTTCCATCAGGACGTCATGGCTATCTCACCCAAAAATAGATTTTTCGCTTCGCTCAAAATCCGTTTTTTACAGTAAGGCAGATATGCGAGAAATATTTAGCAAAAGGTAAGGAGGTGTATGTTGCGTTTATGGATCTGGAGAAAGCGTATGATAGAGTTGATAGGGAAACAATGTGGAATGTGATGAGGTTGTGTGGAGTTGGTGGAAGGTTGTTGCAAGCCGTGAAAAGTTTCTACAAAGGTAGTAAAGCATGTGTTAGGATAGGAAATGAAGTAAGTGATTGGTTTCCGGTGAGAGTGGGGCTGAGACAGGGATGTGTGATGTCACCGTGGTTGTTTAACTTGTATGTTGATGGAGTGGTGAGAGAGGTGAATGCTCGAGTGCTTGGACGAGGATTAAAACTGGTAGACGAGAATGACCATGAATGGGAGGTAAATCAGTTGTTGTTTGCGGATGATACTGTACTGGTTGCAGATACAGAAGAGAAGCTTGGCCGATTAGTGACAGAATTTGGAAGAGTGTGTGAGAGAAGGAAGTTGAGAGTTGATGTGGGTAAGAGTAAGGTTATGAGATGTACAAGAAGGGAAGGTTGTGCAAGGTTGAATGTCATGTTGAATGGAGAGTTGCTTGAGGAGGTGGATCAGTTTAAGTACTTGGGGTCTGTTGTTGCAGCAAATGGTGGAGTGGAAGCAGATGTACGTCAGAGAGTGAATGAAGGTTGCAAAGTGTTGGGGGCAGTTAAGGGAGTGGTAAAAAATAGAGGGTTGGGCATGAATGTAAAGAGAGTTCTATATGAGAAAGTGATTGTACCAACTGTGATGTATGGATTGGAGTTGTGGAGAATGAAAGTGACGGAGAGACAGAAATTGAATGTGTTTGAGATGAAGTGTCTAAGGAGTATGGCTGGTGTATATCGAGTAGATAGGGTTAGGAACGAAGTGGTGAGAGTGAGAACGGGTGTGAGAAATGAGTTGGCAGCTAGAGTGGATATGAATGTGTTGAGGTGGTTTGGCCATGTTGAGAGAATGGAAAATGGCTGTTTGCTAAAGAAGGTGATGAATGCAAGAGTTGATGGGAGAAGTACAAGAGGAAGGCCAAGGTTTGGGTGGATGGATGGAGTGAAGGAAGCTCTGGGTGATAGGAGGATAGATGTGAGAGAGGCAAGAGAGCGTGCTAGAAATAGGAATGAATGGTGAGCGATTGTGACGCAGTTCCGGTAGGCCCTGCTGCTGCCTCCGATGCCTTAGGTGACCGCGGGGGTAGCAGCAGTAGGGGATTCAGCATTATGAAGCTTCGTCTGTGGTGGATAATGTGGGAGGGTGGGCTGTGGCACCCTAGCAGTACCAGCTGAACTCAGTTGAGTCCCTTGTTAGGCTGGAGGAACGTAGAGAGTAGAGGTCCCCTTTTTGTTTTCGTTTCATTTGTTGATGTCGGCTACCCCCCAAAATTGGGGGAAGTGCCTTGGTATATGTATGTATATATATATATATATATATAACGGATTTTGAGCGAAGCGAAAAATCTATTTTTGGGTGAGATAGCCATGGCGTCCTGATGGAAGGTTCCTTATTGGTAGCTTCCTTGGGTATATAACTACTAAGATATTCCCAGAGAATTTAACCACAGGTTATCACAGAATTTTAACTTCTGGAGTGAGTAGCCTAAAGGTTTCCCTTTAAGACATCGTATATCAACAGGGGACGCATGTATTAACGCGCCACATAGCTATCTGCACCCCACAAAGAGTTAACACTTCGATATGGAGGGGCGGAGAATAGCTGGGGAGCCGTTCCACAGCTATACTCGTCCGTGGCTACTTTTGGTACTCAAAACGTAAACAAACGGGCGCCATTGCTAAATGACGTCACGTCCGTCCTCATCCTGATGCCAGTTGCTTGCCGATCACCATGATACAGCAGGACAGGGTGGGGCCTGAAAGGCTGGACAAAGTAGCAGGGAGGGTCCATCAGGACGCCATGGCTATCTCACCCAAAAATAGATTTTTCGCTTCGCTCAAAATCCGTTTTTTGGGCTCAAGCCATGGCGTCCTGATGGAAGAATACCAGAGAATCAATGTATCATGGTAGATTTCCCCTTGTAGAGTAAGTGCCGAGGGCTTTGAATAAGGTAAGCATAGTGACCTCGATAGAGGTTCCTTGGGGATGTAACTTCCTGCCCCCCTTGGCAGAGAAGTCCCAACGGACCATGCCGAAGATCAAAGTGGTCATCGAAGGGCTACCCACCTTGCGGGGAGAACGTGAAGAACTCGGAGACAAGACAGAATGGTTGATATTCATATAGGAACATTCTCAATGACAGACAAGTGGTGGTTAGCCACTGTATTTCGTAGCAAGAGAACGATCTGGTCTCAAAGGTATAGCGCAAGTAAGTATTCAGTTAGGAATATTACATAGCATAGGTGAGTATATAATATGGATTGAACCTATTATTCTTCATCCTTTTGAAAAGAAAGGGGATAATGAAACTATGACAACCATGTATTTCATAGTATAAGTAGGAGCGGATTGAGACGCACAAGTAATAAAATAGAAATTTTATTTCACAATTGCAGGATATAGTAAAATAAATGCAATAAGGGATGTAAAATTAATTTACAATAAATAATAATGTACATAGTAATGAAAGACTTCGCTCTTGAATCTGAAAGAAAATTTCAAATTATTAGAGGGCACAGGTTCCAGAGGAACGTCAGTCTTTAATAAGGAAAAAAACACATCATGCTCTAGGCATGCGGCACTCATGTGACGACTATGACATTTCACCTTGTAAAGAACAGTCTATGAAAAACACTAAGTGTCTCTGAATTCACTACGTATCACACGAGGGTCAACATAGGCACCCAAAGAGTTAAAGTCCCAAGTAACTCACTGTTCTATGCAGAGTTAATTGCAGGTTTCATAACACTACCTGCGGCTACCACGAAATGTTTGACTTCATGCACTTGTTTCACGTAATGCTTGAAGAAAACACGCGAGGATTTCCAGCCTGTGAAACTCTTGAGGCTTTCGAAATTCGTGCTCTGGAAAAAATTCAGAGACGATGCGACTTTATTAGGATCATGACCTGCGGGTGTACTTTCAGGATCCGCTCTGCGAATGAAGTAGGTGATTTTCGCTCTTAGTTGTTTCAGTGACAGGTCGCTACCCGATGTTTCTCCTTTGAAGAGTTGTCCTCCACCGAAGTCAGAAGTTCTACGAAGATAGACCTTGAGGCTCTCTACCGGACATAGAGAGGCATCTTCTTTCAGGGGGCAGATTCTCCAAGGGCCCCATCTTTTGGTGGGTAGTTCGTTTTTTGCGAGAAACGTCGGATCCGGGAAGAGGGTAAGGTCTCCTGAGTCTGTAAACAGGATGTGACCCTCGTCTCTTGATAATGCCACTATTTCGCTGACTCGGGCTCCTGAGGCAAGAGCAAAAGGAAATATAACTTTTTGAGTCAGATCCTTGAGAGGGCACGAATCGTTGTCCAAGTTGGAGGCAAAATGGAGCACCTTGTCCAGGGACCAGGAGATAGGTTTTGGTGGGGGTGCTGGGCGTAGACGAGCGCATGCCTTCGGCAGTTTATTGAAGATATCGCTGGACAGATCAATCTGGAAGGCGTACAGTAGTGGTCTAGTCAAGGCCGATTTGCAGGTAGAAATCGTGTTGGCTGCTAAGCCCTGTCCATGAAGGTGAATGAAGAAGGACATGCAAAAATCAATGGTGATTTCCGTAGGATTTTTTGCCTTGACGAATGAGACCCACTTTCTCCAGGATGATTCGTATTGCCGTCGTGTGGATTCGGTCTTGTATTCCTCGAGGAAGTACAAGCTTTTCTTCGCGGCTAGGGAGAGAAAATCATGAGATGAAGGTCCCATACTTTCGATGATGAAGCGAAGACAGTCGACTTCTGTACTTGCTGGGAGAGAACTGGGCCCGGGAGAGGGATCAGCGTGGGCTGTAGCTCCAGGACTAGGGGGTACCAATTGCTCCGGGGCCACTTGGGAGCCACTAGGGCCGCTGTCCCCTTGAAGGTTCTCAGCTTGGAGAGGACTTTCAGCAGAAGGTTGGTGGGAGGGAACAAGTAGATCCTGGACCATCTGTTCCAATCCAGTGACATGGCGTCCACTGCTTCTGCCTTGGGGTCCTCGTACGGGGCCACATATCGAGGAAGTTGATTGTTGTCGCTCGTTGCGAAGAGATCGATCTGAAGTTCTGGGACTTGGTGAGAGATGAAGGAGAAGGATCTTGCGTCTAGAGACCATTCCAACTCTATCGGGCTTGTCCGAGATAGAGCGTCCGCCGTCACGTTGCGGAATCCTTGTAGGTGAACTGCAGACAGGGGCCATTTCTTCTTCTCTGCCAGACGGAAGATTGGGAGAAGCACCGGATTTATCTGGGGCGATCTTTAGCCTTGGCGATTGAGACATCGGACTACCACTGAGTTGTCCAGGGTCAGACGAATGTGGATCGAGGAAGGCGGGGAGAGTTTCTTCAGAGTTAGAAGGACCGCCATGGCCTCCAAGATGTTGATGTGAAACGTCTTGAATAGGGGAGACCATGTTCCTTGAGCCTGTTTTTGGTGGGAATGACCTCCCCAACCCTCCAGCGAAGCGTCCGTGTGGATGTTGAGTGATGGAGGTGGATGTTGAGTGATGGAGGTGGATGTTGAAGAGGGATGGACCTTTTCAGGGCCTTTGCTTCCGACCACGGCTTTAGGAGTAACCGAAGTCTGTTTGGGAGCCGTCTCTTGAGGTCTCTTCGAGCGATGGATGCAGAACGTCTCCAGCCTCCCGCGGCATCCTTTAGCTGTGCACGCAGCACTGGGTTTGTCACTGAGGGGAACTGTAGAGAGCCTAGAACTCGTTCCTGCTGACGTCTTGAGATCCGTTTGGATTTCAGCAGTCTTTTGACAGACCCTGCTATTTCCTTCCTTTTCTTCTGGGGAATGGAAAGGCGGTGTGACTGAAGATTCCACTGGATTCCTAACCATTGGAACTTCTGAGCTGGAGAGAGGCGAGATTTCTTTCTGTTTATCTTGAATCCCAGGTGTTCCAGAAACTGAGTGACTTTGTTGCAGGATCTTAGACAATCTTCGGGCGATGGAGCCCAGACTAGCCAGTCGTCGAGGTAGGCCATCACCTGGATGCAGCGGAGGCGGAGCTGTTGAACGATGGCGTCTGCCAGCTTTGTGAAGATTTGTGGGGCCACATTGAGGCCGAAGGGTATGGCCCTGAAAGCGTAGCTTTTCCTTTGGAGTCGAAATCCTAGGTAGGAGGAAGCGTGGTGGTTCATTGGAACGTGCGAGTAGGCATCTGCCAGGTCTATGGAGACCGTGTAGGAACCTTGAGGCAGAAGGGTCCTTATCTGTTGAAGAGTCAGCATCTTGAACTTGTTGTTCGCTATGAACTTGTTGAGAGGGGATAAGTCTAGAATGACTCTGAGTTTGTCGGAGTCCTTCTTGGGGATGCAAAACAGTCTCCCTTGGAACCTGGTTGACTTTACCCTCCTTATCACCTTCTTGTTCAAGAGTTCTAGGACATATTCTTCCAGAAGGGGGGTTGACTGTTGGAAGAATTGCTGGAAGGTTGGGGGTGGTTGAGTCCAGCTCCAGCCTAGACCCTTCTTGACGATGCTGTGTGCCCAGGGATCGAAGGTCCAACGATCCTGGAATTGGCGGAGTCTTCCTCCCACCGGAAGCACTTCATTGCTTCTGGTTTCCCGAGGGTTTACTACCTCGGCCGCTAGCTCCCTTTCCTCCTCTGCCTCTGGAGGGACGGCGAGATGCATCTCTGCCTGCACCTCTGTTTGAGCCTCTACCTTTGGGATGAAAGGTAGTTGACTGTTGCTCAAAAGCAGGGGTGAAGACCGGCGACTGTGACAAGACCGGTTGGGTGACCAGTTGAAAGGTCTGCTGTGGCTGAGCTGCCACTTGAGGAGTAGCGGATCCCGGAAACTGCCGTCTCTGTTGACGTTGCTTGGGTTTCGGTTTCGTGGGTTTCCTCTTAGGTTGAGGGCCGTCGTCCTGAGAGGATTTCCTTTTCTTCGACATGCCCCACTTGTGGAGAAGGTTCCGGTTCTCCGTGGCGGCCTTGTCGGTGATCTCTTTCACTAGGGAGGATGGAAAGAGGTGCTTACCCCAGATGTTGGAGGAAATCAGCCTCCGGGGTTCGTGGGTCACTGTAGCACTGGAGAACACGAATTCACCACAGGCTCTACGAGCCTTCGTGAATCTGTACAGATCCTTTACTACGGTCGCCAAATGTGTTTTGGCGAGAACCATGTAGTAGTCAGGGACCCTTGTGTCACCGGCCATGACTTCGAGCTGTACTTGGAGGGACATAGATGCGGCGAGCCTTTCCTTCGTATCATGTTCCCGACAAAGGAGATGGTCATTAAGTTTTGGGAGGTCTTCGTTAAACTGACGGCCAGCGACGTCAGGTTTAAGTTTTCCCACCACAAATGTTGACTGGACATCTTTCCAGTGTCTAACATCAGGGGGAGTAGTCAGGGAGAAGGGTCTGCACTCCTCCAGTGCAGGACAAGGTTTTCCTTCTTCCACTGCCTTATGCGCCGCAGTGAAGGCCTTTTCTAAGAAGGGGAAGGTCGCATCGTCTGGTGCGACGTAGGTAGGGTGCTTCTTACTAAGCGCCGGTAGTTTTGAGCAGGTGAAGCCCCTACTTTTCACTGTATTGGCCAGCATAGCCTGGGCCTTCGGGAGATCGAACACTATAACCTCCTTCGGTTCGGTCTCTTCTTTAGAGGCAGGTTCAGATCTAAGTCAGACGTAACAGTCCGGGTAAGCCTCAAAGTTTGGGAAGAATTCCACTTCTTCCAGCGTGATCGAGCCGACCTTTTCGCTTATGAAGATCTTGCCCGTCATGATCGACATGTGCTCGGCATACCTCCAGGGGTTGGTATCCGAGCATGCGGGGAGGTCCTTAACCGAAATCCTTTTCGGCTGCTTCGAACTTCCCATGTTGGACTTGAAGAACTCATGCGTCTCGCGGAGTTTCTTATCCATGAGAGCCTCAAGCATTTTGAAGATCTCCTGGGTGTTTGATGGGTTGGGATCCGGGGTAGCAGATGTAGACGGGAGTGATACATCCGTCAGTGTAGGAGTCGGTGTGGGGGTGGAAGGTGGAGCGACCTCCTGCTCCGACTCAGGGTATTCCACCTGATCTTCCTCATAGTCCAGTTCGTCGCCCATGAGGTTCCTCTCCGTGTTCTCCGACACTTCCGACATACGTTCCGCGTTGTCGGCATCCAAACGGCACTCGTGCATGGACTGAGCCATGACTACATCCGGTTCCACCACTATCTTGTCGGTGGGAATCTGATCTTTGGGGACCACTGAGTCTGGGGATGCCTTCGGGAAAAGCAAGGCCCTCAAATCTTCGGTGGCGAGATATGGTCCGGTGGCGTTCTTCTGGAAGCCACGCACCCACTTGCATAGCTTCTCTCGAGAAGAGTCCCTAACCTCCGCTGAAGGAGGATTGTCGAACGCTTCGACCAGGCGGTCCTTGCAGACTGTACAGTGCTGCGGGTCCCAAAACTTCAGATCACCTTTCTTGTTGGCGCAGGGGGCGTGGGTCCTACACGCCGTGTGCCCGTAGAAGTGCGGGCGCTTCACTCCACAGAAGTTGTGGTCACATTTCACGTATTCCTCCTGTAAGAGAAAGAGAACATGAGTATACGGAAGTCATATAAATGACTTATATTACTCTAATGTTCAATATTAAGAAGTTAATTTTAACATAACCTTAATTAATTAATAACATTGTAATGTTAGAGAGTGGAGCGGGAAATGAAGTAGATAGACACATACTCCGTGTATCCCGCCCAGCTGGTTACCGTAACCTTATCCATAGGCAATTTGTTTGTGACCGAGGACACAAGGCAGAATTCTTCATAGATCGCCAGGGAGGCAGAAGGTAATTCTAGCAGGAATTGCCTAAGATGTAAATCTAGGACTGAGACCACTCAGGCCATTAATATGGGGGGTTATAGAAGACCCCATAGGGTAACGGTTTCCGGCAACCAGCTGTGCTAAGATACACACAGCATGCTGGAAAACTGTGATATGCAAGAAGACAGCACGGCCATTAATAGAACGGTAAGACAATACCTATCTATTGGGGTAGCCAAGCTATCTGGTTGCGGTGTAGGGCTATCAGCATGGAGTTGATAGCTGGGAGAAGGGGTGCAAGTCTCTTGGCATCTCCGGAAGGTACCGGCAGCACGCCGGAGGCCGCTCCAGCAGAGTTTCTGGCATTAGGGAAGACACATAGAGAAGTCAGGAGTAATGCCAGGTTGGCGGCCGCCGGCACAGCGACGGCACGCCGGCGGGAGGCGGCGGCTCCGGCTTGGTGACAAGGTCATAGGAGAAGGAAGGGGGTTATAGCATACCCGGACCGCCGGCAATGGATGCCAGCACGCCGGAGGCCGGCCCGAAGGATGGACGACCGAAGCTAGGTAGTATAAGGGTAGGCGATCGGCTGCACGCCGACGGAAGGCGGCAGCCCTCCGGCACACGGAGGACTGTCGACTAGGGAGGATACTAGGAATGTGTCACCAAGGGAGGGCGGTAACGCCGGCAGTAGAGGCGGCAAGGGACCGGCACCAGGACAGGAAGAGAGACAGAAGGAGGGATGGAGGGGTAAGGATACGAACCCCTATAGCATCCCACCTGAATGGGTGTACCCATGATAGAGGCTAGCCCTATCACCCAATGGCAGGGGGCCGGCAGGCGGCCGGGTGCCAGAGTAGCCCAAGGGAGGGCCAGGGAACACCCAAGAGGGGGGAGAACCCCTGCAGACAAAACGCTTCCAGTGGCTAACCCCATAGGACGCTATGAAGGGTATATGTACCAGAGCGGACTGCACACAGGGACTCAAGATAGCCCTGTCACTCCACCCTAAGGAGGAGTTGTAGGACAAGGGACAGATGAGTATAGGCTAACCTAGGTATAGGCTAGACCATACAAGGGATAGGGGGGGAAGGGAGAAGAAGAAGGGTCTTCCATAGGGGAGGCTCTGTACCAAAACAGCCACCAAGGAAGGGAGGACGCTCCCTAGCCTAGGGTAGGCAACCTGGCTGAGAACGGTACATGGGTACCATTTCAAGCAAGGCACAGAACTAGCCCCCCCCCCCCCCCCCCCCCCCCCCCCGAGGCCTAACCTAGAGCAGGAATGTTAAACCCTAAGCTAGGTAGGCTGGAAGACGTATCGCAATTGCAAGGAAGGTCAGGTAACCTAACCTCAGGAATTGAGGAAGGGCAGGCCGTTCCTCCTTCTCGGACGCAACCCTAAGGGGGGATCATTTCCTTAGGGAGGACAGAGAAGCGATAAGTACTCTGGTATGGACTTGATCCCCTTACGTGGTAGGGGGAGCAAGGTCACATAGAGGGAATGCCCTAAGGCAGGGGGTGAAGGGAGCATATAGGGGTCCTACATTTAGGTTAGGTTAGAAAGGCACACTATCAAACCGATCCCCTATATGGTCCCTGAAGGCGAAAACACTTGCATCACAGTAAACAGTATCATAAAATAATGCCACTATCTTCATAACTTAATCTAGGATCACTGGAATATATCATGCATGAACACTGGTGATAGGCGCTCTGGCCTAGGGGCTATGCTAGCGATCTAGTATGGGGTCAGGCGATGACCGATAAAAAAGCGTCAAAACACTATATATAAAGTTCCTAGCTATGAAGACTAAATAACTAATAGTATCAATTAGTTAAAAGGCCGGAATAAGCTGTTCAGGCTAGCTAAATAACGCATGCAGGGTAACAGCGACGCCATAAAATGGCGTGTCCGGTAGTAGCACAGCTCTGCCAGAAAACATAAAACATCTCGAAAAGTAAAAGTTGCATTACGGTCAGCTTATTTAAACAATACTGGGACCTGGTACTCAACTTTCCAGAAGGCGAGGCTGAAGGTAGCGACATTACGAAGATGCAAGCCGATGAAAAAGCACAATGGAAAATCCGTCTTAACAAGGCAAGCTACTAGAAGAAGGATGAGGACGGACGTGACGTCATTTAGCAATGGCGCCCGTTTGTTTACGTTTCGAGTACCAAAAGTAGCCACGGACGAGTATAGCTGTGGAACGGCTCCCCAGCTATTCTCCGCCCCTCCATATCGAAGTGTTAACTATTTGTGGGGTGCAGATAGCTATGTGGCGCGTTAATACATGCGTCCCCTGTTGATATACGATGTCTTAAAGGGAAACCTTTAGGATACTCGCTCCAGAAGTTAGAATTCTGTGATAACCTGTGGTTAAATTCTCTGGGAATATCTTAGTGGTTATATACCCAAGGAAGCTACCAATAAGGAACCTTCCATCAGGACGCCATGGCTTGAGCCCAAATATATATATATATATATATATATATATATATATATATATATATATATATATATATATATATATCAAATAAGCCATATATATTAATACATTAAAGTCTGGATTCTCTTAACAACCTCGGGATCAGAGCCCCAGGCGGAATCACCCAAAGACTATAGTAGCAGACGGAATCACCGGCCGGAATTTGAACCCTGGTCCAGGATACCTGTCTGGTACTATAGTCTTTGGTGGCATACAGGTATGCTGGACCAGGGTTCAAATCCCGGCCGGTCTGATACTATAGTCTTTGGGTGATTCCGCCTGGGGCTCTGATCCCGAGGTCGTTAAGAGAATCCAGACTTTGATGTATTAATATATATGGCTTATTTGAAATATGAAAAACACGTTTAAATGTGCAAAATTTTATCATATATATATATATATATATATATATATATATATATATATATATATATATATATATATATCTATATATATATATATATATATATATATATATTATATATATCTGCACACACACACACACACACACATAGCCTATATATATATATATATATATATATATATATATATATATATATATATATATATATATATATATATATATATATATATATATATATATATATAGATAAATATATACATATATATATATATATATATATATATGTGTGTGTGTGTGTGTGTGTGTGTGTGTATATATATATATATATATATATATATATATATATATATATATATATATATATATATATATATATATATACAGTGGAACCTCTACATACGAACGTATCTACATCTGAATTTTCCAACATCCGAAGTAAAATTCGAGCAATTTTTCGACTCTACACCCGAATTTTATTTCGACACACGAAGTAAGCAATTTTCGTCGTACCTGTTGTATCCGAATTTTTCGTCACGCGAAGTACAATTCGAACACGTTCCTACTCTACACCCGAATTTTTTTTCGACACCTGAAGTAAACAATACCAGTACGCGTAGGTGTTACTCATAGCGCCGGATGTATTTTTTATTTCCGCCGATAGAAGGCAGCACTTCGACCTCGGAGGGACCCTCAATTAGCGTAGCTTGGGTCATTCCTCTGTTCTCGTCGGCTTCGTGTGGTTGTGCCCTGTGTGTTCTGCTATTAACCGTTTTAATCGTGATTTTTTACGTTCATCCTTTTACGGTATTTTACGTAAAGCATGGGTCCTAAAAGGCTTAGTTTTGCAAGTGGTAGTGGTAGTGGTGAGAAAAGGAAGAAGGAAATGCTTTCTTTAGAAGTAAAGCAAGAAATTATTGAAAAGCATGAGCGTGAGTGAACTTGCAAAAGAATATGGCCGAAATATGTCGACAATCTCGACAATCTTGAAACAGAAAGAAGCCATTAAAGCAGTGAAACCTTCTAAGGGGATCACCATCATTTCAAAACGTCGTAGCCCTATCATAGGAGAGATGGAACGACTTCTGCTAATCTGGATCAAGGACAGAGAGATTGTTGGCGACACCATCACCGAAACTATCATCTGCGAGAAGGTGCACGCCATCTTCACGGACTTGAAGGAGGAGAGCTCTGGGGGTGATGCTGGGAAGAGTTCAACCGAACCTTCCTCAGACGATTTCAAGGCATCTCGTGGCTGGTTTGAGAAATTTAAGAAACGGTCCGGGATTGATTCAGTTTTTCGCCACGGAGAGGCTGCTAGTGCGGACATAAAGGCTGCAGCTGACTTTGTCAAGAACTTCGAAAAGATCGTGCAGGAAGAAGGCTACGTAGAGCAGCAGGTGTTTAATTGTGATGAAACCGGGCTGTTTTGGAAGAAGATGCCCAATCGAACCTACATCACCGCCGAAGAGAAGAAATTGCCTGGGCATAAGCCAATGAAGGATCGGTTGACTCTTGCCCTATGTGCCAATGCTAGCGGGGACTTTAAAGTCAAGCCCTTACTGGTTTACCATTCTGAGAACCCTAGGGCCTTTAAGGCACAAATTGTGGATAAGGACCAGCTTCATGTTTTCTGGCAATCATACTCGAAGGCCTGGGTCACTAGGCAGTTCTTTGTGCAATGGGTTAACCAAGTTTTCGGTCCTTCTGTGATGAAGTATCTTCATGAGCAGGAATTGCCTTTGAAGTGCCTGCTATGCCTTGACAATGCACCCGCTCACCCCCCCCCCCCCGGACTTGAAGATGATATCTTCGATGAATTCAAGTTCATAAAGGTGCTGTATCTTCCACCGAATACCACCTCTATCCTCCAGCCCATGGACCAGCAAGTCATCTCGAATTTCAAGAAGCTCTACACCAAGCACCTATTCAAGCAGTGCTTTAATGTCACGCAAAGCACAAACTTAACTTTGCATGAATTTTGGAAAAGCCACTTTAACATCGTGCACTGCTTGAAGATCATAGATCAGGCTTGGGTGGGAGTAACTCGACGGACACTGAATTCTGCCTGGAAGAAGCTGTGGCCTGATGCAGTTTCTCCCCGAGATTTCGAGGGTTTTGACCCCGAACCTAATCCCGTGGTGGGTGCAGCGGAAGACGTAGAGGAAATCGTCTCCCTTGGCAAGTCCATGGGTCTGGAGGTCGACGCAGATGACATCACGGAACTCGTCGCCGAACATCACGACGAACTTACCACAGAGGAGCTCAAGGAACTCCATGCTATGTCTGAGCACATGAGTGATGACGAGGAAGGGATCGAGGAGGTAGAACATGTGTTAGGTTTGGCGCAAATAAAAGAGGTGTTAGGAAAATATCAAGACGTGGTCGACTTCATCGACAAATACCATCCAAAAAAATTGCAGGTTTGTCGTGAAGTTGCGCAGTTCGATGATGTTTGCCTAACTCATTTTTGAAACATTCTGAAAAGCCGTACCAAGCAACTTTCTATCGATAGCTTCTTTAAAAAAACTACAAAGCGAACTCGTGATGAAGAGGAAGGAAGTGGTTCAAAGAAAACGGCAAAGAGTGAAGAGAAAAAAATTCAATCAATTTTAAGTGGAGAGAGTGAAAGTGATTAAAATTAATCATCAAAAAGAAAAAAAGAAAATGTAAAAGAAAAATATAAAATAAAAAAATAAAAAAAATGAATAAGCTAGGTTAGGTTAAAGTTCACTTAGTGTAAGTTAGAATAAGTTACGGTAGTGTACGTTTATCGTAGTCACCCTCTCTACCTCCTCGCCACCCGTCCATCTCCTCTCTGCGTAGCAAGACCAATACCTGCGCTGGACTTTCTAAGGTAAAGTGATGCTAAAAACCCGTTTCTTATTTATTATTTCTGGGTCGAACCTGTGGCGCCCGGTGAAAAGTCCTTCTTGTATATCTTTTCTGATAAAACCTTCCAATTATACCAGAGAAAGATAAAAGCATGGAATGCTGAGGTTACAACCCTCGCGCGAGCACCTTTTGGGTGTCGTGTATAAAGCAAAGGCGCGTGAAATCCACTATTCACAGGTTGTCTTCCATTTAGTTAATTCCTTCGTCAAAGGGATGGGCCGATACAGAGGCCCTAGACACACCCCCATCGCCGCACCACCCACGCCACGACGCGAGCGCCATCTGAACAACATCCTTCTTTTTGGAATACAAAGTGTTGAATTGTTTTGTTGTGCTCTCGGTCTTTTTTATCAATCGTGGATTTATTTTGTCATGTCCGAAGCTCCATCTTCACACATTCCAATGTTAAGTACCATAGTTTGTTTTGACAGTATTTTATTGTACCGGGCTTTTGTTTTATATCCAGTATAGTCTGTTTTATTATCCCCGTCTGGCCTTTCATGGCGGCCATTGTTTGTTCACTGTTTGGGAATTCATCTTTGTCTGCCCGTTTAGTACTCTGTCACTTAGGTTCTTGGTTAAGTCCCTGGCCTTATGCCTTTAGAACCGTTATCATTTTTATTTTTATTTTTTTGTGTATTTATACTCATGGTACTTTTTGCTAGTAAGTCCAGCCTACGAACGAGATAGCGATTTAGCTTTGTATTTGTTTAGTACCCGCCCCTCCGAGGCGTTCGTCACTCGACTGTGCTATTTATTTTAAGTTTTAGCAGTTACTATTCTTCGATCGTAGTGTTTTATGGATGTACAGGTTTATTTTATACGTTTATAATAGTGTTGTGTGTTTTTTAGTCCTGTTTTTGTGTTTAAGAGAGCGAGAGCTTGGGGTCCCCGTTTTCTGTTCGCAGTCACGAGTTACCCCTTTCTCTCGTTTTCTTTCTTAGCTCCGGTGGGGGAGCGGATTTCCCGTTTTCCGTTTTGTGCGTTCAGCGGGTTCTCCCTCCCTCACCTCTCCCCCTCTGGGTGGATGATAACTTACGAGTTATTTATTTTTCGTGACTTTTCAATTGTTAGCGTTATTTTGGTCCGTGTTTCGTCCTCTCCCCGTTACGGCTCGGGAGTAGTTATGAACGTTTTCCACTCCGCCTTGAGTTATACTCCGCCATGAGGGATTCTCAATAACTTTCGTTCTATTGTTATATTTATATTGTTTACTACATGGGACGGGCTTCATATTGTTTAGATACGACCCTCCGGTGGCCCTTACTTCGGTCTCAGGCCACGGCCATATCCACAATAGCCTTTGTTATTACAACTGTGTTTGTTATTCACAATAATTATTCAGGACCTTTCTTCTCCCTCCGGCCTCACCGGAGATCGTAAATACGCTTTACTATAATCTAAGCTTTAGCCTTTAGCTGCGGCTTAGCTTTTTATCTTTCACAATTGAATTATTAGCCACAATTGAATTATTCAGGGCATCTCATTATCCTCCGGCGTCACCGGAGGTCGCCCAAACACTTCACACTTATAGTTGCCTTAGCTAATTAGCTAAGGCTCCTTTATTCAGGACATTTCATTACGCTCCGGCCTCACCGGAGCTCCGGCTTCACCGGAGGTCGCCCATACACTTCACACTTATATTTGCCTTGCCTTTAGCTAAGGCTGGTGTTTATATTTATTTTAAGGGCATGTCACTGCTTCCCTGACCCTTGGAGGTCGGCGGATTGCTTTAAGCTAATTATCCTTATGTCATTAACAGACATTGGGTGCATTACAAATATACAGACAATTGAATATTAAAGTGCCAACAATGGTATGGGGCGGTATCAACTTAAAGTTAATATTCAGTTGTTTGGTCAATGCAATATGGGTGCTTAGGGAATAATAGGTTTTTTATCCCTTATCAGAGTTTCAAGCAACACCAGACTCATGTCTCCTTTCTTTTACAGAAGGCCCGTTGTACTGCTGAAGGATGCTCTGCCTCGTTCAGCGACCCCGTTGGGCATGACCTCTTCCAGTCTCATGCTCACTGCTCCATTCCCTTTATCCAGGAACCGGGACAGGCCCAATACCCAGTGTGGTTCCCGGATTTGTGCTCATTCTGTTACGAGTTGTCGTCAGTTCTGCTGAATGATGATGTAAGTGGGTTTTCCCTTTGTTCCTTATTTCTCGTTGGCAGACACTAATATAGACATGAATATGATATACACAGTATATTTGGGAGGGCAAACCCCCTCCTCCATCACTAATCACTGCAAATCTTACAGGCCGATGATGTCTCTCTTCGGTCAGCAAGGGCTACTCTTCGTCCGTGGGTGTCGGGCTTTGGCAGGAATGCCCCGTCTGGCGCACCCTATCTCCTCGATGGGGATATGGCCTCCCGTCTCTTCCCAGGCTCGACTACTGCTGCAGTCTCCCCTGACCTTGCTGCCCCTTTAATTGAAGAAGTCAGGGCTACCATTTCCGTGGAGGACGAACCCCTCGTACCGATGGACATGGCGGGTCTGGATATAGACGTAGAACCCAGGGACGAGCAGGTAAGTGGTGCCGAGTTGGTGGAAACCCTTTTCTCTCCTACTCCCTCTCCTACCTCTTCCTTTCTAGGTTTTGATAACTCTAAGGCTTCTCCTCGGGATCCCTCTGCCTCCGTACGACCCAAGGTGAAGCCACTTCGAACTTATAAGACTTCAGCTTTGCCAGTATCAACGTCACCGGTCCCCGGACCCTCGACAGCTCCTGATATTCATATTGCTCCTCGTAAAACCACTACTCCTAAGAAGTCTAAGTCTACCAAATCCAAGAAAAAACCAACGGGTGACTTTCAGGTACCCTGGGCTGATCTCCTCCCCATCCAACTGATCAAAGGATTGGTCAGGGATCAAGTTCAACATCACTCTGGTGCAATAACAGAGATTAAGGATATGATGGCTACTCTGATCCGCACCGGAACTCAGTTTCCTCCCCCTTCTGCCCCAGACGCATCGAAGCTGCCGCCCTTCGATAAAAACAATCCTTGGCGGTTTGCTTTGCATGCTCCATTCGTAGATGGTTCCCTAACTCTGGAGGGCATGGGCACCCGCCCTCTAGAGGACCTGGAGTTCTATCCCCCGGGCCTAGCATTCCCGTTCAATGGTTTTGTACGGTTAAAGGAACATGCATTGGTCCGTATGGACAAGGTACCGAAGGAAACGGTCATATTTCCAAAAGAGCAGGCCCAGGCTATCTGGGCCAGAACACTATCAGAGTGGGGGTGTATTAACTCCAAGCTCACCCCACACAAAGGTTCCTACACTATTTTTACGACAGCGGCCTCCATCTCTTTGCCGCTCATAGACAAAGTCACAGAGCTGACTATACAGGCCATCAAAGAAGGCTCTTCCATGCCGGCTCTCAAGGAGACGGACCCCATCTCTTTGCTTATTCCGGGTTCCTCGGCAGCCTGGGATGCTGCGGCCTCTACCTTCACGGTGGGGAAACTAGACCCGGACTGTGCCTCTACTCTTTTCTCTGAGAAGCTTCCCAGATTAATAGAGAGTCTTCTCAAAACTGAGTTCGAGACCCGTACTAGACTTGCTAGGTCCCTCCAATCCATCACCTCCATGGAGTCCCTAGCATCTCTTTACCCAGAGGAAACGCTGTTCAGAGTCGCCACAAAGAACCAGCTGCTATCCTACCAAATAGATCTCCATGACTTCTGGTCAGCTCGGGTTAGTTGCAGGAAGTTCGTTCTGTCGGAGGCCACCATCAGGCATGAGCCGAACAGACTGATAGCTTCCTCCTGCTGGGGTAAGACCCTCTTCCCTCAGACCGAGGTGGATAAGGTTCTTCAGGACGCAGCGAGGGCAAACCAGAATTGGCAGGTAAGGTGGGGTCTCTCAGCCAAAAAGAGGTTCGAACCCCAGAGACACACGTTCTTCAAGAAGAAGCAGAGGTTTAGTCCTTACAAGGCGGCCCGGGGTACCTCGTCCCCACAGCCTTCCGCGGCCTCGACTTCTCGACAACAGGCGCCTCCTCAGCAGGTAGTCTACCTCGCTGCTCCCCCTGGTACACAGCCCAACCCCTCTTGGATGCCCTCACCTGCATACAACCCTGCCTACGAATCCTCCGGTTCCTTTCGTGGATACCAAAGAGGGAGTTCCAGAGGTAGAGGACAGTTCCGCCAACGCGGCGGGCCTAGAGCAAGGGGTTCCCGTGGAGGGAGGGGCCCTAAGTTCACTCCCTCCCAATGATGTGATGCCGGTAGGAGGGAGACTTTATCACTTCCGGGATCATTGGACCTTCAGTCCATGGGCTCACAGCATAATATCAAGGGGCTTGGGTTGGAAATGGTGACAGGGATCCCCTCCTCCACCGGTGACCTTCTTCCAGAGACCCACTCCCATCCTGGAAGAGTACACTGCGGAGTTACTCAAGAAGAGAGCAATCAAGCGGGTTCGATCCCTGAAATTCCAAGGCCGCCTGTTTACAGTCCCGAAGAAAGACTCGTCGGCGTTGAGGGTAGTTCTGGACTTGTCGAAGCTCAACTCTTACATCCTTTGCGACAAGTTCCGTATGCTGACTATCTCTCAGGTACGGACCTTACTTCCCCGTGGGGCCGTCACCACCTCTATCGATCTTACCGACGCCTATTATCATGTCCCAGTAGCTCGAAACTTCTCTCCTTACCTAGGCTTCCGTCTCGGCAAGAGAGCCTTCGCATTCAAAGTCATGCCCTTCGGTCTCAGCATTGCCCCCAGGGTATTCACGAAACTGGGGGAGACGGTGCTCGAGCAACTCAGACACCAAGGGATACAAATCGTCGCCTATCTGGATGATTGGCTCATTTGGGCCCAGTCGCACCAGGAATGCAACAGAGCTACGTCGAAGGTACTCCATTTTCTCGCCAAACTGGGCTTCCAAGTCAACCTCCGGAAGTCCCGCCTACAACCATCAAGCCTCTTCGAATGGTTAGGCATCCGTTGGGACCTCTCAAAGCACAAGCTCTCCCTTCCTCCCAAGAAGGTGAGGGAGATAGCTTCCAAGGTCAGGAACTTTCTCAAACACAAACAGGTGTCCAGAAGAGCTTTAGAACGAGTCCTCGGCCTACTCCAGTTTGCCTCACTGACCGATCTCCTATTAAAAGCCAAACTCAAAGACATCAATCGAGTTTGGAGAAAGAGGGCGACAATACCTTTAAGAGACAAGACCTCGAAGATCCCCTCTGTCTTGAAAATGAGACTACAACCATGGTCCGATCGGAGGAACCTCTCCAAGTCGGTTCCTCTACAGTTCCCCTCTCCACAAGTGACAATTCATACCGACGCGTCTCTGAGTGGTTGGGGGGTTTACTCCCAACATCAGATGTTTCAGGGCTCTTGGTCACCCGCCATGAGACAGTTCCATATCAATGTTCTCGAAGCCATGGCGGTGTTCTTGACCCTGAAGAGAATCTCCCCTCCGAGGTCGACCCACATAAGAGTAGTCTCAGACAGCACGGCCGTAGTCCACTGCCTCAACAGGGGGGAGGTCCAAATCACCCAACCTGAATCAGATCCTGGTCACTATCTTCACCTTGGCAGCCGACAAAGACTGGTTCCTGTCAGCAACTCACCTAGCAGGAGTCCAGAATGTGATAGCAGACGCATTATCCAGGACGAGCCCACTGGAATCGGAGTGGTCCCTGGACATGCACTCCTTCCGGTGGATACTCAGGCTGGTTCCAGGTCTCCAGGTAGATCTATTCGCGACCCGACTCAATCACAAACTCCCATGTTATGTGACACCGAACCTGGACCCTCAGGCTTATGCCATGGACGCATTAACCCTGGATTGGAACCATTGGCAGAAGATCTTCTTATTCCCTCCAGTGAATCTTCTACTGAAAGTCTTGCACAAACTCCGCTCCTTCAACGGGGCAGTAGCTTTAGTGGCACCTCACTGGCCAAAGAGCAGTTGGTTTCCTCTCCTCCTCGAGTTGAAACTCCGTCCCTTCCGGATCCCATTCCCCAAATTGACCCAGGTGGTCCAAACTCGGACTGTGTCAGATTCCTCAAGGATAGCCAAAACCCTAACTTTGTGGATTTCATGAAGTTTGCGGCACGTAGGGACGCAAACATCGACCCAGATAATGTCCTCTTTATAGAATCAGACAAAAGGGACTCAACGATTCGCCAATATGATTCGGCGGTTAAGAAACTAGCGGATTTCTTAAGGACTTCAGACCATTCGGTTATGACTCCTAATTTAGCCATCTCCTTCTTTAGGTCCATTTTTGACAAAGGCCTAGCAGCTAGCACTATAACCACCATTAAGTCAGCTCTGAGTAAAGTCTTCCTGGTTGGGTTTAACATTAACCTGGCGGAGTCTTATTTCTCATCTATTCCAAAAGCATGTGCTAGGCTTCGACCTTCGGTTCGTCCTCAAAAGGTCTCTTGGTCTCTAAATGATGTCCTCAAACTGGCCTCCGACACGGACAACGAATCCTGCTCTTATATCACTCTTCTTAGGAAGACTTTATTTCTCACAGCTTTGGCCTCGGGTTCCAGAATCTCAGAACTAGCAGCTCTCTCACGAAACTCAGAGAACATGGATTTCCTCCCTTCAGGTGAGGTACTTCTTTCACCAGACAGGGCGTTCCTAGCTAAGAACGAGGACCCCCAAAATAGGTAGTCCCCTTGGAAGATTATTCCTCTTCTCCAAGATACTTCTCTATGTCCGGTCACCACTCTCAGGGCCTTTTTAGCCAGGACTGCTACCCGATCGTCTGGCCCCTTGTTTATCAGAGAACAAGGAGGTACCATTTCCATACGTGGCATTAGGCAACAGATCCTATACTTCATTAAACAAGCCAATCCGGGATCATTTCCCCATGCTCATGATATCCGATCGATAGCTACCTCCATCAACTATTTCCAGAATATGGACTTTGATAACCTTAAGAAGTACACGGGTTGGAAATCTCCTATGGTCTTCAAACGCCACTATCTAAAGAACTTACAGGCTCTTAAATACCCAACGGTTGCAGCTGGGAGCCTTATCTCTCCCCATTGATCTTTTGTTCTTCCTTTCATCCATCTCTTCTCTTCTCCCTCCTACCCGCCACTCGCACCACGACGCCGCTTCCTTGGTGGTTCGTTAGCCCTAAGTGTATTACATATTAGGTTAATATGATTGTAACTATTATTGTTTTCCGTTGTTATAAGGTTGGGATATTCTTAGCCATGTCAGTTTTGTTGCATGTTTTCCTCTGATACTCGGAGGTTTCCTTGTTATCATGTTTGTTTATCCTTACTCTCACTATGGCCTGTGGCTAGTTTATATTTTATGCCTACTTACCTTAATTATATATGATTTTCTTTACATGGTGTTGTTTCTCTCCCCTTATTAAATTAGTAGTTATTGTTGGGCTTGGAAGGCATTCTCTGGTACATTTTCACCGGGCGCCACAGGTTCGACCCAGAAAAGGGATTTTGACGAAGGAAAAATCTATTTCTGGGGAGAGACCTGTGGTGCCCGGTGAAACCCTTCCCCTTATTTTACACGATCCCACCCTTTCCTTTCCAAGCCATCATGGCCAATACAGAAGGATGTTGTTCAGATGGCGCTCGCGTCGTGGCGTGGGTGGTGCGGCGATGGGGGTGTGTCTAGGGCCTCTGTATCGACCCATCCCTTTGACGAAGGAATTAACTAAATGGAAGACAACCTGTGAATAGTGGATTTCACACGCCTTTGCTTTATACACGACACCCAAAAGGTGCTCGCGCGAGGGTTGTAACCTCAGCATTCCATGCTTTTATCTTTCTCTGGTATAATTGGAAGGTTTTATCAGAAAAGATATACAAGAAGGACTTTTCACCGGGTGCCACAGGTCTCTCCCCAGAAATAGATTTTTCCTTCGTCAAAATCCCTTTTCTTGATAATTATTCTTTTTTACATGTCTATTATCTAATTTAGAGTGCATATTGTCATGTGTAATTATGTGTAGTAATTTATTAAGGAGTTATCATAGGTTTTGGGCTCAACCACGGATTGATCCTATTTCAATGTATTCTTATGGGAAAATTCGTTTCTACATCCGAACATTTTCTACATCCGAAGTCGGTTGTGGAACGGATTAAATTCGTATGTAGAGGTACCACTTACAGGTTTATATACTTATATAGATATATATATATATTATATATGTATATATATATATATATATATATATATATATATATATATATATGTATAAATATGTATACATATATAAATATATATATGTAAACATATATAAACAAATATTTTTGGGCTCAAGCCATGTCGTCCTGATGGAAGGTTCCTTCAGTAGCTTCCTAGGGTATATTTGACTACAGTGGATATTCCCAGAGAATTAACGGATTTTGAGCATAACGAAAAATCTATTTTTGGGTGAGGTAGCCATGTCGTCCTGATGGAAGTTCCTTCAAAGGTATCTTCCTATAGTCTATTTTTTATAGCGGTGCATATTTGCACCCACTCACATGGGTGCCCTTTTAGCTCAGAAAGGTTCCTGATACCTGATTGGTCGGAAGTATTTTAGTCCGAACACCTTCATTGTTCTCGAATAATCACCATGTAATGTGAATTGAAACTTATTTATTAACCTATATTTCTCCATCAGATATATATTTTGTCAATAAACAATGTTAAAGAATGAATATATTATAAAGAATCGTCATGGTGAGTCTAAATTTAATAACACAATCCGCCGAAGTCAACGACAGCAGCTTGTTTTCGGATGCACGCTTTGTAACTTTGCACATATTTTAACGCAAGTTGGGATAAATTACACTCAGCATAAGTTAAACATGTTATTATAAGCTTTCTTTGAATACCAGAATTTACCAAAATCATGGAATTAATAAAACCCGATATTTGTGAAAACTTATGGGGAGGTGAAAGAACAGCCTGTAGCGGCCTGGCGGGAAAACGATCCCTTCTGACTTGTAGACGCAGTTTTTTTTTTTCTTTCGTAATATAGTTCGGCCTATTCCTTTCAGTTTAAATAGTCTTGCATTGTCTCTCTTCGTATTATTTTGCTTAGTATTTTCCCACATTTCTGTTCCTCACATTATATCTATCTATTTTCCCCGATATCCCTTCTTTCATATAGGCCTATGTGATATCCGCATTACGATTCCTTATGTTTTGTACCTTACGTCAGTAAGCATGTAAATAATAATAACAACATAAATTTGATGCTGTCTATTCTGTAAACCTGAAATTAAGCATAGTATTTTTTCTTTATTCCCGCCTCTACACTATTTTAATGAGACTAGCACGCGCTTCCCTTCAAGCCATCACTTTCGACAGAGGATAAGAAATAAGGAATCGTAGTGCAGATATCCCATTTATGAAAGAAGTGATATCGGGAAAATAGATAGATATTAGGTGAGGAACAAGAATGTGGGAAAATAATAAGCAAAATAATACGAAGAGAGACAGTGCAAGACTATTTATACTGAAAGGAATAGGCCGAACTATATTACGAAAGGAAAAAAAAAAAACTGCGTCTACACGTCAGAAGGGATCGTTTTCCCGCCAGGCCGCTACAGGCTGTTCTTTTACCTCCCCATAAGTTTTCACAAATATCGGGTTTTATTAATTCCATGATTTTGGTAAATTCTGGTATTCAAAGAAAGTTTATAATAACTTATGCAGAGTGTAATTTATCCCAATTTGCGTTAAAATATGTGAGAAATTACAAAATTACAAAGCGTGCATCCGAAAACAAGCTGCTGTCGTTGACTTCGGCGGATTGTGTTATTAAATTTAGACTTACCAAGACGATTCTTTATAATATATTCATTCTTTCACATTGTTTATTGACAAAATATATATCTGATGGAGAAATATAGGTTAATAAATAAGTTTCGATTCACATTACTTGGTAATAAATCGAGAACAATGAAGGTGTTCGGACAAAAATACTTCCGACCAATCAGGTATCAGGAACCTTTCCGAGCTAAAAGGGCACCCCAGTGAGTGGGTGCAAATATGCACCGCTATAAAAAATAGACTATAGGTATATTTTACTACAGTGATATATCCCAGAGAATTTACCAAAGGTATCCAGAATTCTAACTCCTGGAGCGAATATCCCTTAAAATTTTACGAAGGGATATCGTGTAATATCAGAGGACATATTCTTGACACGTCTCATGGCTATCTACACCCCCAATAGAGCTTTCACTATGAGGGGAAAGAGAGGCAACAATAGGGTGAGTCGTTCCAGAGACATCGCTCTCGACGAGTCACTACTGCTCTGCAAATAGTGCGCCTGTCCGCCACACGAGGCGCCACCGCCATTCTTTGTAGCTTTGTAGGCGATGCAGATACAGTACTATAGGGAGGGATTCAATATCCTTTTGTCCCAAAAGAGGGTGGGTCCATCAGGACGACATGGCTACCTCACCCAAAAATAGATTTTTCGCTACGCTCAAAATCCGTTTTTTGGGCTCAGGCCATGTCGTCGTGATGGAAGTGTACCAGAGCATTAATGTATCTGTGGATTTCCAATAATGCCGTTCATCTCGAGTTAAATCTTTCCTCTTCGGTCTTTAGACCTAGAGACACTTGATGTTACCGTTATACATCAATCAGCTGATCATGAAATATGTCAGTGCTTCCTGCCCCCTACAGGGAAGAGTCTGGGTAGACTCGAGGAAAAATCCTGAGGATTGTGAGTTCAGGGAACAATCTAGCAAACAGTTTGTATATTAGTGTCAACATATACGTAAAGCATAGTCTTTACTAGGATGGAAATGGCTTGGGCAGATTACTGTAGCTCCCGGGTCTGTGAGGAGACGGACAGGTTTATATATGTGTAGGAATACTTTAAACAGTAAAATGAACAGTCTAGTACAACAAGGTCTTACCTGTTTGCCTGGAACACCATGAATCTTAGTTCTAGTATTGACTTAATTATCAAAAGAGTCAAGGATGCTCTGACTTATGCATTTAAATAATTGTTTAAATGACTATTTGAATAAATATTTGTGGCGAAGGAGACGCAAATATTCGTTCTATAGTTTATTACAAAAATAGAAATCATGGTTGTAAACAATTACAATGTATGTTGAATAATTCTACATACGAGCATAAACAGTAATAATAGGATAAAAAAGGGGTTTGCCTGAAAAGGAAAACATTAGCCACTCAAGGGAAACATGCAGTTTCGTTCTATAATCTGTTGTTACTATAACACTGTGCATATAAGAATGCCTGGCACTTGTATCAGTTTATTATGCTTAATGTCACCTGTGTAGGGAGAACAGTCTATAGTGTTATCACTTAAACACAAAACTCAACACGATATGTCTTACGAGTCTATCGTGTACACCATTCACTATAAGTCCCTAATAGTGCACTGTTCTTCGCAGTAATCAAGCAGCGGGTTTTATCACACTGCCCGCCGCCACCACATGAAACTTAATTTCTTGTAATTGTTTCGCGTAGTGCTTGAAGACCCTCGAGGACTTCCATCCAGTATAAGCACGAAGACTTTCAAACGACATTGTTTGGAAGAAATTCAGAGTCGAGGCAACCTTCCTCGGATCATGACCTGCGGGTGTACTGTCTGGATCCACTCTGCGAATGAAGTGGGTGATTTTCGCCCTAATCTGTTTCAAGGATAACGTTGAACTAGAAGTCTCTCCCCTGAAAAGCTGATCTCCCTTAAAGTCTGAAGTTCTACGAAGATAGACCTTTAGGCATTCCACTGGGCAGAGGGATGCTTCTTCCTTCAGAGGGCAGATTCTCCAGGGACCCAACCGTTTAGTGGGTAGCTCGTTCTTGGCGAGAAACGTCGGGTCCGGAAAGAGGTTCAGATCTCCGTTGTCTATGAACTGAATGTGGCCATCGTCCCTTGAGAGGGCCACTATTTCGCTAACTCTGACTCCCGAGGCTAGTGCAAACAAGAATATCACCTTCTGAGTCAAGTCTTTCAGCGAGCAATCCTCATTATTCAGGGTTGATGCTAAATGAAGAACTTTGTCCAAAGACCATGAAATGGGCTTAGGAGGAGCTGCGGGCCGAAGTTTTGCTCAGGCTTTAGGGATATTGTTAAAGATTTCGTTGGGAAAGTCTACCTGGAAGGCATAAAGTATTGGTCTGGCCAGGGCGGATTTACATGTAGTAATCGTATTGGCTGCTAAACCTTGTTCATGAAGATGGATGAAGAAGGACAAACAGAAGTCCGTAGAAATCTCCTTAGGTTTCTTCACCTTGACAAAGGCCACCCATTTTTTCCAGGAAGACTCGTACTGTCTTCTTGTTGACTTTGACTTTACTCTTCTAGGAAGTTGATACTGTCCCTAGAAATCCCGAACCGTTTCTTGACCGCTAAGGCGAGAAAATCATGAGATGAAGGTTCTGGGTTTTCACTGATGAAGCTGAGACAGTCAATTTCTGCACTTGCTGAGTCAGCACTGGGTCCGGCAACGGGATCAGTTACCAGGGGGAACCAAATGCTGTTGGGCCACTTGTGGGCCACTATTGCTGCCGTCCCCCGAAAGGATCTCAGCTTGTCGAGGACTTTCAGCAGAAGGTTGGTTGGAGGGAATAGGTAGATCTTGGACCATCTGTTCCAATCTATGGACATTGCATCCATCGCTTCCGCTAGAGGATCCTCATACGGGGCTACATACCGGGGTAGCTTCTTGTTGTCGCTCGTTGCGAAGAGGTCTATCTGCAGTCCTGAGACTTTGCGTAAGATGAAGGAGAACGATCTTGCATCTAGGGACCATTCTGACTCTATCGGTCTGGTTCTGGATAGAGCGTCCGCTGTCACATTGCGGAACCCTTGAAGGTGGGCTGCTGACAAGTGTCATCTCTTCTTCTCCGCTAAGCGGAGGATGGCTAGTATCACTTGATTTATGTGAGGCGATCTTGACCCCTGTCGATTTAGGCATCTCATAATGACTTCGCTGTCTAGAACCAGACAGATGTGGTTTGAGCAGCGGAGTTTCAGTTTCTTTCGGGAAAGAAAAACTGCCATGGCTTCCAGGAAGTTTATGTGGAAGGTTTTGAAGAGGGGAGACCAGGTTCCTTGGACTTTCCGATGGTGAGAGTGACCTCCCCACCCCTCTTTCGAGGCATCCGTGTGAACGGTGACTGACGGTGGAGGTGGTTGTAAGGGAACCTTGTTCTTTAGGTTCTTGGCCTCCGACCATGGCTTGAGTAGGGATCCCAGACGATTTGGTGTCGGTCTTTTTAGATCTCTTCGAGCGTTTGATGCGTATTTTCTCCAGACTCCTGATGCATCTTTTAATTGTGCTCTCAATACTGGATCTGTCACTGAGGCGAACTGGAGAGACCCCAACACTCTCTCCTGTTGCCTTCTTGATATCCTTGCGGATGGAAGAAAGCTTCTGACAGATCCCGCTATCTCTTTCCATTTCTGTGATGGAATGGAAAGGCAGTGCGACTGCGAGTTCCAGTGGACGCCCAGCCACTGAAACTTCTGAGCTGGAGACAGTCGGGATTTTTCCCGATTGATTTTGAATCCTAAGTGTTCCAGGCACTGGATCACTTCCATGGAGGCTTGCCTGCATTCTTCTTCGGATGCTGCCCACACCAGCCAGTCGTCCAGGTAGGCTACCACCTGGATTCCTTTTAGACGTAGTTGATGAATGACTGCATTCGCAAGCTTGTTGAATACCCTTGGAGCTATGTTTAGTCCAAAGGGCATGGCTCTGAAGACGTACTGTCTTCTTTGTAGTTTGAATCCCAGGTAGGGGGAAACTTGACCGCTGATCGGAACGTGCCAGTACGCATCCATCATGTCTATGGAGACTGTGTATGCCCGTTTGGGCAACAGGGTCCTGATGTGTTGAAGCGTCAGCATTTTGAACTTGTAGTTCACTATGAACTTGTTGAGTGGTGACAAGTCCAGAATTACTCTGAGCTTTTCCGAGTCCTTCTTCGGAACACAAAATAGCCTTCCTTGGAATCTGACGGACTTTGCCTTCCGTATAACTCTTTTGTTCAAGAGTTCCTGAACATATTCCTCCAATATGGGGGTTGAGTGTTGGAAGAATTCAGGGAAGGTTGGTGGAGTTGAGCTCCAACTCCATCCTAGTCCGTTCTTGATTAGGCTGTGGGCCCAGGGATCGAAGGTCCAACGATCCCGGAAGTAGAAGAGTCTCCCTCCTACCAGTAGCATCTCACTTTGAGGAGCCTCGAAAGGATCCTTGAGACTTCGGCCGAAAGGTTGTAGACTGCCTTTCAAACGCTGGGGTGAACACTGGTGACTGAGTCGCCAGAGTTTGGGGCACCAGTTGAAAGGTGGTGGGTGGTTGTGCCACCGTCTGGGGCACCGTGGCCACGGGAAGCTGCTGTTGCTGCTTAGGCCGAGAGGGCACTCTAGGTCGCTTTGATTTATTCTTCGGCTGGGGACCCTCGTCAGCTGAAGATTTCCTCTTGGTGGACAAGCCCCACTTGGAAAGGAGGTTCCTGTTTTCAGTGGCGGCTTTGACCACGACCTCTTTGACCACTTCACTTGGGAAGAGGTCTTTTCCCCAGATGTTGGAAGCTATCAGCTTCCTGGGTTCGTGCCTCACCGCAGCCGAGGCGAACACGAACTCTCTACAAGCCCTTCTGGCTTCAATAAAGTTGTACAGGTCTTTAGTCACCGTCGCCAGATGGGCTTTGGCGAAGACCATGTACATGTCTGGTTTATCTGGGATGCTAGCCATTGTCTCCTTGCCAGTCTGTAGAGACAAGGAAGCGGCTAAGCGTTCTTTTGTCTCCTGCTCTCTACGCAGGAGAAAATCCGACAGCTTGGAGAGGTCTTCGCTGAACTGTCGTCCAGCAATATCTGCCTCCAGCTTCCCGACTGTGAAGGTGTTGTGGACATCCTTCCTGTCCGCATCATCTGACGGAAAGGCTAGGGAGAAGAGTCTACACTCTTCGAGTGTAGGGCACGGTTTCCCTGCCTCGATTGCCTTTAAGGCTGCCTTGAGCCCTTTATCCATAAAGGGGAAGGCACGTTGAGGATCAGGAATGAAGGACGGGTGCTTCTTGCTGAGAGCCGGCACCTTAGAGCTAGTGAAGGCCCTCTCCTTTAAGGTGGTGGTCAATAAGGCCTGAGCCTTAGAGAGTTCAAGGACAATCGTTTCCTTGGGCTCTGTCTCCTCTTTGGACGCTGGTTCCGTCCTGAGATGGACGTAGCAGTCCGGGTAGGACCCTTTGCTGGGCCAGAATTCAATATCCTCTACTGGGACAGTACCCAGTTTATCTGAGAGGAAGATCTTCCCGCCCGACATGGGCATGTGCTCTGCGTACCTCCAAGGGTTAACGTCAGAGAAGGCAGGGAGATCCTTAACGTTCAGCTTCTTCGGAGCTAAACGTGCTGCAACCAGTTGGTGGATTTCGGTCCGAAGAGGCCTCCTTCTCGGTCGATTTCTGTTGCATGTCTTGCACCATGGACAGCAACGAGTGCAAAGTACTCGTAATCGAATCCAGTTGGGGCGCAGTGGAGGAAGTAGAAGGCACCGGCTCATTTCCTATGGCCGATGACACCGAAATCGTATCGGCTTTCTCCGGTAGTGGTTCGGGTGGAACATCATCCGCCTGATCCAGCTCCTCCACTAGGAGATTGTTCTCCGTCTCCTCTGAGACAACTGACATGTTGTCCTCAAGTTGGATGTTCTCCAAGGCATCCGAAACTTCAGATTCTACCGGAATCTGAACAAGGGGACTCTCAGGTTGAGCCTGGGGAATGACTGCATCCGAAGATGCCCTAGGAAAGAGACATGCCCTCATCTTTTCATTAGGAAGGTATGGGCCGGAGGTATTCTTCTGAAAACCTCTAACCCATTTACGCAGCATTTCCCTTGCTGCGTCCCTTGACTCAGTCGACTTTTGGTCATCAAAAGCCTCAGTTACCAGGTTAGTACAAACGGTACATACCTGCGGTTCTCAATATTTGAGAGCCCTCTTGGTGACAGCGCAGCGAGCATGGGCCCTGCACATGTCGTGGCCGCAGAAGTTCTTACTGCGGACCCGGCAAAAACTATTCCCGCACTCCTGTAAAGAAAGGAAAAGTCTATTAGTATTCGGTGAAATTCTCAAATTTCATCATACATAATATGTTATATTAGCTTGGATAGGGTAAGCTATAAGTAGGAAAGACACCTACATGTGTTTCCTGTCCAGCCAATTGCTATGACCTCCTCCAATATTGAAAACAGAATTCTTAAGAATCTTTAGGGGAAGATGATATCCTATGATATTAGTGTATCTTAACACAATCTTCCAGTTTCAATAATGGGGATTAAGGACAATAATGGATCATATCCATTAAAGGAAGAGAGAAACGCTCTCTTATATGTGATGGTCTCACAATAGGTTGCCCATGAAGCACCTTGTAGGTTGGAAAAAACTTGGGCTACAGCACTGACTGTTTGGCAACAAGTTGTCAGACTTGTCAGGCTTGCCGGCACCTGCTGGGCCTGCCGGCATCTGCCGGGCAGGCCGGCACATGCCGGCCTATACTAGGCTATTGAAGGCAAGTATTGTCTTCATGGCATTGTGTGATAGGCTGCCGGCAACGGCTCTGCCGGCTGCCAGAAGTTCTGCCGGCGGTGGCGGCTCTGCCAGCCGGCAACAGCTCTGCCTGCTGCCGGCGGTGGTGGCACTGCCGGCCGGCAGCAGTATCCGCCGGCCGGCAGTAGTATCTGCCGGCTGCCGGCCGCTCTGCCGGGGACGGCGGCTCTGCCAGCCGGCAATGGCTCTGCCGGTTGTCGGCGGTGTAATGGATCTGCCGGCCGGCAGCCGAGGATCCTTCCATCAAGGGGAACCAAGGCAGTCGGCGGCAGAGGACCAGGATTGGGTGGCCGAATGTCCAATATCTTTGGCCCAGTATGAAAGTACAAGAGAAAGAAAGGATGGAGGAAGGCAGGGGTTCAGCATTGCCGTCCTGCATCTAGAATGAGGGTTCAAGTGGAAGGGGGAATTAAATTCGGGTTTCCACCCAACCATATCCCAGTCATGAGGGATAATGGAAGGCAGTCCAAGGGAGGACCGATGAACACTCTAAAGAATATGAGGACACCCGCTGGCAGCCGGCCTAGCCGGCGGCCGATGGGGAGCCGCAGGCCAGTCCTACAAGAACCCTTAAGGTCAATGTAGAACGACGGCCAGGAGGGTGTTGGATCATTCAACACGAAAGGGATAGCGGGAAGGGGCAGGTGTCCTATAGTTAAGGTAATGTCCGAAGTCACTACCCAACTTAGAGGATTCTTTTCTCGTAAAGTAACCTAAGATAGGGGAAGTCATTTCCCCAGGTTGGGTTAGTCAAGGGAGAGGGTGTCCGTAGGACCCCGACTCGCAGGAGAGCAGAATCTCGTACCAGAGACCCTAGGCAATAAAGAAATCCTTTCTTTGGTCTAGGGACTACTGGCACAGGACTGTCTGCTAGGCCAGGGAAGGAAGAATTGTCATACAAAACTCCCAAGTATGGCCTAGGGAGGTCTAACCTCTTGAAAGAGCAGCTTAACCTGACCTGGGAAGTCATTTCACCAGGACAGGGAGATGCCTAACACACACTAATACTCTGATATCCCGTCCTAAACTCAAAACCGACTCAGTGGTTAGGAGAAAGAAAACGGAACGTCTCAGTAAAACTTTGCCAGAACTCTGTTCACAGCAAAGAAAACTGAGAATAGCCTAGGCTAATCAGAGGGAAGGGAATTGCTCTTAAATCTCCTAGGAGATTAGTATCGACTTAAAAGGTATAGGAGGGGTCAGTCTCCCCTTAAAAGGCAATACAAGAGCAATGGGGACATGTATGAAAGTATACTAAAGCCCCAAGGCTAGTAGCCTAGGAGCATTGAGAATCGATCACCGAAACTCTCTGTATACTATCGTGGAAGAGGAAAGCATAATTAAGTACAGTAATATCAAACAAGTGCTAAAAATCTAAATAGCTAAAGTTATTAAAACGTATAAATGCCGGGAAAAGTCGTTCTGGCTAACTAAAAGAACAGAAGAACGACCGCGTCACTGACGCCATCCGGCTGATAATAGCTCTTGTTATGTTAATTACAATCTCAATCGAAAAGCAAAACTGGCAAGAGCTTACATTTACACAAGATAAAGATATTACTTAACTTCCCAGAGGCTGATGAGGCTGGGGAAGACATCATAGACTCCAAAAAACTCCAAAATAGCGCGAGAGAACTGGGAAATCACCGGTCTATCGAAGCTACAAGCGAAAGAATGGCGGTGGCGCCTCGGGTGGCGGACAGGCGCACTATTTGCAGAGCAGTAGTGATTCGTCGAGAGCGATGCCTCTGAAACGACTCACCCTATTGTTGCCTCTCTTTCCCCTCGTAGTGAAAGCTCTATTGGGGGTGTAGATAGCCATGAGACGTGTCAAGAATACGTCCTCTGATATTACACGATATCCCTTCGTAAAATTTTAAGGGATATTCGCTCCAGAAGTTAGAATTCTGGATACCTTTGGTAAATTCTCTGGGATATATCACTGTAGTCAAATATACCTAGGAAGCTACCTTTGAAGGAACTTCCATCACGACGACATGGCCTGAGCCCAAAAAAACTAAAGGTTATCACAGAATTCTAACTTTTGGTGCGAGTACCCTAAAGGTTTCCCTCTAGGATATCGTATATCAGCCGAGAACGCATGAATATAACACGCCACATAGCTATCTGCACCCATTATAGAGTTAACGCTTTGATATGGAAAGGTGGCTGAGTAACTGAGGAGCCGTTCCAAAGTTACTCTCATTTGTGGCTACTTTTGGTACTCGAGACGTAAACAAACCGGCGCCATTGTTAAATGACGTCACGTCTGTCCTCATCCCTTTCCTCTGTAGCTCCTACGCTTAGTCGGATTTTTCCCAAGTGCTTTAATTATCCGCTTGCATCGCCGTTATGTGTCAACCTTCAGCCTCGCCTTCTTCTGGAAAGTTGAGTACCAGATCCTAGTATTGTTTAAATAAGCTCTGGCCGTTAAATAACTTCTACTTTTCGTGAAATATTGTGTTGTGTGGCGGAGCTGTGCCGACACCGGACGCGCCATTTTACGGCGCCGCTGTTCATATCGCATGCTTTATTTAGTTAGCCAGAACAGCCTTTTCCGGTCCCTTAACTAATTAATATCATTAGTTATTTAGTCTTCATAGCAAGGAAGTAATTATATCGTGTGTTAGCGCTCGTTAGGCAACCGTCGTTTGCCGACCCCATACTAGATCGCTAGCCTAGCCCCTAGACTTGACAGCCTAGTGCTCATATTCCTAAGTTAAGTTATGAAGATTTAGGCATTTTTAAACATACTAGTTACTGTGCTGTAAGTGTTTTCACCTTCGGGGACTATACAAGGGACCGTGTTGGTCCATGCACCAAACTTCCTTAACCTAACGTAGGAACCCTTGTATGCTTCCTGATTCCCCTTACCTATGGGTAATTTCCTCTGGGTAGCCTTGCTTCTCCCTTATTCTATATTTTGGAGAATCTCGACTTCACCCAGAGTATTTTTCACTACTCTCAGCCTACCCTAAGGGAATGAATCCCCCTTAGGGTCGTGCCTGAGACCTTAGGAAGGGCTCTGCTCTTCCCCAGTTTGCACTTGGTTGGGTCACTCCTTCCTCCCTGCAAACTAGCGACGTGTTTTTCCAGGCCTCCCTAGCCTAGGAGAATGGTTCTCCTAATCTAGGTTAGGCTCTGGATGGGAGATTCTGCTTTATTATAGTTTAGGACCATACATCAGTGCTGTACCTGATCTGAGCTACCTATCTTAGGTTAGGGAGTGTTCTCCCTTGCCTTGGTGGCCTCTTTCATACAGAGTCTCCCCACTTTAGAAAGACCCCTACTCCCCTCCCCACTCTATCCCTTTGATGTAGGCCTGCCTACACACCCCTGTCCTCTGTCCTACAACTCCTCCCTTGGGTGGAGTGGTAGGGCTAGTCTTGTTCTTCTGCTGAGCTGGTCGCTCTGGTACACTTCCCCTTCATAGTGTTCTATGGGGGTGGTTGCCGGCGGAGGTCCTGCCGGGGGAGGATTCCCCCTCTTTGAGTGCTCTCTATCCCTCCCTTGGGTTACCTCAGGCTCCCGGCCGTCTGCCGGCCCACTGCCGCCGGATGATAGGTGTACCTACTCCTATCATGAGTGCACTCCCTCCGGAGGGAAGCCGGCGGGGTAAAGGGTATTACCCCTCCCTTCCCTCCTTACCTTTCTCTCTCTCTATTATGGTGCCGGTCCCTTGCCGCCTCTACTGCCGGCGACAGCCGCCACTACCTCAGGTGACCTCTATTCATAAGATACCTCCCCTCTAAGACGTCAGCCTACCGCCTGCCGGAGGCTGCCGCTTTCCGTCGGCATACCGCCGACGTCCTACCCCATATATTTCCCCAAGGATTACCTGGCGACTGGCGACAGCCGGCCGACTGCCAGAGGCTGCCGCTCCCTTACCTGCTGACATTGATTGCCGGCATTCTAGGTATCCGCCCAATATATATATATATCTTATGAGTTGAACTAAGGTTCACCATGCCATCAGCCCCCGGCTGCCAGAGCTCGCCGCCCTGCCGGCAGTCGCCTCTGTGGTGTTATCCATCTTGGTTGCTCAGTGTGTCCTCCTTGATGTTTTCACCTTGCAGGACCGGTCTCCGACGTGCCGTCGGTCTGCCAGCGCCACCTAATGAGGCGCTAAGGGACATGCACCCCTTCCACGGTTGCCGGCACCACGCCGGCAGTCAATCTGATGCAGCCGGATAGCCTGGCCACCTCCATATAGGTATCGTTATACCATCTGATATAGTGGCTATGCTGTATGGTTGCACATTATAACATTTCCAGCATACTCTGTGCATCTCAGTGCAGTCTCTTGCCGGAACCTACATATTACTAAGGGGTTTATCCTATTTTCCCCTCTCCCTCACTAGGCTCTGAGCAGTCTCAGATCCCTTTATACTCTGCGGACAATTCCTCTAATAAGGAGGCCTAGCTTGGCTCATCCATACGGATTCTCCCTCCTTTGGAACCCTCGGGTCCTAAGGAATTGTCTACAGATAAGGTTACGGTAACCGGCTGGACGGGATTCACAAGTATGTGTCTAACCTACTTCCTTTCCTGCTCATCTATCCTGAGCATATAATTAATATGCTATATTACAGATTAAGTTATTCTTAAGTCTAGAGTAATGTAAGTCATTCTTATGCCTTCCATGTACTCATGATCTCTTTCTTTTACAGGAGGAGTATATGAAATGTGAAAGTAACTTCTGTGGAGTTAAACGCCCGGACTTCTACGGACACAAGGCGTGCCGGACCCACGCCCCCTGCGTCGCCAAGAGAAGGGACCTTAAATACTGGGATCCACAGAACTGTTCGGTCTGCAAGAGTCTCCTAGATGACGCGTGCAACAAACCTCCTACCACGGAGGTATGGGACACTGCTAGAGAGAAGCTGCGCAAATGGGTGCGCGGCTTCCAAAAGAACGCTTCTGGACCTTACCTTCCAAATGAAGATATGAGGGCCTTGCTTTTCCCGAAAGCATCCAAGGACTCTGTGATCCCTCAAGACCAGATTCTCACCGTCCAACTGGTGGTCGAACCTGACATCGTTATGGCACAGTCACTTCGTATGTGTCACATCGATTCCGACGAGGTGGAACGTATGTCGGAGGTGTCCGAAGGTACGAAGAAGACCCTCATGGGCGAAGAGCTCGACTTTGAGGAAGATCAGGTGGAATACCCTGATTCGGAGACCAAGGTCGCTCCAACAACCCCGGTTAAACCCGTAGTGACCGAGGAACCCGTTCCCTCTACCTCCACCGCCTCGGAAACATTACCATTCGCCACCCAAGAGGTCCTCCGGATGCTGGAGGCCCTTATGGAAAAGAAGCTCAGAGAGACTCAGGAGCAGTTTCGGACTACTCTCATCGGCTTCAAACAACCGAAGAAGATCTCGGTAAAGTACCTCCCTAGCTGCTCGGAGTCTAACCCATGGAGGTACGCCGAGCATATGCCAATCATGACTGGCAAGATCTTCGTGAATGACAAGATTGGTTCTGTCCTCCTGGAAGAAGTGGAATTCTTCCCGAGTTTCGAGGCGTATCCGGACTGTTACGTCCGACTCAGGTCTGAACCAGCCTCAAAAGAAGAGACCGAACCAAAGGAAGTGATCGTGTTCGATCTCGCGAAGGCCCAAGCCATGCTGGCTCACTCAGTGAAGAGTCGGGGTTTTACCAACTCCAAGATGCCAGCACTGAGCAAAAAGCATCCGTCCTTTATTGCTCCAGCTACTGCGACCTTCCCCTTTGTAGAAAAGGCCTTCCAAGCAGTCATGAAGGCGGTGGAAGAAGGCAAACCTTGCCCTGCACTGGAAGAGTGCAGACCCTTCTCCCTCACTCTTCCCCCCAATGATAGGTACTGGAAAGATATCCAGTTCACCTTTACGGTTGGGAAATTGGAACCTGATGTGGCTGGTGGCCAGTTCAACGAGGACCTCCCACGATTGAACGACCATCTCCTTCGTTGGGAACAGGACACCAAGGAGAGACTTGCCGCTTCTCTGTCACATCAGATACAGCTAGAAGTCATGGCCGGGGACACAAGGGTCCCAGACTTGTATATGGTCCTAGTGAAGTCACACCTAGCAACTGTGACAAAGGACCTGTATAGCTTTGTTAAGGCTCGCAGAGCCTGTAGAGAGTTCAAGTTCGCCAATGCGACGGTGAAACACGAACCCCGGAGACTGATTTCCTCCAACATCTGGGGTAAAAATCTCATCCCGTCAGCCTTGGTGAAAGAGATAGTGGACAAAGCCGCCACGGAGAACCGGAACCTTCTCCACAAGTGGAGCATGTCCCGAAAAAGGAAGTCCTCTCAGGACGAAGGCCCTCAGCCTAAGAGGAAAACCTCCAAGCCTAAGGCCCCAGCAACGTCAACCAAGATGCCGGTTTCCGGCTCCCGCTACTCCCCAAGTGGTTGCACAACCACAGCAGACCTTTCAACTGGTCCCCCAACCGGTGGTGTCGCAGTCACCGGTCTTCACCCCTGCCTATGAACAGCATTCCACTACCTTTCGTCCCAGAGGTAGAGGCTCAGGCAGAGGCTCTGGCAGAGATTCTTCTCGCCGTCCCTCCAGAGGCAGAGGAGGAAGGGGAGCTAGCGGCCGAGGTGGCAAACCCTCGGGACACCAGAAGCAATGAAGTTCTTCCGGTGGGAGGAAGACTCCGCCAATTCCAGGATCGTTGGACCTTCGATCCTTGGGCACACAGCATCATCAAGAAAGGACTGGGTTGGAGCTGGACTCAACCACCCCCATCCTTCCAGCAATTCTTCCAACAGTCAACCCCCTCCTGGAAGAATATGTCCTGGAACTCTTGAACAAGAAGGTGATCAAGAGGGTAAAGTCAACCAGGTTCCAAGGGAGACTCTTTTGTGTTCCCAAGAAAGACTCAAACAAACTCAAAGTCATTCTCGACTTGTCCCCTCTCAACAAGTTCATTGCGAACAACAAATTCAAGATGCTGACTCTGCAACAAATAAGGGCCCTTCTGCCTCACAAGGCCTACACGGTCTCCATAGACCTGGCGGATGCCTACTGGCACATTCCAATGAATCACTACGCTTCCTCCTACCTAGGATTTCGACTCCAAAGGAAAAGTTACGCCTTCAGGGCCATGCCCTTCGGGCTCAACGTGGCTCCACAAATCTTCACCAAGCTGGCAGACGCAATCGTCCAACAGCTACGTCTTCAGGGCGTCCAAGTGATGGCCAACCTAGACGACTGGCTAGTCTGGTCGACATCGCCCGAAGATTGTCTACGAGCCTGCAACAAAGTCACCCAGTTCCTAGAGCACCTGGGTTTCAAGATAAACACCAAGAAGTCTCGCCTCACTCCAGCTCAGAAGTTCCAATGGTTGGGAATCCATTGGGACCTTCAGTCACACGGCCTTTCCATTCCACCGAAGAAAAGGAAGGAAATAGCAGGGTCTGTCAGAAGACTTCTAAAATCCAAACGGATCTCAAGACGCCAACAGGAACAAGTTCTCGGCTCTCTACAGTTCGCCTCAGTGACAAACCCAGTGCTTCGCGCACAGCTAAAGGATGCCGCGGGAGTCTGGAGACGATTTGCATCCATCGCTCGAAGAGACCTCAAGAGACGGCTTCCAAACAGACTTCGCTCACTTCTAAAGCCGTGGTCGGAAGCAAAGGCCCTGAAAAGGATCATCCCTCTTCAACACCCGCCTCCATCGATCAACATCCACACGGACGCTTCACTGGAGGGTTGGGGAGGTCACTCCCACCAACAACAGGTTTAAGGAACATGGTCTCCCCTATTCAAGACGTTTCACATCAACATCTTGGAGGCCATGGCGGTTCTTCTCCCCCTGAAGAAACTCTCCCCGCCTCCCTCGATCCACATCCGTCTGACTCTGGACAACTCGGTGGTAGTCAGATGTCTCAATAGTCAGGGCTCGAGATCGCCCCAGATAAATCAGGTGCTTCTACCTATCTTCCGTCTGGTGGACAGGAAGAAATGGCACCTGTCTGCAGTTCACCTACAAGGATTCCGCAACGTGACAGCAGAAGCTCTATCAAGGACAAGCCCGATAGAGTCGGAATGGTCTCTAGACGCAAGATCATTCTCCTTCATCTCTCGCCAAGTCCTGGAACTTCAGATCGACCTCTTCGTGACGAGCGACAACAATCAACTTCCTTGATATGTGGCCCCGTACGAGGACCCCGAGGCAGAAGCAGTGGATGCCATGTCCCTGGATTGGAACAGATGGTCCAAGATCTACCTGTTCCCTCCACCCAACCTTCTGCTGAAATTCCTCTCCAAAGTGAGAACCTTCAAGGGGACAGCGGCCCTAGTGGTTCCCAAGTGGCCCCGGAGCAATTGGTATCCTCTGGTCCTGGAGCTGCAGCCCACGCTGTTCCCCCTACCGGGCCCAGTCCTCTCTCAACAAGTACAGAAGTCGACTGTCTTTGCTTCATCACTGAAAGTCAAGGACCTTCATCTCATGATTTCCTCTCCTTAGCCGTAAAGAAAAGATTTGGGATCTCGAAGAAAAGCTTAGACTTCCTCGAGGGGTACAAAATAGAGTCTACCAGAAGGCAGTACGAATCTTCCTGGAGAAAGTGGGTATCCTTCGTCAAGGCAAAAAATCCTACGGAGATCACCATTGATTTTTGCATGTCCTTCATTCACCTTCATGGACAAGGCTTAGCGGCCAACACGATTTCCACTTGTAAATCGGCCTTGACTAGACCACTCCTATACGCCTTCCAGATTGATCTGTCCAGTGACATCTTCAATAAACTGCCAAAGGCATGTGCTAGACTACGCCCAGCACCTCCACCAAAACCTATCTCCTGGTCCCTGGACAAGGTGCTCCATTTTGCTTCTAGCCTGGACAACGATTCATGCCCTCTGAAAGACCTGACTCAAAAAGTTATTTTCCTTTTTGCTCTCGCCTCGAGAGCCCGAGTCAGTGAAATAGTGGCATTATCAAGAGAAGAGGGTCATATTCAATTCACCGATACGGGAGATCTTACCCTCTTCCCCGACCCAAAGTTTCTCGCAAAGAATGAACTACCCACCAAGAGATGGGGCCCTGGAGAATCTGCCCCCTGAAGGAAGATGTCTCTCTATGCCCAGTGGAGAGTTTTAAGGTCTATCTTCGGAGAACTTCAGACTTCGGTGGAGGACAACTCTTCAAAGGAGAAACCTCGGGTAGCGACCTGTCACTGAAACAACTAAGAGCAAAAATCACCTACTTCATTCGCAGAGCGGATCCTGACAGTACACCCGCAGGTCACGATCCTAGTGAAGTCGCGTATTCTCTGAACTTTTTTCAGAGTATGGATTTCGAAAGCCTCAAGAGCTTTACAGGCTGGAAATCATCGCGCATGTTCTTCAAGCACTACGCAAAACAGGTGCACGAAGTGAAACATTTCGTGGTAGCTGCAGGTAGCGTAATGAAACCTGCTGCTTAAATCTGCATAGAACAGCGAGTTATTTGGGACTCTAACTCTACGGGTGCCTGTGTTGACCCTATCGTGATACATAGTGATTTAATGGACACTTAGTGTTTCTAATAGACTGTTCTTTATCAGGCTGAAAGGTCATAGAAATTTTACACATGTGCCACATTCTCTCGAGCATGGAGTTTTTTTTTAACTATAAAAAGACTCGCGTTCCCCTGGGAACTTGTGTTTCTAAAAAGCAAAATTTTCTTTTCAGACTCAAGATCACCGTCTTTATTTTTCTATGTACATTATTCATTATTATTGTAAATAAATTCTATAATCATTATTGTAATTACTTCTATAATGACTTGCAATCTTAGACATAAAATGTCTATTTTATTTATCATGTGCGTCTCCTTTCGCTCCTATTCCTTATTAAGAAATATATGATTGTTATAGGGGCAGCACGGATATTATCTGTTAGGGAAGTAAGTTTTCACTTCAATCCATTATTTTGCTCAGTCTCTCTCTCTCTCTCTCTCTCTCTCTCTCTCTCTCTCTCTCTCTCTCTCTCTCTCTCTCTCTCTCTCTCTCTAATTGTGTGTCTGTCTCTCTCTAATGTTAACTGTGTTTTCAGGTGTGAAGTACTCCAGTGCGGGCCTACAGAAAAACTGATAAAGAGACGTTCGACACGACAGGAGTCGCCACTCTACTATGTGAGCCTCGAGGAGACGTTTGACGTTGTCAAGAGCGCCCACATCTCAACAGGCCATGGCAGAAGAGACCGGATGTTGAAAGAATTACAAAAGAAATATGCAAACATTCCAACTAAGGCCGTTGAGCTGTTCAAGTCACTCTGTCAAGAATGCCAAAAAAAAACGAAAACGGCCGATGACGAAGGGGGTTGTCGTTCGTCCAATACTCGCCAAGGAATTCTCGTCAAGGGGTCAGGTGGATCTAATTGACATGCATAGCATGCCCAGTGGATTCAATAAGAAATGGATCATGGTGTACCAGGATCACCTGACGAAGTTTTGCATCCTTCGAGCCTTGACGTCTAAAAGAGCTGCAGAGGTCGCTTTTCATCTACTGGACATTTTTCTTCTCTTTGGTGCTCCCGTTATTCTCCAAAGCTATAACGGATCCAAGTTCACTTCACAAGTCATTACAGAGCTGAAGGAAGTTTGGCCAAAACTAGCACTGGTGCATGGTAACCCTTACCATCCCCAAAGTCAGGGGTCGGTTGAGCGCGCAAAAGGTGATATCAAAGATTTGCTGGTGGCATGGATGGCTGACAATGATTCCCAAGACTGGCCTACGGGTATCAAGTTTGTTCAGTCCCAGAAAAACAGTGCTCTCCATTCCGGGATTAAGTGCTCTCCATATTCTGCAATGTTTGGCTGTGAGGCTCGTGTAGGACTTACTACTTTGTATTTGCCGATGGAAGTGATTGCTCGGATGGAAACTGAGGAGGATCTTCTTTGCTGTCACACCAATCAGGCCAAACTCTGACAATGACAACTCTCTCTCCCAAAAATAGTGTTGCAAACCAGATCCAAGCTACAAGTGATGAAACACCAACACATGATTTGACAGAGGATGTTCTGCTCCCATTCAAACATGGCAGCACTACAATGTAATACACTGGTGACAATGTGACAAGTCAGCCAATGACAGCTGAAATCCTTGATCTACCCACAGGACCTTCCTCGCCCACAGCAACACCCACTCCATCTGACAGTCCTGTTTCCTCTGTTGAAAACCACAGAGTTGCAGAACGCATCAAAGAAATCAAAAGGCTTCGTCGTGAAGCAGCCGATGCACAAACTTCTCAAGCCGAAAGGATGGCGAAAAGAAGTTGTGTAGATCTGCGAGCTGGCGAACAAGGAGACAATGTAGCTGTGCCAGTTCTACTTGTTGATCGTGGGAGAGGCTATCCTAGAAATATCGTTTGTGTCATAATTGACAGACGAGGAGACACACACCAATAAAGGATAGCCGTAAAAGCTGGTATTCTCAGTGGTCTGTATTCCAGAAATCGATTCGATCTATGCCCTCAGCGCCTTCTAAACACTGACGACATGAACACTGAAAAAACAATTTCACTACGCTCGGCGGTGATTTCTCAATCCGCTTAAGGTGGACAAGGCTTCACAAGATGCATCTGTACTGGTGTCCAAAAGTGTAGTACAAGGAGATGTAAATGCCTTAAAGCTGGGCTTCTGTGTAACTCACGATGTCATAGCAGCCTCAATTGTTGTAACAAGTAACATGTCAATGGTTTCTGCCATTCTTTAGAACTTTTAAATGCTTTTTTTTAGGTCGTGGAACAGATTACGTTGTGTGTGTGTTTGACCAATAAAATTCTGTATATTTACATTTATTAATGTTAATTTTGTTTTTTATCTAGTTACTTACTAATATGCTCGTCGCAACGTTGGCATTGATGATGAAATTAGCATCAGGGATTACGCGTAATTCCTGGGACCATTTTTCAGGGATTTCGCGTAATCACTGGAAAATTCAGTGATTACGTGAAATCCCTGAGTGGAACGGGGAATACGTGTATTCACTGAAATATTCAGGGATTACATGTAATCCCTAGGTACGTGTTCTTACTGTAACATATATATACGTATGTATATAAATATATATATATATATATATATATATATATATATATATATATATATATATATATATATATATATATATATATATGTGTGTGTGTGTGTATATACATTTATATGTATATATATATGTATATATATGTATAATATACAGTATGTATATATATGGATATATTTTTATGTATATATATATAACTATATATATTTATATATGCATACATATATATATATATATATATATATATATATATATATATATATATATATATACATGTATATATATACATATATATATATATATATATATATATATATATATATATATATATGTGTATGTGTGTGTATATGTATTGTATATACTGCATATATATATATATATATATATATATATATATACATACAGTATATATATACATATATATATATGTGTGTGTGTGTGAGTATATTATGTATATATAGGCCTACACACATAAATTATATATTCATATATATATATATATATATACATATATATATATATATATATAAACACATACATATATATTGGTATATACATATATATATATAAATATATATATATATATATATATATATATATATATATATATATATATGTATATATATATATATATATATATATATATATATATATATATATATATATATATTTATATGTATATATATATACACACATATATATATGTATATATATTTATATATAAATATATATTTATACATACATATATATATATATATATATATATATATATATACATATATATATATATATATATATATATATATATATATGTGTATATATATATTCATATTTATATATACATTATATATACATATATATATAGATATATATATAAATATATATATATATATATATATATATATATATATATATATATATATATATATGTATATATACATATATATCTATATTATGGTCCCCTTTTCTTGGAACCAAAATATAATATTACGTATATATTACGGCTGGCAAGCTCCACAATCTCACGAGTTTCAAATTCACCTGTTTGTTTCAACATCAATCTGTTATATTTGAATAATATTAATATAGGAGCTTTAAGACAATCATATAATTCCCCGAGAGCACTATATAAAAATATTGAATATGCAAAAGTCTTTCAAGTATACTCAAAACAAAACTGGGTAATCAGTGTATTATTAAGAACTATTCAAACAATCTCTTACTTCGAGTCTTTAACAGGGATACGAGTGACTACTGAAATAAACATTGGTGATTGAAATAATATACTCTTTACAAAACTAAATATATTTTATAGAAATTACACTTCGAAAATTAAATCACACAAAATACTTAGTCTGAACAAAACATAGATTAAGACAAAAGAAATTAAGACATGAAAATTATACATCAACTTGTTTAACTGGAAATTAAATTTTACACAAATTATTAGTCTTGTCACTTAATGAAAATAGTTAACTTTAATATTCTAATAATTAAACTTTCGAGTTTAGCTCACGAAGTTAACCAGATAGCGATACGAATATACTTCATGTTTTCGCACCAACCTGTCAGGGCCAGCTATAGAAATTTATATAAAAAACCAGTATACATTTAAAGTCTTCCGTAACATTTCAACACATTACATACGATTTATGTTATATTTAGACTAATACACTTTGGAGAGGACACACACGAGGTAGTTGAGAGAGAGAGAGAGTATGTTGCTCTTTCACAGGGTAGGCTGGTTCTCTTCTGCCCCATGCATCCCTAGGGGCACATATATATGAACATAGTAACATCTAGATTTTTCTAAATAGTTTATTCTCGTGGCTTAGGGCAGGTGCCTAGTGATGGCAAAGTTACCAACTAGATAAAAATTCAGGGGGACGAACCTTGCTTTCAATGAACTCTCTCTCTAAAGCTCCACCCACCTACCGTTTCCGAAAACCTTCCAAAACATGTGGCAAATATAAGAATTGCGTATTTTCTCACAAACATGACACAATACCTCATAAAAAAAAATGCATAAACCAAGAGGCTGTTGAAGGTCAGAATTGATTCTCATAGAGGTGTTAGTTTTCGAACAGGTTGCAGAATATCCAGTCCAGAACATTCAAATATTCACAATCATGCTATGTGCAAAATAAATATTGACAAACAAAGATTTTAGTATTATAGGGCAAGTATCTAATTACCACGACTTGCCTATTCTGAAGTAAATTTTGATTAAAAGACTGGTTCCATCGTTAAAAACCCAAGCTTCCTCCATTCAATTGTACTTGTCATATCTTTCTTTGTTTTGTTCTGTAGTTGTTCATGCCATTCAGTTTTTATTTGCGCTACTGCGAAGTTGGTTCCACTTCTGTTTCATGCATATTTTTACTTAATTTTTAATGTTTTTTTTTTTTTTTACTAATTTTTACTTTTTATATAAATTTGTATACTACTTTTCTTAATGTTATATATGTTTCTTATTTGTAATCCTGGAAGATTTGATAATAACGATCACGAAACGTCGGGATTTATAATAAATGGATTTTTAGAACTGCCTAATTCCCTGTCCATTTTGAGAAATGTAAATTACTGCCGCCACCTTCTCTGATGATATATATATATGTATATATATATATATATATATATATATATATATATATATATATATATATATATATATATATATATATCATTATCATTATTACTAGCTAAGCTGCATCCATAATTTGGAAAAATATAAAAGTGAGGAAAGGAAATGAATAAACAATATAAGAAGCAATAAAAACTTAAAATAAAATATCTTAATAACATTAACAACATTGAAACTAATATTTGATGTATAAACTATAAAAGGACTTATGTAAGCCTGTTCACCATAAAAACATTTGCTGCGAGTTTGAACTTTTGAAGTTCTACTGATTCAACTACCCGATGAGGAAGATCATTCCACAACTTGTCACGGCTGGAATAAAACTTCTAGAGTACTGTGTAGTATTGAGCCTCATGATGGAGAAGGCCTGACTATTAGAATTAACTGTATTACGAACAGGATGGAACTGTCCGGGAAGATCTGAATGTAAAGGATGGTCAGAATCTAAAAAAATCTCATGCATAATGAACTAATTGAACAACGGTGCCAGAGATTAATATCTAGATCAGGAATAAGGAATTTAATGGACCATAAGTTCCTGTCCAACAAATTAAGATGTGAATCAGCATCTGAAGATCAGACAGGAGAACAATACTCAAAATAAGGTAAAATGAAAGAATTAAAACACTTCTTCAGAATAGATTGATGACCAAAAATCTTGAAAGACTTTTTCAATCAGCCAATTTTTTTGTGCAATTGAAGAAGACACACTTAAAATTTTAAGAGTCATACAAAGTTAAAGAAACATAATCAATGCTGAGATCCAGATGTTGAGGAGCCACGGTCCTTGACCTACTTACAATCATACTTTGAGTTTTGTTAGGATTCAACTTCATACCCCATAATTTGCACCATGCACTAATTTTAGCTAGATCTCTATTAAGGGATTCAGCAACCCGAGGTCTACATTCAGGTGATGGAATTGATGCAAAGAGAGTAGCATCATTTGCATGTGCAACAAGCTTGTTTTCTAGGCCAAACAACATGTCATGTATATATAGTATGAAAAGTAATAGGCCAAGAACACTACCCTGAGGAACACCAGATATCACATTCTTATACTTACTATGGTGCCCATCAACAACAACTCTTTGTGATCTATTACTTAAAAAATCAATAATGATGCTAAAAAACGACCCACCCACTCCCAACTGTTTGAGTTTGAAAACAAGGGTATCATGATTAACATAGTCAAAGGCAGCACTAAAATCAAGGTCAATCATACAAACTTCCTGACAACAACCAAGGGCTTTCTGTAGAGCATGGGAGATTGTAAGGTCATCACATACTCCAAGGCCTTTACAAAAACCAAATTGCAAACTAGGGAACAGATGATTACCTTCACTCGAGGTACTTGAGAGAGATGCGAACTTGGCTCTTACAAAGGGAAAGGCTGGATCTCTTCTGCTGCTATGTATCCTTATGTGTACATATATATTGACTTAAAAATTCTAGATCCTTCTAGGTCAGGGGGTCTAGAAGCTTGGGGGCCGTGCCTAATGGCGCAAGGTTGCCATCAATCAGGTCTCTAACTCATACCAACGCACCAGCAAGACGACTCTCTCAGCTAGTTCTGCCCACCTCCTTACACAAAACTTAAGAAAAAAGAAAGGTAAAACTAACTCTGGGTTTTTCGAGAATATTTCAAACATGTGGAAAATATAAGAATTGCATAATTTCTCACAAACATGACGCAATACCTCATGAAAACATAATCAAATTATATAAGCCTTAGTTCATACCTCGTATGGTTCGTTCAGCACACTTAATCGGGTTACATAGGACTTTGTAGCAATATATGTAAAGTAAAAAGTTATTTCTTGAAAGTAACGTAAATTTACATACAATTACTTATACCTACATGAGAGGAGCTCACCTTACGAGCTGGCTATTCACCTTTTAAATACTCAAATGAAATACATGAATAAAATATGTACTCTACACCAGACCAGCTTCGTAAGATAGCTCCCCCCCAAAAAGATCATTTATTCCGGGCCTCAATCCATTGATTCAGCCCAAGATAAATAATCTGTAACTGTTATCTTTACCTAATATATGCTTTACATTAATACAATACGGTTGCAGACATAATGCCCACTTAGTTAAACTTTGATTATTATTCTTCATCTTATTAACAAGAGTTAAAGGATTATGATCCGAGTACACTGTAATCTCTTCATTCTGTGGTCGATATGCATAAATTTCCAATTTTCGTATCACTGTGATCAGTGCCAGCAGTTCCTTTTCAACTGTCGAGTAGACTCGCTGACGTTCCTTCAGCTTTGATGACATAAAATAAACAGGGTGAAGAATTCCTTCCTTATCTTCTCACAATAAGGCAGCTTCAATCCCATTATCCGATGCATCCACTTGGATGAGGAATTTCTCGTTGAAATCTGGTGCTTGTAGTATCTGTTTCGAAGTTAATATGGCCTTCCTTTGACTTTTCCTTTTACCCAGTATCTCAATAAAATAGGTCCGGTCACTGCTCTTCTCCAAAATCTGGAATGGTTCTTGGAACTCGTTGGCGAGAGGGAATCTCCATATCGGCGAGTAGACCAACCTGATGTCCTACCACAAACTTTCTGTTCATACTTTTCATGCCAAACCTTTTCTTCGTTTTTAATTGACTCCTCGTTTTCATGCCTTCCAGGGAAAATTTCCTGAACTCACGGATCCTTTTCCTCAAATCTTTGACATATTCTCCATCCGTTTCCTCTCGATCCTTCCCTTCATCTGCCAACATTTTATTCGGTCCTTTGCTGAAGGGTTATCTTCGTATTTCAATCGGGTGTAAGGGAGTTTCCTTGATGCACTCGTTATACTTTTCAGCCGTCTGATAAACGTCACGTGCACTTCAAAATTGGCTCACGTCCTTATGCATGGCAGGCCAGAAAAAGTGTTTCTTAGTCTTCTCTGTCGTCTTCCTTATTCGTATGTGTCCCGTCTCATGTGCTACTGCAATCACCTGTCTTCTCAACGATGTGGGAATCAAGATCTGACTGTATATTCCCCATTCAGCATTCCTAGGGATATCGGCAGGTCTATGCTTCCTCATAAGCAACCTGTCTTCAAGATAATAACAGGTGGGAGACTGCTGTGCCTCCTCCTCATCCATCACATGGTACAATAACTCTGTTAACGTCTCATCCTTCTATTGCAATCCTATCAGCCTTTTCCTACTCACTTGCCGCATCCTTCTGTTGCAATCCTATCAGCCTTTTCCTACTCACTTGTCCTACTTCTAACGCAGCGTTTTCTATTTCTTCCAAATCCACTTCTTTTTGGCCTTCTTGTACACTCGTCTGTCATTCCTCTTCTCTCGAGCTTACTCGGGAGTTCTCCTTTTGACGGTACGTCAAGGGAATCATCTTCTTCTGAAAATAATTCCTCTAATTTCATTGCTGCTTCAGTTTTTTCTTCTTTCTTCAACTCCTTTCTTTGTCATACTCCTAGTCGTCACACAACTAGGAAACAGATACGGGTAGTCCTTTTCAAGTTCAGTCATAGGACCATACTTCAATGGTTTCTCCGTTACAATGGGACAAGGCACAAACGGCGTTCCACCAACCTCATTACCCAGCAGGGCTTCTACTCCTTCGACAGCCAGGGAATCCTTTACCACAAAATCAAAATTACCTGTCACAAACTCCCATGACACTTTCAAACAGCAAGTAGGGATAACCTTCTCACCTCCTATTCCCTTCAAAATAACCAAGTCTCCTGTGAGAGGCTGTTCCACTAACGGATGTACATCTTGTATCACCACACTATACTGTATTTGTAACCTGTGTCTCGCAATATCTTGACGGGGGTTTACTCACTCCTGTCTATTGCTGCTAACATACCTTCATAAATATAAAGTTTAAAGGCATCCACGCTGTTTGGGTTTGTCCTGTTTGTCGTGTAAACGTTAGCTGGTTTATTTTCCTCTCCATCGTTTCCTGATTGTTTCTTCGTCTTCGCATTCTGTGAGGTCAAATTATCCTTAAGCACTTGGGCGACTGCTTTCGGTTGGTTCGACCAACATTCCTTACTGATATGGTTCCTCTTGCCAGGCTTATAACAGACAATATTAACCTTCTACACATCTTTCCCGATTCTTGAAGGAGGACGATTCGATGATTGTTGCTGTGGTACTATCGCATTCTGCTTTGGAACAGTACCAGTGCTACTTCTGCTGTAACTTGAACTTGTTCGCATAGTTATTACTGAACTGGTTTCCATGGTTCGGTGAATAGCCTACTTGACACTTGGTCGGAACGACGGTTGAAACTTCATACCTGAGGAGGGTTTACGACTGATATTATAATCTTCACTCAGCGAAGTGTCTTTATCAAGTTTCTTCACCTCTCTCTCTTTCAAGTATGTTCAAATATGTTCAGGAATTCCTCGTAAATATTGTTCTTATACTATCAATTCTTTTAAATCAGCCATATACCTCCCGTTAGCAGCCTCTATTCATCTCTTGAAACATCGTCGTACCTTATAAGCATAATCCAGGAAAATCATCTTCTCATCCTTTCGCACACTTCGGAATCTTTCATCATAATATTCAGGGGTCATCTGATACACTTGTAGCATGCTCCTC
>NC_090725.1:161858229-161978229 GCF_036898095.1 Palaemon carinicauda | reverse complement strand
CAGAGTGCAAGTCTGTTGGTATTTGATGCTTCGCTGGGGGCTTGTAAGTCTGGCGGCATGTTGTAAATTTTCCCACGACATGACACATGCGCTGGAGATCGTCGGAGGTGGTTGTAGAAGGAAAAAATTCGGCAGGGACAACCAACGGGTAGTCATACACCATTTCAGCTGCCGAGATGTCGAGGGCATCTTTAGGAGTGGTCCTTAGTCCCAGGAGGACCCAGGGAAGCTGAGTAAACCAGTTGGAATCCTTGCAGCAGGACATCAAAGCTGCTTTGAGGGTGCGATGAAAACGTTCAACCATTCCATTGGAAGCGGGGTTGTAGGCAGTTGTCTGATGTAGGGGGATGCCCAGGAGATTCGCTAATGATGTCCACAATTGAAAGGTGAAAGTGGTACCCCTGTCAGAAGTAATATGCTCAGGCATACCTAATCTTGCAATCCATCCTGAGAGTAAGGCAGATGTACATGAGGCGGACGTTGCAGTTTCCATGGGAATGGCTTCAGGCCAACGAGTGGAGCGGTCGATGACGGTAAACAGGTAACGATGTCCTTGTGATGTGGGTAGGGGGCCTACAACGTCGACGTGAATGTGTGCGAAACGACGCTGAGGTTGAGGAAAGGTACCCACTCCTGAATCCGTGTGTCGATGTTATTTGGAAGTTTGGCAAGAAGTACAGGCGCGGACCCAATCCTTAGAAATGCTGTGCCAAATGAACTTCGCCTTCACCAGCTGTGCAGTAGAACGGCACGAGGGATGAGAAAGGCCGTGAATTAAATCAAACACCTGCCGGCGCATGGGAGCAGGAATCCAAGGTCGCGGTCTACCAGTACTGACGTCACAGAGGAGGGTGGTGTTGGAGTCTTCGAGGGGGAAATCTTCCCAACGGAGGGACGTGCAGGATGTCCTACATGCTTGATACTCTGGATCCTGTCGTTGGGCTTCAGCCAGGGTGTTGTAATCCAATCCCAGTTGAACGGCAGCCAACGTGTTTCTTGACAGGGCATTGGCAACGGGATTCATTTTCCCAGGGACGTATTGAAGGGTGCAATTGTATTCAGCCACGGCGGAGAGATGTCGGCGTTGCCGGGTGGACCAAACGTCAGACTGTCGAGTGAAGGCGTGCACCAGAGACATGTGGTCTGTGTAAATGACGAAGGGCGTACCTTCTAAGAAATGGCGAAAGTGATGGACAGCCAAGAGCACCGCCAGAAATTCGCGATCGAAGGTAGAATAACCCGATTCTGCCTTGGACAGTTTTCTGCTGAAGAAGGCCAATGGGCGGGGCGAGCCGTTGACCACCTGTTCGAGTACTGCACCAATAGCGACGTCGCTGGCATCGGTGGAGAGAAGGAGAGGGGCATGTGGGATAGGAAAAGTGAGAGCTGCAGCAGTTGATAGGGCCTTCTTTGCATTGCAGAAGGCCGCTTCTTGAAGGGGACCCCACTTCAGGTCCTTTGGCTTGCCCTTGAGGGAGGCGTAGAGGGGAGCAAGAGTGGCGGCAATGGCTGGCAGAAAACGATGATAATAGTTGATCAGGCCCAAGAATTCCTGCAGAGCTTTGACGGTCGAGGGCGCGGGGAAGTCCTGAACGGCTGGTACCTTCTCAGGGAGGGGATGGACTCCTTCAGGAGTGATGCGGTGCCCTAAGAACGATACTTCATTAGCGCCAAAGGTACACTTGTCGTACTGGACTACAAGGCCGTTTTGTTGCAGGCGGTCGAACATGATGCACAGGTGACGGAGGTGTTCCTCTTTTGAGGAGGAGAACACAAGTATGTCGTCCACATAATATACACAGAAAGGGAGGTCCCCTAGGATGCCATCCATGAGACGTTGAAACGTGGCCCAAGCATTACGAAGGCCAAAACAGGAGTAATTGAAGGTGTATGTACCAAACAGAGTGGTGATGGCAGCCTTGGGGATGTCTTCTGGGTTCATAGGCACCTGATAATACCCCTTCAGGAGGTCGAGCGTAGAGAAAACCTTCGCTTTGTGCAGGTAGGAGGTCACGTCGGCAATGTTTGGGAGGGGGTAGTGATCCGGTTCTGTTTGCATGTTCAGGCGCCTGTAATCTCCGCACGGACGGAGGGAGCCATCTTTCTTCAAACGATGTGTAAGGGTGACGACCATGGGCTGGAGGCCTTTTGACAAAAACCCATTTCCTCCATTTCGGCGAACGTCTGTTTGGCAGCTGCCAATCGTTCCGGTGCCAGACGTCTAAATTTTGCGAAGACTGGGGGTCCCGTCGTCTTGATATGGTGATAAATACCGTGCTTGGCAGGAACCGTGGGCGTTTGGCGAAGTTCTGGACGGAAAACTTCCGGGTACGACGTGAGGAGGTGGGCGTAGGCATCCATGGGTGTGCTGATGTGGAGAGCGAGGTTAGAGGGGACGGGTTGAAGAGGTGTCGACAAGTACGAGTCAGAGTTGACCAATCGTCAGTGGGTGACATCGACCAGAAGGTGGAAATGAGAGAGGAAATCCGCACTGAGGATTGGCAATGTGATGTCAGTAACGAGAAACTTCCAATTAAATTTACCGTTTCCGAACGATAATGTGAGGTTCTCGTAACCATAGGTGGGTATCACAGATCCGTTGGTAGCTACCAAGCGGACGTCGGCAGACGTAGACAGACTACATCGTGTCCTGAAGAGTTCCCTTGGCAAAAGAGAACGACAAGCACCCATGTCTACCAAAAATCGTACGCCCGTTCCTGCATCATGTAAAAACAAAAGATTAGAAACACGGAAGGCCAACGCCACGAGCGATGGCCTACTTACACGTTTTTTGGCCACTGACAATCCTTGGCACATTTCTTCGCGGTTGCCCCGAATCTGAAGTGGTAGTAGCAAAACTGCGGTGGATGAGAGGTAGTAAGTGGCTGTAGAAGTCGTTTGTTGGGGTGCGAGTGATTGGTGGGTGGTGAGTGGCTTTGTCGCCGCTTCGGCACGTCACGGGGTAGGCGTGTATGTCCTACGGCATTCACGTCAGCTTCGGTTGACGTTGAATAGGGATCCTCTTCGTCAGGGGTGGAGGCGTTGATTGAGGTCTTGAAGTGGCTGTCCATAAGGGCATCGGCTTTAAAGTACTTTATGGGTAAACTATCGACATCGAGTATGGCAGCGCGTATAGGTCCGGGTAAACGGCGTATCCAAAGGGCACGAAGTAGGTTCACCTCATGAGGAGAGCCGTCTGCAGCAGGTTGCAGGCGAGCGATACTGGTCATTTCCCTGAGGGCAAGCGTAGCCCTTTGGTCCCCCAACGGTTGTTGCGAGAGCTGAAAAAGCTTTGCTATACGGGCGGCTGGCGACGGCGAGTACTGCTGCAGAAGGTATGTTTTGAGGGCGTCATACGCTATTGGGGTGTCTCCTTGTTCACAATGCCAGTCAGATATATCCGGGAAGGTGTCCTCGGGTATCGCCGCGAGAACATAATCTGCTTTGGTGGTCGAGCGAGTCACGCCCTTGATGCGAAACTGGACTTCTGCGCGCTGAAACCAAGCAAACGCCTCTCCGCTGGGGCAGCTGCAGCACCAACTTCCATGGAGTCCACCATAGTACCAACGATGGAGGGGCAAGGGGGGTGGGGGTGGGAGGCGGTGGGAGCGAGTCGACTTCCGGGGTCACCAATGTGACGTGCCGAGAGAAGGTTGTGACTCAAAGACAGTATGAAAGCAACTGAGTAAATTTATTATAGAACACTCTCCTTTATATACAAAAGCTCAAAGCAACAAGAAATTTCATGTTAAAAAAACAGACACTGTTACAGAGGAGAAAAGCAGACATGTTTATTCTGGTTCTTTTTAGTGCGAAGGAAGAGCGAAGATACAAGCATAATATATACACAAAATGAACTATGTACGATCGTGTGACACATGGTTGGTACAGGACGTATTCTAGATACGACACATAGCAATCTTCACCCCGAATAGATTTAACTCTTTGATGTAAGGGGGAAGAGTGGCAAAAGAAGGGGGTGCTGTTCTAGGTACCCAGTGGACCTCCTTCCCTACTACTACTGCGACGCCATTCCTTTTCTTCTAGCTCTCTAAGTGTGTTGTGCTCCCCGTTAACCCGGTGTTTTTTTAAATATTTATCATGCAATCTCCAGCATCTTCATCTTCTGGAAAGTTGACTATTAATTCTTTCCTGTTTATAATTTTAGTCTCCCTCTTCACAGTTAAATATCAATAATTTAAGTGTGTTTGGGTGAGCGTTGCCGAGACCGGAGGCAGCTATTTTACGACTGCTGTCACCCGTTACAATTGCATTTTATTTAATCAGTAGGGCGACATTTCCTGGTATTAAGCTATAATGTTAGCTAGTTAGGCAAATTATACAAGTGGTGATTTTGCAAACATGAATATTATTCCTCTTCCTATTATAAGCCTTTACTTATCGTACTGGGCGGGAACCCCGGTGGTACCAACTACCTTGGCCGGGGCTCCTACCAGAGCTAGGCTACTCTCGCTCATATATACGTTAGTAAAGTAATTCCCCATGTTTAGCCTCACCCTATCGTTCCTACTCGATTCGTATGAGAATTTACATACTCTAGAATCTATAGATAAGTTACGATATTCATTCTCTCTCAGAGAGAAGAGGCTAAACCCTTACTCCCTCCCCGAGTGTCGCCGCCGCTATAGGCGGCAACCACTGTCTCTCTTCATCGCCGTCGAGTAGAACAAAGTTCTTGCTGCCTCTGGCTTTGATTTAGATAGTGACTAACTCAGGGTGCCCTTGTCTTGCCGCTTACGATGTCGTCAGCACAAGAAGCCATGCTTCCTCAGTTCATTGTTTGAGGAAGGCGGCATACCTGCCGCCACCTCTGATATCAATGAACTATAAGACTCTTTACCCTTCCCCTTCTGTCCTTTAGTGACGTTATAGCCATCACAAAATTCTTTCACTGGTATTCTGACAATCATCCCGGCTTGCTAGGTTGACTGCGTTACCGGCTGGTGCCCTGCCGGTAGCAGTTAGTTCAGCCTCTCCGCCACCTTCCCCCTTACTCCCTTCCTTCACAGGAAGTGAATAATATTGGGGGGAAGATTGAGACGGCTCCTGATGGCTGCCGGTGGAAAACCTAACATATTTTAGAAAGTCCTCAGCTCTCCCTTGAGATGCCATCCACATTCATTGCCGCCGACGTCATAGCCGGCGACAGGCCTTTTGTGGATGGGTGGAAGCCAGAATCGGACAGATTCTTTCCCCTTCCATTGGAACTTTCATTCTGGCAAGGAGACAGTAGGCAGTCTGATAGTCCTCCTACACTTCCAACTGTTATGTTTATTCATAATAATAGGAAACTCTCCTTCCTTAATGCTTTTTTCTCTCTCTATGAGTTAGTACCACCAGGTACTAACCTAACACTGACAATGTTGCCGGCGAAACTATTTTATATAATTATACAGTAATACATATGCTTTCTAACATACTGTTTCCTATCGCAGACAATTGTTGCGACCACGATATTATGCTGAGGTTGAATACTCCCTCAACACCCAGATGGTTTTCCTCGATCATCAGGGACCTTAAATACCCAATCGGTATTGATATATACTACAGGTGGATAATGTTAGTATAAGACATTTACTAACTCTAATTCTAGTTTCTAGAGTTTTTCTACATTGTATTCTCCCTATCAGGGAAACTAAATATTAATACTGACGGAGGTCTCAGCAATAGCCTGGAAGAAACACAGATATGTGTCTTTTCTACTTCATTTCAAGCTTACTATCCTAAGCTACCATAAACAATAGCGATTACTATTGTTGATAAAAATTGTATGCTTTTATGTCACTGATATAAAAATATCAATACTCATTGGGCCCTTTTTCCTTTACAGGAGGAGCTGATGGAGAAGTGTGCAGCGTTGTTCTGCAACCACAAAAGTAAAGACTTTTATGGCCACACGAAGTGCAGGACTCACGCCCCCTGTTGCATCGTGTCGGGAGTCCTGAAGTATTGGGACCCGAAGGGTTGCCCCACCTGCTCAACCCTGCTGGCCAACAGCTTCGGAGAAGCCCCCCTAGTCACCATAGAGACTAGGGATACAGCGAGGGAGACCCTTCGCAAATGGTTAAGAGGGTTCCAGAAGAACTCTCCAGGACCATACTTACCCAATGACTCCCTAAGGTGCCTATTGTTTCCCAAGGCTCTGTTGAACGCAGTGGTGCCCCAGGAACAGGTTCAACCTCCCTTCATACAACTAAAGCTCGACTCGGACATCAACAAGGCACTGGAAGGCATGGACATCCACCAAGAGAGTATGTCAGAAGTGTCCACTGACACTGAACAGGACCTACTGCAAGGTGGCCCTGAAGAAAACGTAGAACCTCCACAAGCGGAGGAAGAAGGATCCGTATCAATGGCAACTGAAAACCCTCAGTTTGCCGTGATGGCATACCAACCTATGCCGTCAACATCCCCAGTCCCAACTCCACAACCAGTTGCACAGGTCAACAAAAATGAAGAGATCCTAACATCGATTCAACGGATAATGGAATTGTTCCAAAAGGAACAAGAGACGATGCAGAAATCGCTCAAGCAGCAGCAGATACTGTTGCAAGAGAGGATGGGCCTCCCTGGATCCACCAAGGGCACCGCTAAGAAGCCCCTTAGAGTGTTGGATCTCCCTCACTGCTCCGAAACTAATCCCTGGAGGAATGTGGAGCATATGCCCATGATAAATGGGAAACTGTTCTTCTCTGAGAAGTTGGGGGCCAAGCTAATTAAAGACCTAGGTTCTGGCCTAACTTTTCGGCCTACCCAGAGTGTTATGTGAGACTGCAGGATGAAAATGCACCCCAATAGGAAACGGTACCCAAAGAGGTCATTGTTTTTTAACATGATAAGGCACAAGCCATCCTCCTGAAAGCCTTGAAGGGAACCAGGTACACCAACTCCAAAGTCTCAGCACTGAGCAAGAAACATCCCACCTTTCTGCCCTTTCCTCCATCTCTTTCCCCTTATCGGAGAAAGCACTAGACTTTGCCGTCAAGGCAGTCGACGAGGGCAAACCCTGCCCAACCCTAGAGGAATGCAAACCATTCTCTCTAGCAATGCCTACCTGCGAGGAGAAGTGGAAGGATCTCCACCTAACCTTCTCCATCTCTAAAGGTTTAAAGGTTTAAAGGTCGCTCATGAATGGCAAAGGCAAGGGACAGTAACATTGCCCTAGCAAGCAGGACAATGCCCTAGAGACTGGCCATATATTATATGATCAGCGCCCAAGCCTCCTCTCCACTCAAGCTAGGACCAGGGAGGGCCAGGCAGTAGCTACTGATGACTCAGCAGATAGACCTATAGGCTCCCCCAAAACCCCCAACCTTAGCTCACAAGGATGGTAAGGTTGCAGACACTAATGACACTAACAAGTCTGAGCGGGACTCGAACCCCCGTCTGGCAAACACCAGGCAGAGACGCTACCAATCAGGCCACAGAGATAGCAGGCCAACAGTTTAATGAGAACCTTCCGAAGTTGCCAGACCATCTTCTGAGGAAGGAGCAAGAGTCGAAGGAGAGACTTGTGGCCTCACTTTTTCATCAGAACCGTCTGGAAATGAGTGCAGGTCAACATAACGCCCCAAAAATGTTCATCTTCCTGGCTAAGTCTCACATGGGTACCCTTGTGAAAGACTTATATGCTTTCCTTAGAGCGAGGAGAGCCTGTAGAGAGTTCGATTTGGCCTCAGCAACTATCAGACACGAACCAAGGAAGCTGATTACCTCGAGCATCTGAGGTAAAGACCTTTTCCCACAGGAACTGGTCCAAGAGATCATTGCCAGAGCAGCCACGGAGAACAGGAACCTTCTCCAAAAGTGGGGGATGAACTTGAAGAGGAAATCTTCCTCGGACGGAGGTCCCCAGTCCAAAAATAAAAAGGCAAGGAGACCACGCAGACCTGCACAACTTCCTACCGTGACTATGACCACGATGCCTCAGACCACCTTCAAGATGGTCCCTCAACAACTGATAGCCCAGTCGCCAGTTTTCAACCCTAACCTTGAGAGGCAGTCGACTTCCTTTCGCCCCAGTCAGAAAGAAAAAGGCCCTAAAAGAAGTTCTCCCGGAGGTAACTCCTTTCGGGGCCGAGGGGGTCGTGGTCGCGGAAACAAGTCTGCAGGACCCCCCAAGCAATGAGGGGTTCGAGGTAGGGGGCAGACTACATCACTTTCGGGATTGCTGGACCTTCGATCCATAGGCCCACAGCCTGATCACGAATGGACTCGGGTGGAAATGGAGCAGAACTCCACCCCGTTTTCCACAATTCTTCCAACACTCCACCCCCTTGTTAGAAGAATATACCTCAGAACTCTTGAACAAGAAGGTAATAAGGAAAGCGAAGTCCATCAAGTTCAAGGGAAGGCTGTTTTGTGTTCCCAAGAAAGACTCAGACAAACTCAGGGTCATTCTAGACTTGTCTCCACTCAACAAGTTCATCGAGAACAAGTTCTGGATGCTTACTTTGCAACACATTAGGACCCTTCTGCCAAAAGGGGCGTACACGGTCTCAATAGAAGTAGCAAATGCTTACTGGCATCTTCCAATGAGTTGCCCTTTTTCCTCCTACCTAGGATTTAAACTACAGAAGAAGAAGTTTGTCTTCAGAGCAATGCCCTTCGGACTGAACACAGCCCCAAGGATATTCACGAAGCTAGCAGACACAATCGTCCAACGGCTACGCTCCGAAGGAGTTCAAGTGGTAGCATATCTAGACGATTGGCTGGTATGGGCAGCATCCAAGACTACTTATCTGCAAGCAGCCAACAAGGTGATCCAGTTCCTGGAACACCTGGGCTTCAAGATCAATCGCAAGAAGTCCCGTCTCTCTCCAGCTCAACAGTTCCAGTGGCTATGAATCCAATGGGACTTGAAGTCACACCACCTCTTCATTCCATCCAAGAAGAGGAGAGAAATAGCGGGATCTGTCATGAGACTAATCCGTAACAAGAGGATTTCAAGATGCCAGTAGGAAAGAGTATTGGGCTCTCTCCAGTTTGCAGCAGTGACAGATCCAGTGCTAAAAGCACGTTTGAAAGATGCGCCAGGAGTCTGAAGGAAATACGCATCAAACGCTTGAAGAGATCAAGTAAGCTTGACCCAGACCTTGTTGCCAAGAGCCTAGCACGGTCAATTCCCCTGCAACCACCACAAATATCAGTGGTGATACACACGGATGCCTCCTTGGAAGGATGGGGAGACCATTCTCAAGACAAGAAAGTGCAAAGGAATTGGTCGCATCAGTTCAAAACCTTTCATATCAACATTTAGGAAGCCATGGCAGTTTTCCTGACAAAAAAAATATTCCCTCGCAGATCAATCTACATCAGATTGGTCCTGGATAATGAGGTTATAGTAAAATGTCTAAATCGACAAGGCTCGAGATCACCTCACATCAATCATGTGATGTTAGCCATCTTCTACCGGGCAAGAAGGAAGGGATGTCATCTATCAGCAGTTCACCTACAAGGGTTCCGCAATGTGACAGTGGATGCTCTATCCAGGCGAAAGCCCATAGAGACAGAATGGTCCCTAGATGCAGACTCATTCTCCTTCATCTCGGAAAAAGTCCTGGAACTGCAAATCGACTCTCTTCGCAACGAGCGACAACAAGAAACTACCTCGTTACGTAGCCCCTTATATGGACCCTCAGGCAGAGGCGATGGATGCCATGTCCCTCGACTGGAACAGGTGGAATCACATTTACCTGTTTCCACGAACCAATCTCCTGCTAAGAGTCCTCGACAAGCTAAGATCCTTCAGAGGGACAGCAGCAGTAGTGGGCCCCAAGTGGCCCAAAAGCAATTGGTTCCCTCTAGTCCTAGGGCTGAAACTAAAGCTGTTTCCTCTGCCAGATCCAGTACTATCTCAACTGGTCCAGAAGTCGACTGTCTACGCTTCATCCTCGAGAACCAACAACCTACATCTCATGATTTTCTCGCCCTAGCTCCGAACAAAAAGTTTGGAATCTCGAAGGATAAAGTTGACTTCATCGAGGAGTACAAGTCAAGTTCGACTAGGAGACAATATGAATCGTCATGGAAGAAATGGGTTTCCTTTGTGAAAACAAGGAAACTGACAGAGGTATCGATAGATTTCTGTCTTGCGTTCTTCATACACCTACATGAACAAGGCCTGGCCTCTACTACAATTCCCTCCTGTAAATTGGCCCTGGCTAGACACCTTCTGTATGCTTTTGAGGTGGACCTTTCTAATGAAATCTTTGATAAGATCCCAAAACCATGCGCTAGACTCAAGCCAGCAACCCCACCAAAGCCCATCATGTGGTCTTTGGACAAAGTGTTGCACTATGCTTCGAACCTAAACAATGAGGATTGTACTATAAAGGAGAGTCATTTTTCTGTTTGCAATAGCCTCAGGGGCTAAAGTTAGTGAAATAGTAGCCTTATCCAGAAACGAAGGCCATATTCAGTTCCTTGACTCAGGAGAACTGAACCTTTTTCCTGATCCTGCCTTTCTTGCCATTAACGAACTACCCACTAAGAGGTGGGGTCCTTGGAGAATCTGCCCACTGAAGGAGGATGTCTCTCTGTGCCCGGTAGAGTGTCTTAAGGTCTATCTTCGAAGAACTTCAGACTTCAAGGAAGGACATCTCTTCAGAGGCGAAACCTCAGGATCAAACCCATCTTTAAGACAACTGAGAGCGAAGCTTACCTACTTTATTTGCAGAGCGGATCCTGACAGTACACCCGCAATCCGAAGAAAGTTGCTTCTTCGTTGAACTACTTTGAAAGACTCCGCTCATAAACTGGGTGGAGATCATCCAGGGCCTTCTACAAACATTACGCAAAGCAAGTAAATGAAATAGAACATTTTGTGGTGGTGGCGGGTAGTGTCATCAAACCCGTCGTCTAGTGCTGCGATGAACAGTGGACTGTTTTGAGACTTTACAGTGCATCGGGTGCATGGGTATACCTGCCCTCTAGTGCAGATCACAGCGATGATTAACATACTGTTCTATAAAGGTACATATCTGACCAATAACACCAGTGCCGAGTAAACGTTTGCGTCAGTGTTTATGCATTTCTGAACATGTCATATAGATTTGGTTTCACATCTCCATTGAGTGGCGTTATTCCGATAATGTATATATATTTTTCTACATGAGAAAATATGAACCTTGATGTGTTGTAATGCTGGATCAAATTCATACTTTGCTGTAACTACATTTGATAAATTAGTTGCAAAATAAAATACATAAAACGTATTTGCGTCTTATTACTGCTGCCTCAGTTATAGACTAATGAAATATACTAGAATTTTATTTAATCCCTGTATAAGGCTTATAACTTGAAATCAAGATAATGATTTCTGAAAGAACGAATCTTACATTCTCATGGTAAGTAAAAAGGTAGGCTCCAAAGTTTTCCCTTTTTGTTCCTACGGAAATACAAACCTTGAATCCTTATCGTCAATATCGACATTTTCCCTGCTGAGGGCAGGAAGCACTAAACCAGCTCCAGGCTTAGTGGAAATGACATCTCTGGAATTTCACATACAGGTCTAGTAGACCAGATAAGGAAATCTATTCAAGGGGGAAGGCACATACACAAACCCACAGCTAATAGTAATTTCAAGACAATTCTCTAGTATGCTTCCATCAGGACGACATGGCCCGAGCCAAAAAAATCGGATTTTGAGCAAAGTGAAAAATCTACTTTTGGGTGAGAGTGCCATGTCGTCCTGATGGACCCACCCTTTTTCTGACCCATCCCAAAATGACCTTTTGCTGACCCATCCCAAAATTACCTTATCTGCAGTCATTTCTGCTTAACGACAAGAAAAGGAATGGCGTCGCGGTATTAGTAGGGAAGGAGGTCCACCGGGTACCTAGAACGGCACCCCTTTCTTTTGCCACTCTTCTACCTCACATCAAAGTGTTGAATCTATTCGGGGTGAAGATTGCTATGTGTCGTATCTAGAATATGTCCCCTGATATTATGCGATATCCTTTTTTGGATACTCGCGCCTGGAGTTAGAATCATGGAGACCTTCGGTTTAATTCTCTGGGAGTATCACTGTAGCAAATATCCCTTAGAAGGCTACCTAAAGGAACCTTCCATCAGGACAACATGGCATTCTCACCCAAATATAGATTTTTCCCTTTGCTCAAAATCCATTATGTGTGTGTATATTATTATTATTATTTGCTAAGCTACAACCATAGTTGGAAAAGCAGGATGCTATAAGGCCAGGGGCCCCAACAGGGAAAATAGCCCAGTGAGGAAAGGAAACAAGGAAAAATAAAATATTTTAAGAAGAGTAACACAAAAATAAATATTTCCTATATAAACTATAAAAACTTTAACAAAACAAGAGGAAGAGAAATTAGATAGAATAGTGTACCTGAGTGTACCCTGAAGCAAGAGAACTCTAACCCAAGACAGTGGAAGACCATGTTATAGAGGCTATTGCACTACCCAAGAATAGAGAACAATGGTTTGATTTTGGAGTTTCCTCCCAGAAGAACTGCTTACTATAGCTAAAGAGTCTCTTCTACCCTTAGCAAGAGGAAAGTAGCCACTGAACAATTACAGTGCAGTAGTTAACCCCTTGGGTGAAGAAGAATTGTTTGGTAATCTCAGTGTTGTCAAGTGTAAGAGAATAGAGGAAAATCTGTAAAGAATAGGCCAGACTATTCGGTGTATGTGTAGGCAAAGGGAAAGAACCGTAACTAGAGAGAAGGATCCACTGTAGTACTCTAGCGGTAGTATCTCAATGGGTGGCTGGTGCCCTGGCCAACCTACTACCTACTAAGGAATACAAAATAAAGTATAGATAGACATTTAGTACACATTAAAAATAATGTTGTTCATTTTTATATATTAAAGGTTATACAGATTGTGGAGAATGTTTTTTAACTATGTGTTGAGTGGGAACTTGTTGCTTCAGGAAAGTCTCCCAATGTCAGCTACTTAAAGATCAACAGGGGAGGATAAGGAGCACCAGCACTCAGGGCACAAACACTTTGCTAATAACTTTACTGACGTAGTTCACTAACCATCACTCTTAAATGCAGAAAAGGAAATTGTACTCTGTCCAGAGGCCGGAGAACTCCACACATGGAATAGAAGTAATTTAATGGCCTACTTTAGCTTTGTCAGGTCTAAGGTCATTTACACTCTCAGGCTCTGTTTCGACTCCGTCCCAGGGACCCCAGTGAGATGCTGGACAGGAATATTACGTTAAGTAATTATTGAGACAAACCAAAAAATGGGAACAGTGATGTAAAGTAAAGTTAAGTATATGGATCTTTACCTTCGAAGCAGATAGATTAATACTAAGTCCCTCGCTAACTCACTTATGACTTACTTAGGCTTACTCTTTTCAAATATCGGGTATTCTGTCCCGAGATTAAATAATTACAATAGACATAATCAAATAAATAGGAGTAGAAATACGACGACGTTTAATTAACCTAATCTTGATTTATTATAAAAATTTACATTAAAAGAAACGGACATCTTAACAAACACACAATGTAAGAAAGGAAATACAAATTAAATAAGATATATGATTGATTAGACTCGTGGTCTTCTGCAATAATTAGTGATTGAACTCGAGTCGGACACGTGGCCAATGTGACCCAGAGACTGTGCTAGTCTCAAAAACCAAAATATGTAAAAACTGTACGCACAATCCCACCGCACACAGTCCGTAATATGTAATAGCCAGTTAAATCTAGTCAAGTTAAAAGTTAATCTAAACTAAAAAATGAGGGAATAACTTAGTGACCACTTTTTGGTACCTGCACTCCTTGGAATATTGTCTTTGTCCTTAAATGGCTGTTGACCGTGGTTGCACACTTTGAACTCTTGACTGGCTCACCCCTAGAATCCTCGCTTGTGGTAGTAGGGTTTCCCAGGCTCGTCTCCTTCGCTATCTCCAGCCGGCAGGACTCCTGTGGGAGTTGAGTTTTGGGAGGAGGGGGGGGGGTGAGCCAGGGGTGCACAGATTCTCTGACAAGTAGGTCAGCCGGTCACTGCTCGAGTACGAATGGGGCGAGGTTAGATTCGTGCGGGCTCACCCCAGTCACCTGGCTTCATCTTTCAAGACAGGCGATGGACGTTGAGCGCAGGGAACAGGGCAATATATTGTCGTAAGGAGTGCATAGGAGGCAGGATTTTGCATAAATACTTTAGAGAAATCTTGCTGCTCTAAGGGAGTTTATATATACAATGATCCTACCTATTCTGGCTTGCTAAAAATTACGAGATTAAATAATAAATTAGCAATGGGCTAGTGCAATGGGTATACATCTTAAAATTAACAAATCTTAATTGGTATTGAGAAATAAAAGCTGCTTTCAAGTCAGCAGTATTAAGATAATATTCAAAATCAGTTTAATATTCTATCTCGAGACATGTAGCTTAAGGAAAGAACTAACATACGCCGGGGTAAGGCCTTTGCTGTGCGTATCCACGCTGTGACGTCAACGCATAGCTTACGCTATTGTCAACAGTTTTATTTAGTTCAAAATAGTTCTCCCAATGTTTTGGTAAAGAAAACTTAACGTAGGAGAGACGTTTAAGGGGTAGCTACAGTATTATTAAGAGAGCCAAAAATACAAAAGGAAGAAGAGTGAAGAAAAATTCTTCACAAAATATATAGGCTATCTAATAACAACATATATATATATATATATATATATATATATATATATATATATATATATATATATATATATATACTGTACTTATACATATGTATATACACATGTATATATATGCATATAACACACACATACAGTATATATATACATATATATATATATATATATATATATATATATATATATATATATATATATATATATATATATATATATATGTGTGTGTGTGTGTGTGTGTGTGTGTTTGTGTGTTTATATGCATTATGTATAGGAATATAATACACACAGATATATATATATATATATATATATATATATATATATATATATATATATATATATATATATATAGCCTATATATATATATATATATATATATATATATATATATATATATATATATATATATATATATATATATATATATATATATATATATATATACCAACAAACTTTCTAAAATTATGAATAGATTGTTCTTCTCCCTTGCTTTGTTTGCATCTGTCCGTAGATCAACTTCCATCCCATATATAGGCCTATACTACATATTTCTTCTATGTTGTTACTGCAGCACTTTCCACAAGAGTTCTTCAACTGATCCTCAATTATCTCTCTTACTAGTCTTTTTTATCTGAATTTAAGATGTTATGGAAGAGCATTAATTTTCTATATTTTATCTTGTAAGACAATCGCTATATTCCTGGTTCTGCAAGGATGTAGTACTTACAGGTTGTTCATATATGTTCCTTATTATCTTATATTGAAGGTTTTCTAGATCTTTTATATTGTTATCTCTTATTTCACTCCAAGTCTCCACATTCACAGATATTGTTGGTACTACTACTGTTTCATATATTTTCTTTCCCCCTCAATTCTTTGTTTCCTTTCGCATTGCACCATTCACCCAGTGCACATTTAACTAAACTTACTGGCACATTCTTCACTCCTGTTTCAATCCCTCTTCTTTCTTAATCTTTCTTTTGTTAATTATTAATGCACCCGATTTTTTGGGGGTTGGTGTTGATTGTGAATTTCTTTAAGATCTCCAAGCTATGACAATTACTTATGGCACATTCTATTCCTTCTTTCCTTCCTGTGGGAAACATATTATCATATACAAATACCAATGATTCAATTTCAATATTACTTATCAACGTAATATTTTTTCTATTAATACTATTCACTTTATCGGTCACGATACTGCATAGCTTGGGTTCATATATAGTTCCTTGTCTCACTTTTCCTTCAATTTTTATGTTTCCTGTTGTACCTGCTGGACAGATGATTGCTGTCCTCTACGCTTTGCATTATTTTTAACAATTTCTTTAAAAAGATCCTTCAGGTCTATCTTATCAAAGCCCTTATATGCATAAAAAACCATGCATACGTTGGTCCTCCCGAATAGGCATTATAGTCGATCACTGCATTCAATGTTAGCAGATGATCGACCGTCGACCTTCCTTCAATGACTCCACACTGGAATCTACTAATCTCCTCCTTGAATCGGTTCTTTGATTTTTCCATCCTTATTTTCTCATATATCTTGCTAATTATGTTTCTGATAAATATTCCTCTTTTATTTTCTAATTCCATTCTACTTCTCATTTGTGAAGATTGGGAGTATCCACATATCTTCCCACTCTTTAGGGATACATATGTTTTCATCTATCTCTGTTAGGATCAACGTCAGACTTCCTATTATTGCACCCCCCCCCCCTTTTTAATCCTAATATTGTTAGGTTCCTGGTTCCTAATTACTCACTCAGCAAGATAATTTTGCAGGCACTCTATCACTTTATGGATAAGTGCAAAGCTTCTACTGTAAACTTATTCATATTATTGTACTTAAGCTTATTTTACCTGTACCCTAAATAAATCAATAATAAAACTCTCAATCTTTACTCTTCCTGGTTCCTTATTGCTCATTCCCCAAAATAAGTTTGCGGGCGCTCTATCACTTTATAGATAGGTGCAAAGCTTCTAAGTTTATTCTTATTATTGTTATTATGCTTTTATTACCTGTGCCTTAAATAAATTAATACCGTAATGAGATTCTCAATCTTTACTTTTATTCCATTCTACCTTGAAATTAGACAGGATAACACCTTGCTATCATCAGTTTTGGCAACCTATTGTGGTCAGTTTGGACTTCTTAAATTCTTCTTTTATACACATTGCCCTACCTATAAATGCAGCCAGATCCCTGAAAGGATTTTTTCAGCGTACCTAAACTTATGTCTACATTCATTAGCTGTCCTAATTTTGGGCATAAAAATAAATGTTCGGTAGTATCTTCTTCATCTTTGCACAGGTCACACAAATTATTTTCATATTTTCACCTGAAATTCGCTTTTAAATTGAGCATATTTAATCTTGTCTTCATTACAAGGGATGCCTTATCCAGATTAATTTCTCTGAAATAAGGCTGTGGGCCATTTCCTTTAATAAATCTTAATTTTTTTCATTTCTCTCTTTTTTTCTTCAATAGTTTCTTCTATTTTTTTTCCATAATTCTTTTCTTGATTTCTTTTTTTTCAGGGTCCTTTCCACCAGCTTCTTATTTCTTCAACTTCCATCCTATATTTACTACAGATTTCTTCTATGCTCTTACTCCAGCACTTTCCATACGGGTTCTTCAACTGATCCTCAATTATCTCTCTTACTAGTCTTTTTTCCTCAGAGTTTATGATATTATGGAAGAGCATTAATTTCTTATATTCCATTCTGCAGGACACCGGCCATATTCCTGTTTCTGCAAGTATGCCCCAATATGGAGTACTTGTAGGTTGTTCATACATATTTTTTATTATCTTATATTGGAGGTTTTCCGGATCTTTCATATCTTTGTCCCTTATTACACCCCAGGTCTCCACGTTGGCTAATATTGTTGGTACTACTACTGTTTCATATAATTTCTTTCTGACTTCCAATGCCATTTTTCCTACATTTCTCGTATCCCCATACTTTCTTATTTCTTGGGTCATATGTGCGACCCTCTGGCTTTTTTTTTTTTTTGCTTTTTTTTTTTTTACTGATACTCAATTCCTTGTTTCCCTTCTCTGTGTACCATTTACCCAGATACTTATATTCTTTAACTAAACTTACTTGTCCGTTCTTCACTTTTGTTTTAATCTCCTCCTCTTTCTTTTGTTAATTGTTAATACACCCGATTTTGGGGGGTTGGTGTTGATAGTGAACTTCTTTAAGATCTCCAAGCTATGATAATTACTTATGGCACATTTTATACCTTCTTTCCTTCCTGTGGGAAACATAATACAGTGTTGCCAGATGGGTTAGTCAAAAAATCCCTAAAACTCGTGATAAAAAATCTCCAAAACCACCCAAAAATCCCCATTTCCAGAAACATATTGTCTTTTAATATAGAAATTACTCACTATACTTCATGTAATTGTAAGTAAACTAATTACAATAATATAAAGGGTTACTCATCTCTGTTTCTTCTTCACAGAAATATGTACAAAATATCGTCACCAGTCATCCAAAATCCCCAAATCTAAGGATAAACTCCCAAATGTAGAGACAAATCTCCAAATCTAGGGATAAATTCCCATATCTGGCACCACTGACATAGTATCATCTACAAATACCAGTGATCCCATTCTATCTTGAAATCAGCTAGGATAACACGGCTAGTAGGTTCGGGGGTGTGGCATGAACTTTTCAACGGCGCCTCCAAAGATTATCTTCTTAAACGGTTTTGTCTTTTCCCCCACATCAGGTTTAAGACTTCTTTTTTCTTTTTTTCTATATTCCTGGCTAAAAAAGGAAAAAAAAAAAGAAAATATTGGTGAAATCTTCCTCACTTTACAAGATGCCCCACTTTTCCTTATATATTTCTCATTTTCTAATTATTATTATTATTATTATTATTATTATTATTATTATTATTATTACTACCAGGGAAAATAGCCCAGTGAGGAAAGGAAATCAGGTTAAGTAAAATTTTAAGAGCAGTAATAACATTGAAATAAATATTTCCTAAATAAACTATCAAAACTTAATAAAACAAGAAGAAGACAAACAAGATATAATAGTGTGGCCGATTAAACTCTCAAGCAAGGGAACTCTAATCCAAGACAGTGGAGGACCATGGTACACAGGCTATGGCACTACCCTAGGCTAAAGAACAGTGGTTTGATTTAGGAGTTTCCTTCTCCTAGAAGAGCTGCTTACCATAGCCAAAGGGTCTCATCTACCCTTGACCAGAGGAAAGTAGCCACTGAACAGTGCAGTAGTTAACCGCATGAGTGAAGAATAATTGTTTGGTAATCTCAGTGTTGTCAGGTGTATGAGGACAGAGGTGAATGTGTGAAGAATAGGCCAGACTAGTCGGTGTATGTGCAGGAAAAATGAACCGTAACCAGAGAGAAGGATCCAATGGCACAGTGTAAAATCCGGACGTCGGATGTCGGATGCCGTCCGGGAGAATAGAAAATCGCTTGTATCACCGGGAAAGACGCGAAAATACACCTCTTTTTTTTTTGTGACTGGTAATGTTCACTGATACTTTCTGCTATTTTCTGAATAAATGTTCGAAAAAATATTGGTTTATTTTCATGTTATTGATAATATCACTTAGTACATAGTGTAATGTTGACGTCCGATTGAGATTATTCTCAATTAAATGAAAATAAATCAATATTTTTCGAACATTTATTCAGGAAATAACAGAAAGTATCAGTGAAAATTACCAGTGTCAAAAAAGTGGTGTATTATGGCGCATTTACCGGTGATACAAGGGGTTTTCTATTCTCCCGGACGGCATCCGACGTCCGGATTTTACACTGTGCCGTTAAATAGTGTAATGTTGACGTCCGATTGAGATTATTCTCAATAACATGAAAATAAACCAATATTTTTCGAACATTTATTCAGAAAATAACAAAAAGTATCAGTGAACATTACCAGTCACAAAAAAGAGGTGTATTTTCGCGTCTTTCCCGGTGATACAAGCGATTTTCTATTCTCCCGGACGGCATCCGACGTCCGGATTTTACACTGTGCCGGGTCCAATGTAGTACTGTCTGGCCAGTCAAAGGACCCAATAACTCTCTAGCGGTAGCATCTCTACAGGTGGGGTGGTTGGTGCCCTGGCAAACCTACTACCTATAAAATGGACGAGATGTTCCGTGTCAACTATAGAAAATAGTGAAAAATACTTGAAATTCTTGTTCATAAAGTGGCGTAACTAATGAAAAAAAATTCTTTCACTTCCTACAATATTCCATTTGATTCTATTATTTTAACTCTACCTTCTGCTAATTCATGCACTCTCTGTAACTTTCTTGCTGTTCCTAGGCAACTTATTGGACAAGTAAATATTGGAAACCAAAACAGACCATCAATATTAGCTGATTTTGGAATGAGGAAGAGCAGATTGTTTACATCAGTTCTTCTTGTATTATTCAATAGGAATGTACACTACAAAACGTTCGTGACATTTCGATTTCGAAAAAAAGTTGGTATTATTGTTTGTGAAGTGATTACTTTAAGTTTTAAAGTTAAATATGATACACATATAGCATTAGACTTGGGAGCCTTTGTATATCAGCGGCCAGTTCCTTCAGCGAGCATAAAATAGGGACACCAACTAAACTAAATTCCCCCCCCCCCCCCAACCCAACCTACAAGCTGTGTCCTTAACTACTTACCTAACGGCCCCCCTGCGACCCCCTTACACTGCTGTATTCTTAGTGAGCCGTAATCATACTTACAAGTGGCGGCTATAGTGTGCTATTATACATACACCACTAGACTTGCACTTCCGTAGCATATGCTACCATGTTTGATTATGGGTTACGTTGCTGTACCTCCAAACATCTCTCCCTCCTGCTACTTGACAATATAACCCAAATTGTAAACAATTATTTTAAAATGTAGTCCAATCTATTTTTTGTAGTCTTGTAAGTAACGAGACTAGGTCAGCACTATACCCAGTCCTGCAGTAAATAATATGATCAATCCATCTTCTTGTTGATAACTAGACATGAATTACTGAAAGCTTGACTTTAGGATTGAAAGGATTATCTAGCCTAACTAAACTACTTGTCAAAATTCTAATATGGTCAATGTAGGTGAAGTAAACTAGTCTAGTAGTATACAATGGTAGGCTGGATTGAGCTTTGGTGAATATCCGAGGCTAGTCTTGACCTATCCAGTAACCTTTAGGCTGATCTTAGTTGTGCTAAGCCTAACTTATTAATACAAGCCAACCCAGAGTTATGAAAAAATCTTAAGGAAGTTTCCAGAGGTTATATAGCCTACCATATTTATATCTTGTCATCATGGACCGCGTAGTCGTTGAGAAATTGAGTGCTTCACTTGTTCGAGAATATTTGGCTAGAAAGGTAAGTTGTTACTTTAGATCTGTTTCATTAATGTTAGAATTTGACTGGAGCTTGTCTGTCTCATACATTCCTTGATTTAATTTAGATTTGAACATTGGTTGAACAGCTAAATAACTAATGATATGTGTTGATCAGGGTGACTGGATTTTCAAAGTTGAAATAAGGGGTGCCTAAATTGGGGGAAAGTTGAACATTATAGACACACAACTTGCGTGAAGTTACACACACAGTGACACAGCGTGAAGTTCTCCTCATCTTGGTCCAGATTGTCTAGGACCTACTTCATTGACTTCTTTTGTTTTCAAGTGCATTCATTGTAGATTTTGTTGAAATATTGCAATAAAGCATGTTTTTGCAGATTTGAAGGATAATAGGAGCCTTTGTATACTAGCGGCCAGTTCCACACGTTCATTAAAAATGGACATCAACTAACCTGAACTTTCCCCCATAACCTAACCTACAAGCCATGTTCTTACCTACTTACCTAACGGGGGGCTAACGCCCCCCTGCGACCCCCGTTACACTGCCGTATTCTAAGTTAGACTTAATAATACATATAGGTGGCCGCTATCATACATACACCCTGGATAATATAATTAAGATTTTAATAGTTGATTGTACTTTTTCAAATGTTGAAAATACAAGGTACTGTAAAAGGCGTCCTGGGGAGGGTCGATGTGGGACACGGGACAAATGTTATGAATATTGGACTATCCTGTCAAATATGGTACGTTTAGTCACCCTGATGTTAATCATGATACTAGCAGAGTACAGTATTTACACAGTAGAGGTAGCGTAAAGAGCATACATTGATACTGTAATCTGCAGAGTTGTGATAGTTTTCTTATTTAAAGAAAACTTATTAATAAATTCATAAAAGTATGGAATGAAAAATAAATCTATTTAATCACATTAGGCCTATACTTCAGTAGTGTTTATAAGCAGATCAATATGTATTAGAAAATATATTTAAGGCACCGAGTTTACATGTCTATATTTTTATTATGTGTTGAGTTGCAAGTATTAAAAGGGTTTGAGAGGTTTATCTCTTCATAAGTAAATAAGTTTTGCCTGATGTTTAAAAATATTTAGAAAATAAAAATGTTTAAAATAAAGCTAATGGCCTCTTGTTTGACTTACTGTATCTTAATTATCTTGTCTAAATTCTATGACAAGTTGAGAAACGTTCTTTTTCAATATTTAACTTAGCCGGTGATTATAATAGCTGCAACTCTGTTGCTCGACAGAAAACTCTAAGGTAAAATTCGCCAGCGATCGCTACACAGGTTGCGGGTGTGCCCAACAGCGCCATCTGTCGTCCAGATACCCAGTACTCAATGTAAACAAAGAACTCAATTTTCTCTCTGTCGTGCTACCGACAAGACGTGCTTATTCGCTGTTGCTAAACTGGATTTGTTTTCACAACTAATTGGTGAAGTACACTATTCTAGTTTTGAGCTTTCGCTGTGCAGGCTTTCTCTTCGCAATTCCTTGAACTCTTTTTGATTACGGATTCTTTGTTGATGACTTTTTGATAGTTTTTGAATTCCCCTTTGACCAATTCAAAATGGCTGACCCTTCACAAGTCCCAAAATTTAGGAAGTGCAATGCTAGGGACTGTTCAAGGCGTCTTCCGAAGGCCTCTATCGACCCTCACACTGTTTGTTCCAATTGTCGGGATAAAACCTGTCAATTGGAAGATCGATGTGAGGAGTGCGTTGGGCTTTCGGAATTCGATTTTATCGAATTCCAAAAGTATACACGTAGGCTAGAGAGAGATAGAGTTAGGAGAAGTTCCTCTCGTTCTATTGACATTTCCTCTCCTCATGCCCCACAACCTATTCCTTCCCCTGTAGTGGTTGCTCCTAATCCCCCTTCTGGCACTCAGGAACCTTCGATGGCTGATATGATGCGTGCCATCCAAGCTCTGGGTGAGAGAGTTGAGTCCCTGGCTAGTGACCGTAATCAGCTCATGGCGGATGTGAAGGAGCTGAAGTGTAAAAGTGCAGTGGGAAGTGTTAAAGTGAGTGATAGTGTTGCGCTTGAGGGTTCGTCTGTTCGTGCCTGTCGTCCTCCTAGTCCGGGACCTCTTGCAAGCTCCCAAGTCCAGGGGAGAAGCAATGTCGTACGACAAATGGGTTCAAGAGGCTTTAATCAGCGAACAGACGTTCCCTCCGTGGTATCGGGCGTATCTACCCAAGATCGCCCCTGCCTAACAAAGACGAGAGAGCCCATTTATACCTCGTCTTCGGAAGGTGTTTCTCGCAAGAAACCATGGACCAAGGTCTCACGACCGTTAAAGCGCAAGTCGGTCCCTTCCGCGCAAGTCCAACGGCCCAGCTGTAGCCACTGGGTCAGTTCGGACTCGCTGCAGTCATCCGATGACTGCTCACCTCCTAAGAGAGGCAAAGCGGTACCGCTTCAGACAGTTACACCGTCTGTCGCCGCACCTGCTCCTGTAGACCCTAAGTGGTCTTTACTGCAAGACATGCAGTCTCAACTAACGTCGCTTATGCAGGACTTTCGTGCGGAGAAGGTTGCTGCCGCACCAGCTAGTGCAGCTCCTTGCCTACAACCACCCACACGCTCGGTTGTGCGTCCTGGGGACGCTGAGGTAACCTTCTCACGCACTCCAGTTGAGAGAGTTCCGCCACCCATGCGTTCCAGTGTGATCTGCCAGCCGCATGTTGACGTTCAGCGACGCACGGAGGTATCCGTTGACGTTCGTGAGGTTCAACAACCGTCAGAGTTGTTTTGTTTTGACGCGGTGCGTCAACCTCCGCAACCCAGTGTGGTTGCCACTGCTCACCCACATCAGTCTAGACAGTCTGGAGTAGACGCTGTGCGTCCCCGCGCTGCTATGGTTGTTGCCAGCTCACAGACTGGGCAACAGTTCCATGACGTTGCGTCCGGCTCAGTCACGCATGCACCCGTGCGACCGGACTCAGCTAACCAGCCGTTACCCACTCCGTTGCTGCTTCCTCCTCAATACTCGGATGAGGGACTTTCTGATGATGATGGTGCTGCACACGTAGATGAACTGCATTCAGAACTGGACGAGCCTAAGTCTACGCAACCCTCTTTGGACTTTAGGAAAGTTTTGGCCCTGTTCAAAGAGATGTTTCCGGACCAGTTTGTGTCTGTGGCTCCGCGGTCTCCTCCGTCAGAGTTTGTGTTAGGCATGCCGTCAACCACTCCTGCCTTTACTAGACTCGTCCTCGCACGCTCGTCCAAGAGAGCTTTACGAGTGATAGGAGAATGGCTGCAGTCCAAAAAGAGTTTAGGGAAGACAGTCTTTACGTTTCCCCCTGCTAGACTCTCTTCTAGATCGAGCGTCTGGTATGCCACGGGAGAAGTTCTCGGCTTGGGAGTTCCTGCCTCTGCCCAGGGCGACTTCTCAAGTCTTGTAGACTCTCCCCGCCGCCTAGCCATGAGACGCTCAAAGATATGTTGGTCATCTTCGGACCTGGACCACCTTTTGAAAGGTATATTTAGAGCCTTCGAGGTTTTTAACTTTTTAGACTGGTGTCTAGGAGCTCTAAGCAGAAAGATCTCTCCGACAGAGAAGGAGACTTCCTTGCTCATCATGTCCTGCATGGACAAGGCCGTACGTGATGGGTCTAATGAGCTTGCTGCATCTTTTGTGTCCGGAGTCCTTAAGAAGCGTGAGAACCTATGCTCATTCCTTTCAGCTGGAGTTACACCATGCCAGAGATCCGAACTTCTGTTTGCTCCTCTTTCCAAGAGCCTTTTTCCAGAGGACCTGATTAAGGAGATTGCCGCTTCTTTGATACAGAAGGATACTCACGATCTTGTTGCGTCCTCTGCTCGCAAAGCCACCCCTTTTCCTACCTTGTCAGCTAGACCAAGGATGGACACTCCAGCGTCCCGTTTTATTCCGCCCTTTCGTGGCAGAGCCTCCAGCAGAGGAGGTGCTCGTGCCGAAGGGAGACGTGGAAAGAAGAAAGGAACCAAGTCCTTTAAGGGCAGAGTCTGACTGCCAGCTTCTTCAGACAGCAGTGGGAGCCAGACTCAAGAACTTCTGGCAGACCTGGGAAAAGAGAGGCGCAGATGCACAATCTGTGAAGTTGCTCAGAGAGGGGTACAAAATCCCGTTTGTACGAAAACCCCCTCTAGCAACGTCTCCCATCGATCTCTCTCCCAGGTACAGAGAGGAAGACAAGAGACGAGCATTGAAACAGGAAGTGTCTCTCTTACTAGAGAAGGGAGCGGTAGTCAAAGTCCTGGACCATCAAACCCCGGGATTCTACAACCGTCTCTTCTTGGTGTCAAAGAAGACAGGAGGGTGGAGGCCGGTGCTAGACGTCAGTGCGCTGAATGTCTTTGTCACAAAGCAGACGTTCTCCATGGAGACCACAAAGTCGGTTCTAGCAGCGGTCAGAAGGGAAGACTGGATGGTCTCGTTAGACCTAAGGGACGCCTACTTCCACGTCCCCATCCACCCGGACTCCCAACCTTTTCTGAGATTCGTTTTCGAAAAGGTTGTCTACCAGTTTCAAGCCCTGTGCTTTGGCCTAAGCACAGCTCCTCTTGTGTTTACGAGGCTGATGAGGAATGTAGCCAAATTCCTTCATTTAGCGGACATCCGAGCCTCCCTCTATTTGGACGACTGGCTTCTCAGAGCTTCTTCCAGTCCTCGCTGTCTGAAGGATCTAAAGTGGACTCTAGATCTGACCAAGGAATTGGGTCTCCTTGTCAATATGGAAAAGTCACAAGTGGTCCCATCCCAAACTATTGTATATTTAGGGATGGAGATTCACAGTCTAGCTTTTCGGGCTTTTCCGTCGGCCCCCAGAACAAGCCAAGCCCAGTTATGCATCCAGAACATGCTGAAGAAGGAACGATGTTCAGTCAGGAAGTGGATGAGTCTGATAGGGACGCTATCATCCCTGGAACAGTTCGTGTCATTAGGAAGACTACACCTCCGTCCTCTTCAATATCACCTAGCATTTCACTGGAAAAAGGACAAGACGCTAGAAGCGGTCTCGATCCCCATTTCCGAGAAGATGAAGTCTTGCCTGACATGGTGGAAGGACAGTATCAGCCTCAGAGAGGGTCTGCCCCTAGCTGTTCAGACTCCCAACCACGTTCTCTTCTCGGACGCATCGGACGTAGGCTGGGGCGCGACATTAGACGGTCGGGAATGCTCGGGAATATGGAACTCGACTCAAAGGACAATGCATATCAACTGCAAGGAGCTACTGGCAGTACATCTGGCCTTGAAAAGCTTCAAGTCTCTCCTTCAAGGCAAAGTGGTGGAGGTGAACTCGGACAACACCACGGCTTTGGCGTACATCTCCAAGCAAGGAGGGACCCACTCACTGACGTTGTACGAGATCGCAAGGGACCTCCTCACCTGGTCAAAAGGTCTAAACATTTCGCTAGTAACGAGGTTCATCCAAGGCAACTTGAATGTCATGGCAGATTGTCTCAGTCGGAAGGGACAAATCATTCCAACAGAATGGACCCTCCACAAGGAAGTATGCAAGAGACTTTGGGCCACCTGGGGCCAGCCAACCATAGATCTCTTCGCAACCTCGATGACCAAGAGGCTCCCAATATATTGCTCACCAATCCCGGACCCAGCAGCAGTTCATATAGATGCCTTTCTCCTAGATTGGTCACATCTAGACCTATATGCATTCCCTCCGTTCAAGATTGTCAACAAGGTACTGCAGAAGTTCGCCTCTCACGAAGGGACAAGGTTGACGCTAGTTGCTCCCCTCTGGCCCGCGAGAGAATGGTTCACCGAGGTACTTCGATGGCTAGTAGACGTTCCCAGAACTCTTCCTCTAAGGGTGGACCTTCTACGTCAGCCACACGTAAAGAAGGTACACCAAGGCCTCCACGCTCTTCGTCTGACTGCCTTCAGACTATCGAAAGATTCTCGAGAGCTAGAGGCTTTTCGAAGGAGGCAGCCAGAGCGATTGCTAGAGCAAGGAGAACATCCACCCTTAGAGTCTACCAATCGAAGTGGGAAGTCTTCCGAAACTGGTGCAAGTCAGTATCTGTATCCTCGACCAGTACCTCTGTAACTCAAATAGCTGACTTCCTTTTATACCTGAGGAAAGAACGATCTCTTTCAGCTCCCACTATCAAGGGTTACAGAAGCATGTTGGCATCAGTCTTCCGTCACAGAGGCTTAGATCTTTCCAACAATAAAGATCTACAGGACCTCCTTAAGTCTTTTGAGACCACGAAGGAGCGTCGTTTGGTTACACCTGGTTGGAATTTAGACGTGGTACTAAGATTCCTCATGTCAGACAGGTTCGAGCCGCTACAATCAGCCTCCCTAAAAGATCTCACCTTAAAGACTCTTTTCCTGGTATGCTTAGCCACAGCTAAAAGAGTCAGTGAGATTCATGCCTTCAGCAAGAACATCGGATTTTCATCTGAAACGGCTACATGTTCTCTACAACTTGGTTTTCTAGCCAAAAACGAGCTGCCTTCTCGACCTTGGCCGAAATCGTTCGATATTCCAAGCTTATCGAATATGGTTGGAAATGAACTAGAAAGAGTCTTATGCCCTGTGAGAGCTCTTAAGTTCTATTTAAAACGAACTAAACCTTTACGAGGCCTGTCTGAAGCTTTATGGTGTTCAGTTAAGAAACCATCTTTGCCTATGTCAAAGAATGCTTTATCCTATTTTATCAGACTGTTAATACGAGAACGAGAAGCTCATTCCCATCTGAGTGAGGAAGACCAAGCTTTGCTGAAGGTAAGGACACACGAAGTTAGAGCTGTCGCAACTTCCGTGGCCTTTAAACAAAATAGATCTCTGCGAAGTATAATGGACGCAACCTATTGGAGAAGCAAGTCAGTGTTCGCGTCTTTTTATCTTAAGGATGTCCAGTCTCTTTACGAGGACTGCTACACTCTGGGACCATTCGTAGCAGCGAGTGCAGTAGTGGGTGAGGGCTCAACCACTACAATTCCCTAATTCCATAACCTTTTTAATCTTTCTCTTGAAATGTTTTTATTGTTGTTTTTGGGTTGTCCGGAAGGCTAAGAAGCCTTTCGCATCCTGGTTGATTTGGCGGGTGGTCAAAGTCATTTCTTGAGAAGCGCCTAGATTAGGGGTTTTGATGAGGTCCTGTTGTATGGGTTGCAACCCTTGATACTTCAGATCCTAGGGGTCGATCAGCATCCTAAGAGGATCGCGAGGCTCCGTAAGGAAGACGTACTTAAAAAGGCAGAGTAATTGTTCAAGTCGACTTCTTTACCAGGTACCTATTTATTTTGTTTTTGTTATTTTGATAACTTCTAAAATGAAATAAAAATTCTTAGCTCATAATAATGTAAACATATTTTGCTGGTCTCTACCCACCCCCCTGGGTGTGAATCAGCTATTTCTGGGCTCGAACCTGTGCCGCCCAGTGAATAAGCTCCATTTAGCACTTATTCTTAGGTAATTTACTGCTAAATATACCAGAGAAAAAATGTAAAGGAGTGCTAGGTTAACTAGCTCGCTCACCTATTGGTGTCGGTATAAAATTGGGCGTATAATCCAGAGGTCCCGCACTATTTAGATTCATCCACGACAAAGACCCCAATAGAGGAGAGCCGTTCAACCTCACTCGGCACCACCAACTCTGCATCTGCTCAGAACCCAACTCCTTTTAGCACGCCTGTGTTGTAACCCGCTTTTTTGTTGTGCTCTCGTATTTCGCTATTTTCCACTGGATTATGGCTTCTTCATCGGTTTCCCAGGAGACACCGCCTAAGTTAAGTACCAAGCTATGTTTTGCTGTGTTTTGAGCAATCTAGATCGTTTAATATTTAAATTATAGGAGTTTATTCTCTTCGTTCATATCAATCTTGCTTGATTCCGCTTACAGTTGGTACTCCTGTTTTGAGAGCTTTTAGTTTCACTCGCGGTGTTACTATGTGTATTATTTTTATTATTAATTAAATGTTATTTGTTATTGTGGATATTCATTATTTAGCGTTTAGAACCCTCGTGGTTCATTTTTAGGGCCGATATCAGTTACGTATCGTTATGGCTTGCCGACCTTCGTTACTAGGCGGCAATTTTATTTTATAAGTCATCAGGTGTGTCCTGTTGCATGCCTTGCCCTAAATTTTTTATGTGTATATTTATATAAGTGTTCAACGCTATTACTATTATAATGAATATTTGTGCTATTACTCCGTTTGATCTGTCTGGTTGGGGATCGTCAGTTGGTAGCCCTGCTGCTCCGTATCACGTGATCCTCCCCCAAGCTCCCCCTCTCGCTAGGTGGGCGGCTAGGCTTCTCTCCCCCCTCCCCTAGGGGACCGTTGCCTTCCCTCCTTTTAGAGGGGGTAGTTCAGTGTGCATGGACTTTGTCCTCCGGGTGTCCCGGCGGGTTCGTCTCTGTCTAGACGGGTTGGCCACCGGTCAACAGAGTTGGATCCCGGTGCACCCTATTTTATATTCACTTATCACACTTTTATTATGTTATACGAAACCCTCCGGGTTCGGTTGGCGGTTCTTATCTACAGTTCCGCCCCCCTATTAATTTATAACAGTTCCTATGATTATATAGGATTATATATGACAGATCACTATCCCGGAGTTCCTATATGTATTGGTTTATGGTTATACTTTTATTTCCCGGCCCGGGGCTTGACCTCGCTCCGGGAAATCAGACACTAGGTGTCTTAATTCTTTGTTACATCCTTTTTATGATCCCGGCTCGACCGGAATGGATAGCTATACTCTAGTCTTAAGTTAGACTTATGTTTAGGCCCGGGTCCTCCGGACCCGCCCCTACTTAAGAGTATTACAGTTAAGCTCTAGTCTTAAGTTAGACTTATGTTTAGGCCCGGGTCCTCCGGACCCGCCCCTACTTAAGAGTATTACAGTTAAGCTCTAGTCTTAAGTTAGACTTATGTTAAGGCCCGGGTCCTCCGGACCCGCCCCTACTTAAGAGAAATGTTATTTTCATTAGTAAAATAAATTTTTGAATATACTTACCCGATGATCATGTAGCTGTCAACTCCGTTGCCCGACAGAAATCTACGGTCGGGATACGCCAGCGATCGCTTATACAGGTGGGGGTGTACTCACCAGCGCCATCTGTGGTCAGGTACTCCAGTACTTCTTGTCAACAAGACCTCAATTTTCTCCTCGGTCCACTGGTTCTCTATGGGGAGGAAGGGCGGGTCATTTAAATCATGATCATCGGGTAAGTATATTCAAAAATTTATTTTACTAATGAAAATAACATTTTTCAATATTAATCTTACCCGATGATCATGTAGCTGATTCACACCCAGGGTGGTGGGTGGAGACCAGTATACATGTTAACAAAGAAGCTAAGTATCCCGTATTTCATTTTTATTAGTTATTCAAAATAACAATAAAAAATAAATAAGTACCTGGTAAGGAAGTCGACTTGAACCATTACTCTGCCTTTAATAAGTACGTCTTCCTTACTGAGCGTAGCAGTCCTCTTAGGATGCTGAACGACTCTTAGGTGGCTAAAGTATAAAGGGCTGTAACCCATACTAAAGGACCTCATCACAACCTCTAACCTAGGCGCTTCTCAAGAAAGAATTGACCACCCGCCAAATCAACCAGGATGCGGAAGGCTTCTTAGCCGACCGTACAACCCAAAAACAACAATAAAAGCAATCAAGAGAAAGGTTAAAAAGGTTATGGGATTATGGGAATGTAGTGGCTGAGCCCTCACCTACTACTGCACTCGCTGCTACGAATGGTCCCAGGGTGTAGCAGTTCTCGTAAAGAGACTGGACATCTTTGAGATAGAATGATGCGAACACTGACTTGCTTCTCCAAAAGGTTGCATCCATAACACTCTGCAGAGAACGGTTCTGTTTGAAGGCCACTGAAGTAGCCACAGCTCTCACTTCATGTGTCCTTACCTTCAGTAAAGCAAGGTCTTCTTCCTTCATATGAGAATGAGCTTCTCTAATCAGAAGCCTGATGTAGTAAGAAACTGCGTTCTTAGACATAGGTAGCGAAGGCTTCTTAACAGCACACCATAAGGCTTCTGATTGTCCTCGTAAAGGTTTTGACCTTTTCAGATAGTACCTAAGAGCTCTGACTGGGCAAAGTACTCTCTCCAGCTCGTTACCCACCAAGTTGGATAGGCTAGGGATCTCGAACGATTTAGGCCAAGGACGTGAAGGAAGCTCGTTTTTAGCCAAAAAACCGAGCTGCAAGGAACATGTAGCCGTTTCAGATGTGAAACCTATGTTCCTGCTGAAGGCGTGGATCTCACTTACTCTCTTAGCTGTTGCTAGGCATACTAGGAAAAGAGTTTTTAATGTGAGGTCCTTGAAAGAGGCTGATTGTAGCGGTTCAAATCTAGATGACATCAGGAACCTTAGGACCACGTCTAGATTCCAGCCTGGAGTGGACAACCGACGTTCCTTAGAGGTCTCAAAAGACCTAAGGATGTCCTGCAGATCTTTGTTGGAGGAAAGATCCAAGCCTCTGTGGCGGAAAACCGCTGCCAACATACTTCTATAACCCTTGATCGTAGGAGCTGATAGGGATCTAACGTTCCTTAGATGTAACAGGAAGTCAGCAATCTGGGTTACAGTGGTACTGGTTGAGGAAACTGCATTGGCCTTGCACCAGGTTCTGAAGACTTCCCATTTAGATTGATAGACTCTGAGAGTGGATGTTCTCCTAGCTCTAGCAATCGCTCTGGCTGCCTCCTTCGAAAAGCCTCTAGCTCTTGAGAGTTTTTCGATAGTCTGAAGGCAGTCAGGCGAAGAGCGTGGAGGCTTGGGTGTACCTTCTTTACGTGAGGTTGACGCAGAAGGTCCACTCTTAGAGGAAGAGTCCTGGGAACGTCGACCAGCCATTGCAGTACCTCTGTGAACCATTCTCTCGCGGGCCAGAGGGGAGCAACCAACGTCAGCCGTGTCCCTTTGTGAGAGGCGAATTTCTGAAGTACCCTGTTGACAATCTTGAACGGCGGGAATGCATACAGGTCGAGATGGGACCAATCCAGCAGAAAAGCATCCATGTGAACTGCTGCCAGGTCTGGAATCGGAGAACAATACAATGGGAGCCTCTTGGTCATCGAGGTAGCGAACAGATCTATGGTAGGCTGACCCCACAGGGACCAAAGTCTGCTGCAAACATTCTTGTGAAGGGTCCACTCTGTGGGGATGACCTGACCCTTCCGGCTGAGGCGATCTGCCATGACATTCATATCGCCCTGAATGAACCTCGTTACCAGCGTGAGCCTTCGATCTTTTGACCAAATGAGGAGGTCCCTTGCGATCTCGAACAACTTCCTCGAATGAGTCCCCCCCTGCTTGGAGATGTAAGCCAAGGCTGTGGTGTTGTCGGAGTTCACCTCCACCACCTTGTTTAGCTGGAGGGACTTGAAGTTCATTAAGGCCAGATGAACCGCCAACAACTCCTTGCAATTGATGTGGAGTGTTCTTTGTTCCTGATTCCATGTTCCCGAGCATTCCTGTCCGTCCAATGTCGCACCCCAGCCCGAGTCTGATGCGTCCGAGAAGAGATGGTGGTCGGGGGTCTGAACAGCTAACGAAAGACCTTCCTTGAGAAGAATGCTGTTCTTCCACCACGTTAGAGTAGACCTCATCTCTTCGGAAACAGGAATTGAGACCGTCTCTAGCGTCATGTCCTTGATCCAGTGAGCAGCCAGATGATACTGAAGGGGGCGGAGGTGGAGTCTCCCTAACTCGATGAACAGGGACAGCGATGAAAGTGTCCCTGTTAGACTCATCCACTGCCTTACTGAGCATCGGCTCCTTCTCAGCATGCCCAGGATGCACTCTAGGGCTTGGTTGATCCTTGGGGCCGACGGAAAAGCCCGAAAAGCTCGACTCTGAATCTCCATACCCAGGTAAACAATGGTCTGGGATGGGACGAGCGGGGACTTCTCTAAATTGACCAGGAGGCCCAGTTCCTTGGTCAGATCCATAGTCCATCTGAGATTCTCCAGACAGCGACGACTTGTGGGAGCTCTTAAAAGCCAGTCGTCTAAATAGAGGGAGGCTCTGATGTCTGCCAAGTGAAGGAATTTCGCAATATTCCTCATCAGTCGCGTAAACACAAGAGGTGCCGTGCTTAGGCCAAAACACAGGGCTTGGAACTGGTACACAACCTTTCCATAGACGAATCTCAGGAAAGGTTGGGAGTCTGGATGGATGGGGACGTGAAAGTATGCGTCTTTCAGGTCTAACGAGACCATCCAGTCCTCCTGCCTGACCGCTGCTAGGACCGACTTCGTTGTCTCCATAGTGAACGTCTGCTTGGTGACATAAGCATTGAGCGCACTGACGTCCAGCACCGGTCTCCAACCTCCTGTCTTCTTGGCTACCAGGAAGAGACGGTTGTAAAAGCCCGGGGATTGATGGTCCCGGACTATGACCACTGCCTCCTTGTGTAGCAAGAGCGACACCTCTTGTTGCAACGCTAGCCTCTTGTCCTTCTCCTTGTAGTTGGGAGAGAGGTTGATGGGAGATGTAGCTAGAGGGGGATTGCGGCAGAACGGAATTCTGTATCCCTCCCTCAGCCACTTCACAGACTGAGCGTCTGCACCTCTGCTCTCCCAAGCTTGCCAGAAGGTCTTGAGTCTGGCTCCTACAGCTGTCTGGAGAGGAGGGAAGTCAAAACTTGCCTCTTGTGGACTTGGAACCCTTCTTGGACTTGCCACGGTTACTGTCTGCACGGGTACCTCCTCTGCTGGAGGTTCTGCCACGAAAGGGTGGGATGAACCTGGAAGCAGGAGTATCAACTGCTAGAGGGCGGTAAGGTTTAGTCACGGAAGGTAAGGTCTTAGCCTTACGTGCAGAAGAAGCCATGAGGTCATGCGTATCCTTCTGGAGAAGAGAGGCAGTCATCCCCTTAATTAATTCCTCCGGAAACAGACACTTGGACAGAGGAGCAAAAAGTAACTCTGACCTCTGGCAAGGGGTGATACCAGCAGATAAGAAGGAGCACAGATGTTCCCTTTTCTTGAGGACCCCTGATACATAAGAAGCCGCAAGCTCACCAGACCCATCCCGTATTGCCTTGTCCATGCTGGACATGATCAGCATGGCTGAGTCCTTGTCAGAAGGGGCAGTCTTCCTGCTTAAGGCTCCCAGACACCAATCGAGGAAGTTGAATATCTCGAAGGCACGAAAGACTCCCCTTAACAAGTGATCAAGATCTGTAGGGGACCAGCAGATCTTCGAACGTCTCATAGCCAACCTGCGGGGAGAGTCAACCAGACTTGAGAAGTCGGCCTGGGCAGAGGCAGGAACCCCCAAGCCAGGTTCCTCTCCCGTGGCATACCAGACGCCCGACTTAGAAGCCAGCTTGGGAGGAGGAAACACAAAAGAGGTCCTTCCCAGTTGCTTCTTGGACTGCAACCAATCCCCCATAACCCTCAAAGCTCTCCTTGAAGATCTGGCAAGAACAAGCTTGGTGAAGGCAGGAGCAGTAGACTGCATGCCCAGAGCAAACTCGGAGGGAGGAGAACGAGGGGTTGTAGACACAAAGTGTTCAGGGTACAACTCTCTGAACAAAGCAAGGACTTTGCGGAAGTCTAAGGAGGGTGGCGAAGACTTGTGTCCTTCAACATCAGAATGAGGATCATCAAGATGAGCAGCTTCATCCTCAGAAGCCTCCTCACCCGACAGTTGAGTTGTAAGAGGCAAAGGCAGAGCAGCAAGCTGAACGGCTGAATCCTGCAGAACGGGTGCATGCGTACCTGCGGATCCATCATCATGCCTCTGCTGGACAGACTGTGAGCTGGCAACAACAAAAGCAGAGGGCCGGTGTGAGGGAGGGTCTGCGGTGGGCTGAGGAGCATGCGGTGTGGTATGCAGAGCATGCTGTGAGGCATGCGGCTCGTGCTGCATGGCATGCGGCTCATGCTGCATGGGATGCGGCTCATGCTGCATGGTATGCGGCTCATGCTGCATGGCATGCGGCTCATGCTGCATGGGATGAGGCTCATGCTGCATGGTATGAGGCTCATGCTGCATGGGATGAGGCTCATGCTGCATGGTATGAGGCTCATGCTGCATGGAATGCGGCTCATGCTGTAAGGTCTGCAGAGCATGCTGCATGGGCTGAGGACTGCGCCACTGTGGAGGAGCTCTCACAGGAGGAGGGATGTTAACCTTCTCTGCCTGATAATCCTGCATAAAAGCCGCAAGCTGAGACTGCATAGTCTGCAGCATGGACCACTTAGGGTCTACTGTGGTTGGAGCAGAGGCCTGTTGAGGAACCACTCTACCTCTCTTGGGAGGTGTGCAGTCATCCGATGACTGCGGCGAGTCCGAACTGACCCAGTGGCTACACCTGGGCCGTTGGACTAGCTCTGAAGGGACTTTACGCTTAAGCGGTCGTGAGACCTTAGTCCACCGTTTCCTCCTGGAAACCTCTTCCACAGACGAGGAATGTAAGGGCTCATTCGTCTGGGAGTGGAAGGGACGATCCTTAGCAGATACGTCCGCAACCACTGAGGATACATCTGTGCGCCGATCAAGGCCCGCCGAACCCTTTGGTCCTTCGACATTGCTTCTCCCCTGGGCTTGGGAGCTTGCAAGAGGTCCCGGACTGGGAGGACGACTGGCACGCACAGATGTATCCTCATGCGCAACACTGACACTGACACTATGCACAGCACTAGCACTAACACTTCCCACTGCACTCTTCGCTTTCAGCTCTCTGACATCCGCCAAGAGCTGATTGCGGTCACAAACCAACGACTCCACCTTATCACCGAGAGCCTGAATGGCACGCAACATATCAGCCATTGCAGGCTGAGCACTCGTAGCAGGTTCGGGGGTCACCACCACAGGGGAAGGAAAAGGTTGAGGGGCATGGGGAGAGGAAATAACCAAAGAGCGAGAAGAACTCCTCCTATCTCTCTCCTTCTCTAACCTACGAGTATATCTGAGGAATTCATTAAAATCGAATTCCGAAAGCCCAGCACATTCCCCACATCGATCTTCCAATTGACAGGATTTTCCCCTACAATTGGAACATACGGTGTGAGGATCAACAGAGGCCTTCGGAAGACGCCTATTACAAGTACTAACACTACATCGCCTATATTTAGGAACTTGGGAAGTGTCAGACATCTTGAATACTAGAAGTAGTCAAAGGGGGAATTCCAAAGTAAAGCAAAGATCGTTAACCAATGAATCAAATTAATACCAAAAGCTTGCTAAGCTAAGGCTAAAGCTTCCTGTACAGCGAAGGCTAAATTTCAGAGCAAATACTTCACCAAATCGTGAACAAAAGACTCCAAAATCAACAGCGTATCCATGTAGGTCTTGCCGGTGGCACGACAGAGGAAAAATTGAGGTCTTGTTGACAAGAAGTACTGGAGTACCTGACCACAGATGGCGCTGGTGAGTACACCCCCACCTGTATAAGCGATCGCTGGCGTATCCCGACCGTAGATTTCTGTCGGGCAACGGAGTTGACAGCTACATGATCATCGGGTAAGATTAATATTGAAAATTACAGTTTCTCATATACTATTCTTTTTATAGATGGTGCATTGTCAGACGACGGCCTGTGCGGCTGTTCTTCATCAGCCTTGTGGCCATACCGTATGTAGGTCTCACGCCCTCTGCGGAGTTCAGCTGGAGGACATAGTGGTCTGGCACCCTGATAACTGTATGGTCTGTTTTGACCTCATCACCACCCTCGGATCTGATTCGGTGAGTCCCGTTGGCTATGTTGCCTTTCTAATTATTTTACCTTTTTTGGTATATATACACTATTTAGTAAGATTTCTATGGCCTTGAAGGACCACCGGGAATCTTCCTTTTTATAATTCCCACTATTATTTCAGGCATCCCCGGAGCAGAAGACTGCGGCTCGGGCCACACTGAAAGTGTGGGTTAGGGGATTTGCCCGAAACGTCAAAACTAAACAGCCTTACGTCCTGTCTGAAGACTACTGTGCCATGATCTATCCTAACGCCAAGTCTTCAGCCGCTGTGGCTAGGCATGTTGCAGCTCCCATCATTGCCCACATTGATGCCACCATAGCGGGGTTTATTGATCAAGATCAAGATCCGTCGGATGCCCCCGGAAATCTGGAAGACAATGTTGCTTCCATGAACCTGGACGTCGAACCCATGTTATTGGATGATCCGGACGCAGGTAGGGTGGTAAGTGAGGCAGGTGTTACCGGCGCTGAGATTCCTATCCTCAGCCCCGCTCTTTCTTCTTCTTCTGATCGCTCTTCCTCTCATGGTTTTTCTGGGGACCGTGATTCTTCTCAACGATCGCACCCGGTTCCCCCCAAGGATAAGTCTACATCTAGAACCTTACCTATAGCTCGTAAGCCTCACAAGGCTTCCCATAGTTCTAAGCAGAATACAAACCCGTCATCTAAGGCTTCCGGCTCCTCCTCTAAGTCTCACGACCCGGGAGTACAATCCGCCACTCCTGCTCCTAGCCCGGGCCTTTCCGAATCAGCCATGCTTCGCATTGTGTCGGAGATGCAAGCTAAGTTGGTGTCGGAAATGCAGGCCAAGATGGACACGATGTTCTCTAACATCGGTCAGAGACTTGGGGCATTAGAGCAAGGTGCTCCGGAGCGAGTCCAAAGCTCTCTCATCCCGGATGCCTCTAAGCTTCCGCCGTATACCAAGAATAATCCTTGGCGCATGGCTCTTCATTCTCCGTTCTCAGACGGAATGTTAACTTTGGAAGGTCTTGGCACTCGTCCTCTAGAGGACTTTGAATTCTTTCCTCCTGGTCTGGCATTTCCATTTCATGGTTATGCCAGGCTTACCGAGGAAGCTCTGGTTCGGCTAGATAAGGTCCCCAAAGAGACCGTCATCTTCCCAAAAGAACAAGCCCAATCTGTTTGGGCTAGGTTCCTGAACGACATTGGTTGCACCAACACCATGTTGACGCCGTATAAGAGTTCCTTCACAATGTTTTTAATGGACAAAAACACCGTGACTCCATGCGTCAATAAGGTAGCAGAGCTTGCTTTCCAATATGCTCTGGAGGAGAAGCCCTTGCCTCCCATCCGAGAGGTGGATCCGATCTCCCTCCTTCTTCCTTCTGGCATTGAGTGTTGGGACAATGTCCATACCACTTTTACCTCTGGCAAGCTATCAGCGGACTGTGCCTCAGTTATGTTTAGTGAGCGGCTTCCCCGTCTCCCGGAATCCCTCATTAAACAGGAGTATGATTCCCGCCTACGTGTTGGCCGAACTCTGAACTTGGCCACATCCACGGAGTCGATAGCCTTGACTTATGATACTGAGAGTATCTTTAAGTCTCTCAATAAGGCTACGTTGCAGTCATTGTATTATGATCTTTATGACTTCGCTATTGCTAAACGTAGGTGTCGCAAACACGTCCTGGCTGAGGCGACTATTAGGCACGAGCCTAATAAGCTTATCCGGTCCTCCAGCTGGGGTTCAAATCTCTTCCCTGAGGATCTTGTGGAGGAAGTCTTGGCAGAGGCCACTAGAGTCAATCAGAGCCTTAAAGCCCGTTGGGGTTTGACTCCTAAACGGAAATATGACCCCGCAAATTACCAAGCCCGGGGTAGGAAGAAGCTCCGCCCGTATACCTCCACCCAGTTCAGGCAACAGCAGAGTAGTTCGTCCAATTTCCGACTGCCTCTTCCTCCATCTCCCGTTGCTCCTGCGCAGCCTTCCACCTCTCAGGCTCCTTCGGACGACTATGTCACCGTTCTGCTCCCTAAGAGCCAGCTTTCCGGTGCCTCCACCACCTCTCCTGCCTTTAACCAGTCTTATGAGGCTCCTAGCTCTTCCCAGAGTTATAACAGAGGTAGAGGCTACCACCGTGGTTCAAACCAGAACAGAGGTAGAGGAAGAGTTTTTCGCAAGGGAAAGAACTTCCGAGGCGGACGTGGAGGCAACTCCTCAAGCCAATACTGAGGTGCAGCAGGTAGGGGGGAGGCTTTATGCCTTCCGCAACAAATGGAGGTTCAGTCCCTGGGCTTTCAGTATCATCTCCAAGGGACTGGGGTGGAGTTGGATTCAAGGGCCTCCTCCTCCGAACAAATTTCATCAACATTCCACTTCGGACCTAGTCAAATTTGTCCAGGATCTGTTACAAAAGAACGCCATACAAGAAACGAAACACCTGAAGTTTCAGGGTCGGCTGTTCAGTGTCCCGAAGAAGGATTCAGACAAGAGAAGAGTGATTCTAGACCTATCCCTTCTCAACTTGTCCATTCAATGCGACAAGTTTCGAATGCTTACCGTCTCGCAGGTGCGGACCTTACTTCCCCGTGGGGCCGTCACCACCTCTATCGATCTTACAGACGCCTATTATCACGTCCCGATAGCGAGACACTTCCGTCCGTATCTAGGCTTCCGCCTAGGGGACAAAAATTACTCCTTCAAAGTGATGCCTTTCGGGCTCAACATCGCCCCAAGGATCTTCACAAAGTTAGCAGAAGTCGCTGTTCAGGAACTCAGAAATCAAGGGATTCAAGTAGTAGCCTATCTGGACGACTGGCTCATTTGGTCAGACACCTCCCAAAATTGCCTAAAAGCCACTCACAGAGTCATCCAATATCTTCAATCTCTAGGCTTCCAGATCAACTTCAAGAAGTCCCGTCTTCTTCCGAAATCAAAGTTCCAATGGCTCGGCCTGCAATGGGATCTTATATCTCATACTCTGTGTCTTCCCAAACCCAAGAGGTTAGAGATTGCAAGGAACACCAAACGCTTTCTCAAAGACAAAGTAAGTTCCAGACGTCTCCAAGAGAGGATTCTAGGGTCCCTTCAATTTGCCTCAGTGACGGATCTACTTCTGAAGGCAAAATTGAAAGATATCAATCGTGTCTGGCGTTCGAGGGCGAACCGGAAGCTCCGGGACAGGAAAGTCCGCCTTCCTCCCATTCTACGGGAAAGACTTCTTCCTTGGACAAGAGCCAACAATCTGTCAAAGTCAGTTCCCCTTCGATTCCCGCCTCCGAAGTTAATCATTCACACGGACGCATCCCTATCAGGTTGGGGCGGCTATTCTCAGCTCAGGAAAGTTCAAGGTCTTTGGTCTCCCTTATTCCGCCAATTTCACATCAATGTGCTGGAGGCCATGGCAGTTCTTCTAACCCTGAAACGTCTCGCTCTATCCAAGAGACAACACCTTCGTCTGGTCCTCGACAGCGAAGTGGTGGTCCGCTGCCTCAACAGAGGCGGGTCAAAATCAGGGCCCCTGAACCATGTTCTAGTAGCCATATTCTCCCTAGCAGCCTCGAACCGTTGGCATCTTTCAGCTGTCCACCTGGCGGGAGTCCGGAACGTAGTGGCAGACGCCTTGTCCCGGACCTCCCCTCTAGAATCGGAATGGTCACTCGATCTAAAGTCATTCCGGTGGATTCTCTCTCGGGTTCCCGGTCTCCAAGTGGACCTCTTCGCCACGGAGTCCAACCACAAATTGAGAGTATATGTGGCTCCCAATCTAGACCCTCGGGCTTACGCCACAGACGCCATGTCACAGAATTGGGACATCTGGGAAAGGATTTATCTCTTTCCCCCGGTGAATCTTTTACTGAAAGTCCTAGACAAACTGAGATCCTTCAAGGGACAAGTAGCCTTGGTCGCACCCAACTGGCCCAAGAGCAACTGGTATCCTCTCCTGCGAGAGTTGAGACTATATCCTCACCCGATACCCAATCCGGTTCTGTCTCAGATAGTACAAACACGCGTTGTGTACGCTTTCTCAAACATTCAGAGCGCCCTAACTTTATGGACTTCATGAAGTTTGCGGCCATGCATGGTGCCAATATCGATCCTCAAAACACCTTGTTTCTAGAATCAGATAAACGGGATTCCACCATCCGCCAATATGATTCTGCAGTTAAAAAGTTGGCAAAATTTTTGATGGACTCAGACGTGCACTGTATGAACCTGAACCTTACAGTCACTTTCTTTAGAACTTTATTAGAATCAGGTCTGGCAGCCAATACTATCACCACTATTAAATCTGCTTTGAAAAAGATTTTCCTAGTGGGTTTTAACATAGACTTAACCGACTCTTTGTTAGCTTCAATTCCGAAAGCCTGTGCCAGACTGAAACCGGTTACTCGTCCTACCCCGGTGACCTGGTTCCTTAATGATGTACTCAAATTGGCTTCTGATACCATTAACAGTTCTTGTGATTACATTCCCCTTCTCAGGAAAACACTTTTCCTGGTGAGCTTGGCTTCCGGGGCAAGAATTTCTGAACTGGCAGCCTTGTCGAGAGACCCGGGTCATATTGAGTTCCTTCCTTCGGGAGAGGTCCTTCTTTCACCTAACAAATTCTTTTTGGCTAAGAACGAAGACCCTCAGAACAGATGGTCCTCCTGGAAAATTGTTCCCCTCACGCAAGATCCGTCTCTGTGCCCTGTTACTACTCTTAGGTCTTATTTATCCCGGACCTCCTCTAACTCCTCGGGGCCTCTATTCGTTAGAGAACAAGGCGGTACCATTACTATTAAAGGGATCAGGCAACAAATTTTGTATTTTATTAAACAAGCTAGCCCTGACTCTTTTCCTCTTGCACATGATATCAGAGCGGTTGCTACTTCGGTGAACTTTTTTCACCACATGAATTTTACGGACCTTTCCAGGTATACAGGGTGGAAATCACCGTCAGTGTTCAAGAAACACTACCTTAAACATTTGGAAGCCCTAAAATTTTCTACAGTAGCTGCAGGGAGCGTAGTTACTTCCAGGTGACTCACGTGTTAATGCCTTGTCATTTTATCTCTCCCCCTTACCTGCCTCATTTATACCCTATTTGTATTCGTTGGTTTCGCACCTGAATATTATTATTATATTTGTAAATGTTTAACTCCTGAGTATCTGTATATATTATCACTCACGGCATTATTATACCTTATTTGTCAGTTGTTCTACCAAGTGGATTTATGTTCCTTTTAAGATACCCTTATAATTGTTTTGTGGCACTCATCTCTGATTAAAGCATCCTGTATTTCCCTTACGCTTATGTTTTTTCCTTTATCTTGCAAGTTTGGTGACATTTCTCTTGTATAGATTCACTGGGCGGCACAGGTTCGAGCCCAGAAAAGGGATTTTGACGTAGGAAAAATCTATTTCTGGGCGAGGGACCTGTGCCGCCCAGTGAACCCTCCCAGCTCCTCTCCCTTGGAGTCCACAAACTTTGGGTGCTAAGGAGTTGGGTTCTGAGCGGATGCAGAGTTGGTGGTGCCGAGTGAGGTTGAACGGCTCTCCTCTATTGGGGTCTTTGTCGTGGATGAATCTAAATAGTGCGGGACCTCTGGATTATACGCCCAATTTTATACCGACACCAATAGGTGAGCGAGCTAGTTAACCTAGCACTCCTTTACATTTTTTCTCTGGTATATTTAGCAGTAAATTACCTAAGAATAAGTGCTAAATGGAGCTTATTCACTGGGCGGCACAGGTCCCTCGCCCAGAAATAGATTTTTCCTACGTCAAAATCCCTTTATAATCACCGGCTAAGTTAAATATTGAAAAATGTTATTTTGATAATAAAATAAATTTTTGAATATACTTACCCGGTGATTATAAATTAAAGGACCCTCCCTTCCTCCCCAATAGAGACGCAGTGGAACGAGGAGAAAATTGAGTTCTTTGTTTACATTGAGTACTGGGTATCTGGACGACAGATGGCGCTGTTGGGCACACCCGCAACCTGTGTAGTGATCGCTGGCGAATTTTACCTTAGAGTTTTCTGTCGAGCAACAGAGTTGCAGCTATTATAATCACCGGGTAAGTATATTCAAAAATTTATTTTATTATCAAAATAACATTTTATATGACTTAACCTACTTTGAAAAAAAATCAAAGTTATTAGTACAGTATTTGGATTTACTGTAGTTCTTCAAAGAAGGATGTTACTTATAATTTCTTTGCCAGTTGTCATTTTTTCACAATTATCAGATTTTAGGATACACAATTTTCTTTAGTTGTAGGTACCTGGTACCCATGAATAGACATTTTTTTTTTTGATAAATTTCATATCAGGAGAGAGTTCTGAAGGGCCATTATTTACATCCTTAACACAATATTTTGCAATTGAATTGCTTTTATTTGATATAAAATTATCTATCTTCAGGGATTATTATGTTCTTTCACAGGCAAGTTAGAGCAGTACTAGATATCTTGATATCAATAGGAGAATAGAAGCCTACTGTAATGCAAACACAATAAAACCATTGAAAAATTACTAAAATATTGAACTTTATTTTGGCCCATTGTTACTGTAAAGGTGCTTAGGTACTTCGATGCAGAAAGTATATATACAGTATAAAAAATTTGACGAGCTCTTTACACTTGTATCATAGTTTTTAATCCATAAACTAAAGCCATTTTTCTATGAGCCTCCCCTAATGTTCATATGGTTTCTTCTCTAGAAGCTTGGTTTAATTTAAACTTACTTGTAAAATTTTAGAAATGTTTAAAATTTTCCCATTTTCTTTCTCTTCGATAAATACATGCCCTTAGTAAAGGAAAGGCACATTCTAGTGGTAAGTGTTAAGAAACTTGAGAACTGCTGCTGCGGTACTCTTGGTCCTGACAGTTTCTTAGTCGTGCTGTTTTAGTTTAGATGATTTCCAGATTGTTTGCTTGTTACTGCATATCAAAATGTCCTCCCCGAGTTTTGTCAGAAACAGGTATGTGGAATGTGCATGGGAATTGTTTCTGGGAGTTCATTATTGGGTCCTTTGACTTTCTAGATAGTACTACTTTAGATCCCTATCTGGTTATGGCTAATTTTCTCTTTGCCTACTTATACACCGGATTGTCAGGGCTATTCTTTACATATTCTCCTCTTTCCTCATGCTCTTGACAACACATAGATGACAAATTCTTCACTGTAATTGTTCAGTGGCTACTTTCCACTAAGTAAGAGTTGAAGAGACTTTAGTTTTAGTAAGCAGCTTTTCTAGGACACTCCAAAATCAAATAAATGTTTTATAGTCTTGGGTAGTGCCATAGCCTCTCTACCATGGTCGTTAACTATCTTGGGTTGGAATTTTCATCTTTGTGGGTACACTCAGGTATGCTATTCTATCTGTTTCCTTGTTTCCTTTCCTCACTGGGCTATTTTCTTTGTAGGAGCCCTTGGGTTATAGTATCCTGCTTTTTAGCTAGTTATGATATTAATGATAATAATAATAATAATGATAATAATAGAGCTTGTTTCTAGACTAAGGCTTTTAGACTACAGTTCATGTACACTACTGTACGTGTAGTGTACACATCACGTTCAATGAATGCAATCCTTAAAGCTTAGTTACTTAAGGATTGCATCATGCACTGAGATTTTACTGTGTAAAAGACTAAGGTTTGCATTATGCGTCATAATTTCACTTCATTTTTGGTTGAGATAACCATGGCAGCTTCTACTTTGGACATTTCTGCGAGTGATATACCAGAGAAATTTTAGCTTAGAGGTATCAATGGAGTTCTGACCTCCGGAGCGAATATCCCGAGAGATATCGTGTATAAATCAGGGACGTGTTAATAACAAGCCATGGTTATCCTTCCCCGAAGAGTTAACCTTGTCTTGAAGGATAAGGTAGAGGGTAGGATACGTGGGTAAGTGAGCCGTTGCAACTCCCGATCTCAATGTGCTACAACTAACACATTTCTGGTTGAACCATTCCAGGAGCAGCCATCGCATGACGTGAGGTCCCACACTGGGAATTGGGAGAGGATGGAAAAGTAACAGGCGGGCCATCAGGATGACATGGCTATCTCAACCAAAAATAGATTCTTTCTATGTCAAAATCCATTTTTTGGGTTCGAGCCATGTTGTCTTGATGGAATTGTACCAGAGAATTATCATTCTCAGTTGTGGCCAGGAGAGTTTTAATCCTTTACACCTCATAGACATAATCATACATCCTTTAGTATTGGTAACTATGGTACCAAGCTATGGTGCAAGTGATATGTTGGTAAAAAGTAGGAGCAATGGAAATCAACGTCACTCCCACTCACTGTGGAGAAGATCTTTGTCTCCAGAAGATGAAAAGACTGAAGTCTTTAAAAGGAGGGTTAAAAATTGAGGTACACTTCTTTTATATTGTACAGTAGGTCCAATGAAAGGAAACGCAAAAAAGAACAGCAGTCTTTTATTGTTTCCAAAGATGCATAAATGTAACAGTAATCAATTGTAACATTATTTGCAGTAGATATGTATATACAGAAAACCGGAGTTTTCCGACCCCAAAATTATATAACAGAGTAGTAAAATAGTAACTCTCACAACATAAAGGGAAAAATATCACCTTTGGCTCTTTTAAATATTACATTGAAAAGAGGAACATGAGTCCCCTTGCACAATGTAAACTGATAAGTCCCAACTATACAGTCTATAAAGAGTCTATATACAGCACTTAAGAAGCTGGTTTAATCACACTACCAGTGACCCCTACAAAGTTTTTAATCTCTTCCAACTGTCGTAAGTAATATTTTGAAGAACACTCTTGAAGATTTCCAGCTCATGTAAGCCTGTAAAGGACATAGATTGGAAAAAATTTAAGGAAGAGGCAACTTTCCTAGGGTCATGACCTGTTGGTATACTATTAGGGTCAGCCCTTCTGATGAAATAGGTGAGATTGAACCTTAGCTGTTTCAGAGAAAGATTAGATCCTGTCATCTCCCCTTTAAAAATTTGACCGCCTTTTAAAGGCCTGGCTCTTTAACAGGTATGCCTTAAGGCACTCCACGGGGCACAGAGAAGGGTCCTTCTGAAGTGGGACAATCTTCCAAGGCCCACAGCCATTCATGGGAAGCTCGTTTTCCGGTAAGAATGCAGGATCGGGATAAAGATTTACGTCCCCCGATTCCGAGAATTCAATGTGGCCATCATCCCTTGAAAGGGCCACAATCTCACTGACTCTAGCACCAGAAGCCATAGCAAGCAAAAAGATAGACTTTTGAGTAAGATCCCTCAGAGAAGTAGAGGTTTTATCTATCGAGGAGGCAAAGTGAAGGACTTTATCCAACGACCAAGAAATAGCCTTAGGTTTCAGTTTAGCATAAGCCTTTGGGATCTTATTGAACACTTCTCTATTAAGTTCAATATCAAAAGCTTAAGCAATGGGTCTTGTTAGTGCCGATTTACATAAGGCAATAGTTGTAGAGGCCAGACCTTGATCATACAGTGAGATAAAGAAAGAAATACAGAAGTCCATCGAATTGGAAGAGGGCTCATGACTTTTCATGAATGCAACCCATTCTTTTTCAGGAAGACAAATATTGTCGTTTCGTGGTGTTGGACTTTTACTCCTCTATGAAGTCAATTCTCTCCTTTGCAACTCCAAACTTTCCTTGAGCCGCAAGGGCAAGAAAATTATGTGCTGAAGGGTTCTCGTTATCCAAGAGGAAGCAAAAAAAGTCTTTTGTTGAACATCCTGGGACAGCACTGAAGATAGTAGAGGGACCTGGAGAGGTTTGAGTTCCAGAACAAGATGATACCAGTTGCTCTTGGGCCACTTGTGAGCCACTAGAGCTGCTGTTCCCTTGAAAGTCCACAGTTTGTTCAGGACTTTTATTAGGAGGTTGAATGGTGGAAATAGGTAGATGAGAGGCCACTGGTTCCAATCCAAAGACATCACATCCATCCCTATCACTTCCAGATCTAAGTTTGGTGCTACATACTGGGGAAGCTTCTTGTTGAAGCTCGTCGCAAAGAGATCGATTTGCAGTTCGGGGACTTGCTCTAGTTGGAAACAGAATGATACTGCGTCCAGAGACCATTCTGCTTCTAGAGGCTTGGATCTTGACAGTGCATCCGCCGTCACATTGCTAACCCCATCAAGGAACTGGCATCTCTCAGCAGTTCACTGCTGAGAGATGCCATTTCCTCCACTTTGCTAAAGTGAGGATGGCTAGGATCACATGGTTGATCTGAGGAGACCTGGAGCCCTGTCTGTTGACACGGTGGACTTTCGTCCCATTGTCGATGACTTAATTGATGTGTGATTTCGTCTTTGGGTTCATTCTCTTCAGAGTCAGAAACACTGTCATAGCTCCTAGAATATTGATGTGGAATTTCTGAAGTGCAATTGACCACTGGCCCTGCACTTTCATGGAAGGGGAGTGCCCCCCGCCCCCTCAACCTTGTTCCGAGGCATCCATGTGAATAGTCACGGAAGGAGGAGGGTAACTTCATCAATGTTAGTGATGTTATACAGTTATTTTTTGTTACCTTAACTTTTTCACTTGTGGTAGTATAAATATTCATACATTCATTGAAGAAGAATTCCAGTACTAATAGTGTATTGTTCCGACACAGAGACTTACCTCGAAACACTTTCGTAGGAGGTTACTGGTAACTCCTCTCAAACGACCAGAGTTTTGTGTAGTTTACCCTACCCCCATTCTCTATAGTGACCTGATTAGCGGGAGAGAACGTGACCTGGGGGCAATGCCCCAGGTCGGCCGCGTGGCTTTGAGCTTGACCCGGCAGTAAGTTTTCTGGTCGCGTCGTGTATACACGCTCCTCAATTCTCTGTGCGACCCCCTTTGTGTTTGATACCACGTGCTTCCCACATGGTCTGGATTCCTTAGCGAGTGTTTAGTGCCTTACCTACGTTCTTTTGATATCGCTCCCTTGTGCTTTCCTAGTGTTTTAGTGCTTTCCCTTTTGGCTTTCTTGTGTCTACGGTCCTTTGTGTTGTGCTATGGAGCACGCTCGCCGTTGTCCTGGGCCTAGAGCCGGTAAATCGTGTGGGGCTTTTCTGTCCAAGCCCGATGTAGACCCGCATACGTTGTGTGCCTCGTGTAGGGGTAAAGCCTGTTCGCCTTCGGACAAGTGTTCCGAATGTGCCGATTGGAGTGAGATCCAGTGGGTGAAATTCGGCACCAAAAAGAAAAAGACGTCGAAGAGGTCGCCTAGGAAGACTAGCTTATCTTCCTCTGCAACTTCGGCAGGAGAAGGGTCAGGTAGAGTCCATCCTTCATCCCCTACCTAGAGTAGGGGACGAGGTAAGTCCAGGGAGAACAAGCTGTTGGCCCCTCTTTCCCAAGAGAGTGAGTTTGTTGGCGATTCTTCGTTTGCCAAGGCAGTTCAGGCGCCTGTAAGTGAGTGTAGTGGGGGTCCGAGGGACAAGGCTCTCTCACATAGGGGCCGCATCTCGTCGGGGGACCCCATGTGATCTAATAGTGTCCCATTTTCTTCGTCAGATTCCCGGGGTAGAAGTTTCAGGGACATCAGCGACGGAGGGCGCCGTTGGCAGAGAAGAGTCCCCGCAAGAGGATCCATTGGCTTGGGACATACCGAGGACTCCGATGAGGTCCCCACTGGACATGGAGGAAGGCCTAAGCGAGTCCTTCCCCTGCATGGCTGGCCCGTCGGGGTGGTTACTGCCGAAGACTTCGCTACAGGAGAGTCTCCCTATTCCATCTACGTCAGGGGTATGGCGTAACCCCAAGAAAACACCGTCACGTGCTAGGTCTCGGTACGGGGGTAAGTCTTACTCGTCGGGACGTGACTCGTCAGCTTCTTCAAGCAGTGAACGGCGGAGATGCCAGAGGAGGAAGCGAGATCGATCTGTGCGGAGGAACTCCCCTTCGCGGTCTTCCACAGGATCTCGGGACAGGATGAGTCCCCGTTCCCCTCCAACCAAAAGTAGGAGACCAGTCTCCCCGCAAGGGACGTGGGTTTTCGTCCCAAGCAAAAACTTGAAAGACATTTCTAGGTCCATTAGATCGACACCTGAGCGGGCAGGAGACAGTCCTCGTAGAAGGGCCTCCACGTGTCGCGCCAGGAAGTCACCAGATGAGCGGAGGACCGCGTCTTGCAGGCCTAAGACCCGTCCTGGAGACACTCATTCCGCCCAGCGGAGGTAGCCATCGTCTAGGATGGGCAGCCTCGACAGGTCTCCCCATCGAGAATCTAGACGGGGACGGACACCTCCGTCGAACTATCTCACGGAGGAGCCCGTTTCGTCGAAAACGGCCTCGAAGAGGAGAGAGGCGGCGGACGACGAAGGTAAAGGGAACTGAGGGCCCCGTCATCACGGCGGCGACCGTGCTCACGCATTGCCCCATCGTTCGGAGGAAGGGGAAGGCGAGTCGTCGGTGACGGAGGACTCCGCGTACAGGAGAGTCCTTGCCTTAATTAGGGGTTACAACAACCTAATAGGACCCGCCCCTCAGGAGGAAGAACCCTGGACTTCGGGCCTGAACAGGTTCATAGCCGCCCCCGCCCAGAAAAAGTCCTCTCCCTCCCTTCCCGAGGCCAGTAACGTGGGGATTGGAAGGACTCACATCGATAGAGTCATAGCCCGCAATAGCGACTCCTGCAGGGGCTACAGCTCAGCAAAGCTCTTACAGGGTTTGAAGTCGCAAACAAAGTACTACACTTTGGAAAATAGGCCGAACGGTGCTTGCAAGACCGAGGAAACCCTAGACATCCTGTGCCAGGGCATCTCCGACGAGAGGGCATCGTCAGCATCCACCTTCTTCTCCCCGTCCGAGTCGGCAATGATGGAGGAGATGTCTAAGGACTTGGTTAATGTGGCATCCTGGCTGGATTGGTGGGCCACCACCCTAGTAGGCACCCAGATCCCTACAGACTCCATGGAGCCTGCAAAACGGGAGGCTCTGAACGAGTTGCTGGGGTCAGGTAGCCGCGCCCTTAAATTCCTGACCTTTCAGTCTTTAGCTCTCTCCACAAACTGGATTCTAAGGAGAAGAGACGCCCTAGTCAAGAACCTTCCCATTAAGATTCCCGACAGGGAGGCGAAAGCCTTGAAGAACTGCTCCGTCTGGGGGGAGCAGCTTATTCCTACGAAGAAGGCGGAGGGAGTCGTGGAGAAGTTGGCCAAAAAGAGGGAGCTACCTACCTTGAAGCCACAGATTGCGCGACGCCCCGTCTTCAGGAGGCCAGTGACGGAAGCACCCATGACCGCACGTTCCGCACCAACTCAAGGAAGGCGGGAGCCCTCGTCAGGACAGTGGCCTTCCTCTGCGATTCCCCCCGAAGGGGATCCTCCTCTACCCCTCCAACGTATAGGAGTTCATTCTACTCTTCCAGAAGAGGACGGGCAGGCCGTTCCTCCCGTAGGAGATAAGATGGGAGGCCCCCCTCCCCTGCCCAAGCCTCAGGTAGGGGGATGCCTCAGACTCGCATGGCAAGCATGGAAGCTCCACGGAGCAGATCCTTGGACAGTAACAGTACTAAAAGAGGGCTACAGGATTCCCTTCGTGGAAGAGCCACCCCCTCTGGTTCCAGCAACACAGGCGGACTGGTTGGTGCCCTAAGACCTGGCGAAGAGAGCAGCGCTGGACGTGGAGGTCACGACGATGCTGCAGAAAGGAGCCTTAGAAGCAGTGAAATTCCCGGGTCCGGGGTTCTACAGCCGCCTGTTCCTAGTGGAAAAAGCGACAGGAGGGTGGAGACCTGTAATAGACCTGTCAGCCCTCAACAAATTTCTCAGGAAAGTAACCTTCAAAATGGACACTCCAAAAACGATCATGGCATCCTTGAGGGAGGGCGACTTTATGATTTCTATAGACCTCAAGGACGTCTACTTCCAAGTGCCTATTCATCCATTGAGCAGGAAGTTTCTCCGGGTGAAGTGGGGTGCCCAGGTGTTACAATTCAAGGCCCTGTGCTTCGGTCTTTCAACAGCCCCCCAGGTATTCACGAGGGTCTTTACGACGGTCTCCGTATGGGCCCACGAACGGGGCATTCGACTCATCAGATACCTGGACGACTGGCTACTCCTTTCATCCTCAAAAGAAGACTTGAAACAGCAGGGCAAAGATTTTCTACAATTGTGCAAAACCCTGGGCATTGTGGTCAACTTGGAAAAATTGCAGCTAATCCCATCCAACAGGATGACGTACCTGGGAATAGTCCTGGATTCATTACAGGTCAAGGTATTCCCATCCATGGACAGGCTGGACAACCTGGATCGAGTGCTCCTGCTCTTCCTTCTTGGTCATCCCAGAAGAGCGAAGGATTGGCAGAGGTTGGTAGGACACCTGGTGTCCTTAGAGAAGCTGGTACCTCACGGGAGACAGACCCTAAGGGTGGTTCAATGGAACTTAAAAGAACATTGGAACCAGAAAAGTTCCCCGGACATTGTGGTGCCACTCCTGCAGGAGACCAGGAAAGCCTTGGAGTGGTGGCAGGATTGGTCACACACCCTATGAGGGATGCCACTATCCTCGCAACCTCCGGAGGTCCTTCTCTTCACGGACGCATCGAAGGAAGGGTGGGGAGCCCATCTCCGGGAAAAGACAGCAAAGGGGACGTGGTCAGAAAGGGAGAAGTCCCTACACATAAATGTCCTGGAAATGAGAGCGGTCCAAAAAGCCTGCAACCACTTCGAGGAGGACATGAGAGGGCACTCGGTGGCCCTAATGTCAGACAATGCAACGGTGGTGGCTTACGTGAAGAAGGAGGGGGGACTGAGATCAAAAGAGTTGTGCGAACTAGCCCTTCAAATCCTGAAATGGGCGGAACAGAAGGACATCATCCTGACGGCAAGGTTCATTCCGGGGAAGAACAACGTCCTAGCAGATGGCCTCAGCAGGGCGGGGCAAGTGGTAGCGACAGAATGGTCCCTACACCCACAAGTGGCAAGCTACATTATCCAGATGTGGGGATCCCCGGTAATGGACCTGTTTGCAACAAGGTTGAACGCTCAACTCCCCGTATTCTGTTCTCCTGTCCCAGATCCGAGGGCGGCAATGGAAGACGCCTTTCAGCACAAGTGGGACGGTCTAGACGTGTACGCTTTTCCCCCCTTCTCCCTGATAAGACAAGTCCTCAACAGGTTAAGGGCAGCAACCAACCTAAGGATGTCTTTGGTAGCGCCTTGGTGGCCGGAGAGAGAATGGTTCGCGGACCTAAAGAACCTCTACCTCCTTGGCCTCTGCCCGACAGGTCAGACCTATTAAGACAACCACACTTTCAGCGGCTTCACAGAAACCCGCAAGCCCTTCGTCTTCACGCCTGGAGGTTATCCAGTGACTCCTGAAGAAACAAGGGTACTCCGGCAAGACAGCCAGGAGGATGTCGCTGTACCTGAGGAAATCATCCACAGTCGTTTATCAGTCTAAGTGGACGGTGTTCGTTAAGTGGTGCAGGGACAAGAAGATAGAGCCCTTAGAAGCGTCAGTGCCCGTCATAGCAGACTTCATGGTACATCTCAGGGATAAGTTAGCCATGTCAGTCCCAGCGATTAAGGGAGTTCGGGCGGCCCTGGGTCAAGTTTTTCTTCTCAAGGGCATAGATCTAGGCTCCTCCAGGCATATCTCCATGCTTATCAGGGCTTTCGAACAATCATGCCCCCCCCTTCCGCCCCTAGAATCCCGAGTTGGGACTTTGCGCGAGTTCTAGATATGCTACGGAAACCACCATTCCAGCCATTAAAGGACATTGTTGACAAGAATCTGAGGTTCAAGGCGGTCTTCTTGCTAGCATTAGCCTCAGCTAAGAGGGTGGGCGAGCTACACGGACTGTCATTTGAGGTGGAGCACTCTAGGGGATGGAAGGAGGTAACCTTTAAGTTTGTCCCATCCTTCGTCGCCAAGACTCAGAACCCCTCGGTGTGGGATCCGAGGTTTGAGAGCTTTTCTATTCCGGCAATCCCAAATAAAGGAAACCTGGAGGACCTGAAATTGTGCCCGGTCAGGGTAATTAGGAAATACCTTAAGAGAACGGCAAGCCTCCGCCCGTCTATTAAGAATCTCTTCGTCTCCTGGGGTAAAACGAAGAAAAACATATTTAAGAATACAGTTTCGTTCTGGCTCAGGCAAGTGATCATGCAAGCATACTCAAAGGAAGGACTTCCAACACCGGGGAATCCCAGGGCTCACGATGTTAGGGGCATTAGCACCTCCCTAGCATTCGAGAAGAACATGTCGGTAGCTCAGGTTCTTCAAGCGGGAACTTGGTCCAACCAGTCGACCTTCACTGCACATTATCTCAAGGACTGTACGAGAAAATCCCTAGATGGGTTTTCCATCGGGCCGGTCATCTCAGCCCTTCATACGGTTTGATGGCTCAAGCCCCAGGCTCAATCGCGAAACATAAAGCATCTAGACACAAGGATCTGAGTTCTATTTTTTCCTTTTTTCTCACTTTTCTCGTACTATCAGTCGTCTTCAGGAATATCGCTCATTACACAAGTCTCAAATTCGCCAATATCAAGCACAACGAAGACATTGCAGAAGAGTAAGTGTTATATCACACTTAATGAGTCTCTTGTGTAGTTTATCCTACTGTCCATCGGGGTCTGGGGCTAAGGGCACTCCCTCCTCTTAAGGTGTATGTCTCCTAAGAAAGTGTTTCGAGGTAAGTCTGTGTCGGAACAAATCACAAATTTTGAGTAATTTGTATTTTTCCTAACATACTTACCGAGAAACACTTTCGAGTTATGGCCCCCGCAACCGTCCCCGCAGTGCCTCACTGACCTCGAGTATTGTTCCTTACATAAAACTTACTGCCGGGTCCAGCTCAAAGTCACGCGGCCGACCTCGGGCATTGCCCCCAGGTCACGTTCTCTCCCGCTAATCAGGTCACTATAGAGAATGGGGGTAGGGTAAACTACACAAAACTCTGGTCGTTTGAGAGGAGTTACCAGTAACCTCCTAAGAAAGTGTTCCTTGGTAAGTATGTTAGGAAAAATACAAATTACTCAAAATTTGTGATTTTACAGCTTGTACTATACAGTGAACCCTCGTTTATCGCGGTAGATAGGTTCCAGACCCGGCCGCGATAGGTGTAAATCCGCGAAGTAGTGACACCATATTTACCTATTTATTTAACATGTATATTCAGACTTTTAAAACCTTCCCTTGTTCGTAGTACTGTTAACAAACTACCCTTTAATGTACAGAACACTTAATGCATGTACTACAGTACCCTAAACTAAAACAGGCATAAATATTAAAGGCGATTTTATATCATGCGTTTCCTAAACACGCCAAAAAGCACGATAAAAAATGGCAACCAATGTTTTGTTTACGTTCCTCTGATCATAATGAAGAAACAAACGCATTTACTGTACACATCTGTGTATAGGTTAGTTTTTGCATCGATTATATTGATTATTCAGTACAGTATGTTGATTTTGTTATTACCAATATGTATATATATATATGTTATGAAAAAAATCCGCGAAGTGGTGAATCCGCGATGGTCGAACCGCGAAGTAGCGAGGGTTCACTGTATACAGAATACAGTAGGCTAAGGCTTAAAACATGGAATTCGATTACGTTTGCTGATCGACTATCACATTTTGTAGAATCATAATTTCTAAAAAGATAATTTCTGGGCTCGAACCTGTGCCGCCCAGTGAATAAGCTCCATTTAGCACTTATTCTTAGGTAATTTACTGCTAAATATACCAGAGAAAAAATGTAAAGGAGTGCTAGGTTAACTAGCTCGCTCACCTATTGGTGTCGGTATAAAATTGGGCGTATATTCCAGAGGTCCCGCACTATTTAGATTAATCCACGACAGAGAACCCCAATAGAGGAGAGCCGTTCAACCTCACTCGGTACTACTACAATGCATCCGTCAGAACCCAACTCCTTTTAGCACGACTTGTGCAGTAACCCGCATTTTTCTAGTGCTCTCGATTTTTGGATATTTTCTAGTGAATTATGGCTTCTTCGTCGGTTTCCCAGGAGACACCGTCTAAGTTAAGTACGAAGCTGGGTTTTACTGTGTTTTGAGCAACCTAGATCGTTTAATATTTATATTATAGGAGTTTATTCTCTTCGTTCATACCGATCTTGCTTGATTTCACTACAGTTGGTACTCCTGTTTTTGAGAGCTTTTAATTTTCACTTGCGGTGTTACTATGTGTATTATTTTTATTATCAAATATTATTTGTTATTGTGAATATTCATTATTTAGCGTTTAGAATCCTCGTGGTTCAATTTTTGGGCCGATATCATTTACGTATCGCTATGGCTGCCGACCGTGCTAAGGCGGCAATGTTTTTTTAGCCATCAGGTGTGTCTTTTGTGATTTAATTATTTATGTTGCATGCCTTGCCCAAAAATTTTCTATGTGTTTACTCATATATTTAACGCTATTATTATTATTATAATGAATATTTGTGCCATTACTCCGTTTGATCTGTCTGGTTGGGGATCGTCAGTTGGTAGCCCTGCTGCCTCGTATCACGTGATCCTCCCCCACGCTCCCCCTCTAGCTAGGTGGGAGGCTAGGCTTCTCCCCCCTCCACTAAGGGACCGTTGCCTTCCCTCCTTTTAGAGGGGGTAGTTAAGTGTTTATGGACTTTGTCCTCCGGGTGGCCCGGCGGTTTCGTCTCTGTCTAGTCTGGTTGGCCACCGGTCAACAGAGTTGGATCCCGGTGCACCTTATTTTATATTCACTTTTCATTCTGGCTTATGTTATACGAAACCCTCCGGGTTCGATTGGCAGTTCTTAGTTACAGTTCCGCCCCCCTATTATTTTATAACATTTCCTATGATGATTATATATGACAGATCACTACCCCGGAGTCCCTAAAGGAATTGGTATTGAATATACCTTTATTTCCCGGCCCGGGGTCTACCCCACCCCGGGAAATCAGACACTATGTGTCTTAATTCCTTGTTATTGCATCCTTTTTTATGCTCCTGGCTTGACCGGAATGGATGGCTATACTTTAGTTTCAAGTTAGACTTATGTTTAGGCCCGGGACCTCCGGTCCCGCCCCTATGTAAGACTATTACAGTTAAGCTCTAACCTTGCGTTAGACCTATGTTAGGCCCGGGTCCTCCGGACCCGCCCCTAATTAAAAAAAAAAAAAAAAAAAAAAAAAAAAAAAAAAAGTACAGTTAAGCTCTAATCTTGTGTTAGACCTATGTTAGGCCCGGGTCCTCCGGACCCGCCCCTACTTAAAGACTAGTACAGTTAAGCTCTAATCTTGTGTTAGACCTATGTTAGGCCCGGGTCCTCCGGACCCGCCCCTACTTAAAAGAATAGTACAGTTAAGCTCTATTCTTGTGTTAGACCTATGTTAGGCCACTTAAAGAATAGTACAGTTAAGCTCTAATCTTGTGTTAGACCTATGTTAGGCCCGGGTCCTCCAGACCCGCCCCTACTTAAGAGAATTACAGTTTCTCATATACTATTCTTTTTACAGATGGTGCATTGTCTGACGCCGGCCTGTGCAGCTGTTCTGCACCAGCCTTGTGGCCACTCCGTCTGCCGATCTCACGCCCCTTGTGGGGTTCAACTGGAAGACGTTGTGGTATGGCACCCGGATAACTGTGTGATTTGCTTCGACCTCATCACTACCCTTGGATCTGACTCGGTGAGTCCCGTTGGCTATATTGCCTTCTTATTTTATTTACTATTAGTAAGATATCTATGGTCTTGAAGGACCATTGGGAGTCTCCCTTTTATAATTCCCACTATTATTTCAGGCATCCCCGGAGCAAAAGTCTGCGGCTCGGGCCACACTGAAGGTGTGGGTTGGTGGGTTTGCCCGGAATGTAAAGTCTAAGCGGCCGTACGTCCTATCTGAGGACTACTGCACCATGGTTTACCCCAACGCCAAGTCTTCAGCTGCTGTGGCTAGGCATGTGGCAGCTCCCATATTGCTCACATTGATGCCACTATAACGGGTCTCATCGACCCAGAGCAAGATCCATCGGACGCCCCCGGAGGTCTGGAGGACAATGTTGCCTCCATGAACCTGGACGTCGAACCAATGTTGCTAGACGAGCCGGATACAGGTAGGGTGGTAAGTGAGGCAGGTGTGTCCGGCGCTGAGATTCCTATCCTCAGCCCCGCTCTTTCTTCTTCTTCTGATCGCTCTTCCTTTCTTGGATTTTCTGGGGACCGTGATTCGTCTCAACGTTCATACCCGGTTCCCCCTAAGGATAAGTCTACTTCAAGGACCTTACCCAAAGCTCGCAAGCCTCACAAGACTTCTCATGGCTCTAAACATGGTACGAACCCGTCTTCAAAGACCTCTGGTTCCTCCTCTAAGTCTCACGACCCGGGAGTTCCTTCCGCCCCTCCTGCTGCTAGCCCGGGCCTTTCCGAATCAGCTATGCTTCGCATCGTGTCGGAGATGCAGGCAAAGTTGGTTTCGGAGATGCAGTCGAGGATGGACACGATGTTCTCTAACTTCGGTCAGAGAATTGGGGCTTTAGAGCAAGGAGCTCCGGAGAGAGTCCAAAGCTCTCTCATACCGGATGCCTCTAAGCTCCCGCCGTTTGCCAAGAACAACCCCTGGCGGATGGCTCTTCATTCCCCGTTCTCAGACGGAATGTTGACTCTGGAGGGCCTTGGCACTCGTCCTCTAGAGGACTTTGAATTCTTTCCTCCGGGTCTAGCATTTCCATTTCATGGTTATGCCAGACTTACCGAGGAAGCTTTAGTCCGATTAGACAAGGTCCCCAAAGAGACGGTCATCTTCCCGAAGGAGCAAGCCCAATCTGTTTGGGCCAGATTTTTGAATGACATCGGCTGCACTAACACCATGCTGACGCCTTATAAAAGCTCCTTTACGATGTTCTTAATGGACAAGACCACCTTGACTCCATGCGTCAATAAGGTGGCAGAGCTTGCCTTTCAATATGCTCTGGAGGAGAAGCCCTTGCCTCCCATCCGAGAGGTGGATCCAATCTCCCTCCTTCTTCCCTCAGGTATTGAGTGTTGGGACAACGTCCATACCACCTTTACCTCCGGCAAGCTTGCAGCAGACTGTGCCTCAGTCTTGTTTAGTGAGAAGCTTCCCCGTGTCCCGGAATCCCTCATTAAACAGGAATATGATTCCCGCCTACGTGTGGGCCGTACTCTAAACCTGGCCACATCCACGGAGTCGATAGCCTTGACTTACGATACGGAGAGTATTTTTAAGTCTCTCAACAAGGCTACGTTACAGTCTTTATATTATGACTTGTATGACTTCGCTACTGCTAAACGCAGATGTCGCAAGCATGTTCTAGCTGAGGCGACGATTAGGCATGAACCTAATAAACTCATCCGGTCCTCCTGTTGGGGTTCAAATCTCTTCCCCGAGGATCTCGTAGAGGAAGTCTTGGCGGAGGCCACTAGGGTTAATCAGAGCCTTAAAGCCCGTTGGGGTTTGACCCCTAAACGCAAGTATGACCCCGCAAATTATCAAGCCCGGGGTAGGAAGAAGCTTAGACCATATACCTCCACCCAGTTCAGGCAACAACAGAGTGCTTCATCCAACTTCCGGCTGCCTCTTCCTCCATCTTCTGTTGCCCCTGCACAGCCTTCCACCTCTCGGGCTCCTTCGGATGACTATGTCACCGTTCTGCTACCTAAGAGCCAGCTTTCTGGTGCCTCCGCCACTTCCCCTGCCTTTAACCAGTCCTACGAGGCTCATAGCTCTTCCCAGAGTTATGGTAGAGGTAGAGGCTACCACCGTGGCTCTAACCAGAACAAAGGCAGGGGAAGAGCCTTTCGCAGAGGAAAGAACTTCCGAGGCGGACGTGGAGGCAACTCCTCAAACCAATACTGAGGTACAGCAGGTAGGGGGGAGGCTCTATGCCTTCCGCAACAAATGGAGGTTCAGTCCCTGGGCGTTCAGTATCATCTCCAAGGGACTAGGGTGGAGTTGGATTCAAGGACCTCCTCCTCCGAACAAATTTCGTCAACATTCCACTCCGGACCTGGTCGAATTTGTCCAGGATCTTTTACAAAAGAACGCCATACAAGAAACGAAACATCTGAAGTTTCAAGGTCGGCTGTTCAGTGTCCCGAAGAAGGATTCAGACAAGAGAAGAGTGATTCTAGATCTATCCCTTCTCAACTTGTCCATTCAATGCGACAAGTTTCGAATGCTTACCGTCTCGCAGGTGCGGACCTTACTTCCCCGTGGGGCCGTCACCACCTCTATCGATCTTACAGACGCCTACTATCACGTCCCGATAGCGAGACACTTCCGTCCGTACCTAGGCTTTCGCTTAGGGGACAAAAGTTACTCCTTCAAGGTGATGCCTTTCGGGCTCAACATTGCCCCAAGGATCTTCACAAAGCTAGCAGAAGTCGCTGTTCAGGAACTCAGGAATCAAGGGATTCAAGTAGTAGCCTATCTGGACGACTGGCTCATTTGGTCAGACACCTCCCAAAATTGCCTAAAAGCCACTCACAAAGTCATCCATTATCTTCAATCTCTAGGCTTCCAGATCAACTTCAAGAAGTCCCGTCTTCTTCCAAAATCGAAGTTCCAATGGCTCGGCCTGCAATGGGATCTTATATCTCATACTCTGTGTCTTCCCAGACCCAAGAGGTTAGAGATTGCAAGGAACACCAAACGCTTTCTCAAAGACAAAGTAAGTTCCAGACGACTCCAAGAGAAGATTCTGGGGTCCCTTCAGTTTGCCTCAGTGACGGATCTTCTTCTGAAGGCAAAATTGAAAGATATCAATCGTGTCTGGCGTTCGAGGGCGAACCGGAAGCTCCGGGACAGGAAAGTCCGCCTTCCTCCCATTCTACGGGAAAGACTTCTTCCTTGGACAAGAGCAAACAGTCTGTCAAAGTCAGTTCCCCTTCGATTTCCGCCTCCGGAATTAATCATTCACACAGACGCATCCCTATCAGGTTGGGGCGGCTATTCTCAGCTCAAGAAAGTTCAAGGTCTTTGGACTCCCTTGTTCCGCCATTTTCACATCAATGTGCTAGAGGCCATGGCAGTTCTTCTAACCCTGAAACGTCTCGCTCTTCCCAAGAAACAACACCTTCGTCTGGTCCTCGACAGCGAAGTGGTGGTCCGCTGCCTCAACAGAGGCGGGTCAAAGTCAGGGCCTCTGAACCATGTTCTAGTAGCCATATTCTCCCTAGCAGCCTTGAACCGTTGGCATCTTTCAGCTGTCCACCTGGCGGGAGTCCGGAATGTAGTGGCAGACGCCCTGTCCCGGACCTCCCCTCTAGAATCGGAATGGTCACTCGATCTAAAGTCATTTCGGTGGATTCTCTCTCAGGTTCCCGGTCTCCAAGTGGACCTCTTCGCCACGGAATCCAACCACAAATTGAGAGTATATGTGGCTCCCAATCTAGACCCTCAGGCTTACGCCACAGACGCCATGTCACAGAATTGGGACAACTGGGAAAAGATTTATCTCTTTCCCCCGGTGAATCTTTTGCTGAAAGTTCTAGACAAACTGAGATCCTTCAAGGGACAAGTAGCCTTGGTCGCACCCAACTGGCCCAAGAGCAACTGGTATCCTCTCCTGCGGGAGTTGAGATTATACCCTCACCCGATACCCAATCCGGTTCTGTCTCAGATAGTACAAACACGCGTTGTGTACGCTTTCTCAAACATTCAGAGCGCCCTAACTTTATGGACTTTATGAAGTTTGCGGCTATGCATGGTGCCAATATTGATCCTCAAAACACCTTGTTCCTAGAATCGGATAAACGGGATTCCACCATCCGTCAGTATGACTCTGCAGTTAAAAAGTTGGCAAAATTTTTAATAGACTCAGACGTGAACTGTATGAACTTGAACCTTACAGTCACTTTCTTTAGATCTTTATTAGAATCAGGTCTGGCAGCCAATACTATCACCACTATTAAATCGGCTCTGAAAAAGATCTTCCTAGTGGGTTTTAACATAGACTTAACCGACTCTTTGTTAGCTTCAATTCCGAAAGCTTGTGCCAGACTGAAACCGGTTACTCGTCCTACCCCGGTGACCTGGTTCCTTAATGACGTACTCAAATTGGCTTCTGATACCATTAACAGTTCTTGTGGTTACATGCCCCTTCTCAGGAAAACACTTTTCCTAGTGAGCTTGGCTTCCGGGGCAAGAATTTCTGAATTGGCAGCCTTGTCGAGAGACCCGGGTCATATTGACTTTCTGCCTTCAGGAGAGGTCCTTCTTTCTCCTAACAAATTCTTTTTGGCTAAGAATGAAGACCCTCAAAACAGATGGACCTCCTGGAAAATTGTTCCCCTCACGCAAGATCCGTCGCTGTGCCCTGTCACTACTCTTAGGTCTTATCTATCCCGGACCTCCTCTAACTCCTCGGGACCTCTATTCGTTAGAGAACAAGGCGGTACCATTACTATTAAAGGGATCAGGCAACAAATTTTGTATTTTATTAAACAAGCTAACCCTGACTCTTTTCCTCTTGCACATGATATCAGGGCGGTTGCCACCTCGGTGAACTTCTTTCACCACATGAATTTTACAGACCTTTCCAGGTATACAGGGTGGAAATCACCGTCAGTGTTCAAGAAACACTACCTTAAACATTTGGAAGCCCTAAAATTTTCTACAGTAGCCGCAGGGAGCGTAGTTACTCACGAGTAACTCACAGGTTAATGCCTTGACTCTTTATCTCTCCCTCTTACCTGCCTCATTTATACCCTATTGTATTCGTTGGTCTCGCACCTGAATACTGTTATTATATTTGTAAATTTTATGCTCCTGAGTATCTGTATATATTATCACTCACGGCATTATTATACCTACCTTATTGGATTTATGTTCATATTTAAGATACCCTTATAATTGTTTTTTGGTACTCATCTCTGATTAAAGCATCCTGTTTTTCTCTTACGCTTATGTTTTTTCCTTTATTTTGCAAGTTTGGTGACATTTTTCTCTTGTATAGATTCACTGGGCGGCACAGGTTCGAGCCCAGAAAAGGGATTTTGACGTAGGAAAAATCTATTTCTGGGCGAAGGACCTGTGCCGCCCAGTGAACCCTCCCAGCTCCTCTCCCTTGGAGTCCCCAAACTTTGGGTGCTAAGGAGTTGGGTTCTGAGCGGATGCATTGTAGTAGTACCGAGTGAGGTTGAACGGCTCTCCTCTATTGGGGTTCTCTGTCGTGGATTAATCTAAATAGTGCGGGACCTCTGGAATATACGCCCAATTTTATACCGACACCAATAGGTGAGCGAGCTAGTTAACCTAGCACTCCTTTACATTTTTTCTCTGGTATATTTAGCAGTAAATTACCTAAGAATAAGTGCTAAATGGAGCTTATTCACTGGGCGGCACAGGTCCTTCGCCCAGAAATAGATTTTTCCTATGTCAAAATCCCTTTTTGTTACATTAAAGCATTTTTGTACTTTTGTTTTTAAATATTTAACTTAGCCGGTGAATATATAATAGCTGAGCCTCCGGCGGCTCGACAGAAAAACACACAAAAACTCGCGAGCGATCGCTATGAAGGTTGCGGGTGTGCCCACTAGCGCCAACTATCGGCCAGATACCGCATATACATGTAAACAGACCCAATTTTTCTCTGTCGGCCTTAACGACAAGACGTATCAATACTCGCTGTATAACCTGGAGTTTTCTCAACATATTTGGTGAAGTACTTCCTTTTGGTTTGAGCTTTCGCAGTGCAGGTGTTTTATCTTCAACTTAAATCTTGAACTCGTTTTTGGATAGATTTAATTTTTGATGACTTTGGATTGTTTTTTGGACTTTCTTTGACTTTTAAATGGCCGACCCTTCCCTTAGTACGGAAGTGTGTTTTAGGCTTTTAGCAATTATCTTATCACGCTATAAATTGTTGTTGTTAATTATAGATTTTCCTCTATATATTTTATATCTCAACCGCCTTTATTAGGCCTCTTCGATTAGCTTTCCATTTATAATAAACATCAAGATAAATTTTAATGATTTGTTTATATGCGACCTTTCCTATTCCTCCTCTAATCCGAGAGTAGGCGGTCCTAACTTGGAAACCGAAGTTAAACAACGTTGAGCCCTTTCAATCGTAAATAACTTTTACAGAGCAAATGATTTAAAACTTATTAAATGAATATTTTTTAGTAGATATTTTATGAAAGATTTTCTTTGAATAGTCTTCGTACTGTTTCAAAGATGAACTAACGTTTAGTTTATTTATGCTACGCAGTTTGCGCTCTATCGTTACGATAGAGAGAGAGAGAATCACGGTTTCACTTTGCAGAAAGAGTAAATCGATTCTGACGTTTTGTTCATTCTTCTTTCAAACTTAAATGTTTTAAATACTATTTTAAAGGAACTTGTTAATTGAAAAACCTTTCAGTTTTTTCCTTTGGTCAAATAAGGGATTTTGACGAAGGAAAAATCTATTTCTGGGGAGAGACCTGTGGCGCCCGGTGAAAAGAGTCCTTCTTATATATCTTTTCTGATAAAACCTTCCAATTATACCAGAGAAAGAAAAAAGCATGGAATGCTGAGGTTACTACCCTCGCGCGAGCACCTTTTGGGTGTCGTGTATAAAGCAAAGGCGCGTGAAAACCACTATTCACAGGTTGTCTTCCATTTATTTAATTCCTTCGTCAAAGGGATGGGCCGATACAAAGGTCCTAGCCAACCACCACCGCCACGACGCGAGCGCCATCTGAACAACATCCTTCTGTAATGGTCATGACGGCTTGGAAAGGAAAGGGTGGGATCGTGTAAAATAAAGGGGAAGGGTTTCACCGGGCGCCACAGGTCTCTCCCCAGAAATAGATTTTTCCTTCGTCAAAATCCCTTTTCTGGGTCGATCTGTGGCGCCGGGTGAAAATGTACCAGAGAATGCCTTCCAAGCCCAACAATAACAACTAATTTAATGAGGGGAGAGAAACAACACCATGTAAAGAAAATCATAAATAATTAAGGTAAACAAACATGATAACAGGGAAGCCTCTGAGTATCAGAGGAAACATGCTACAAAACTGACATGGCTAAGAATATCCCAACCCTATAACAACGGTAATTAATAATAGTTACAAACATAACCTAATATGTAATAAACTTAGGGCTAACGAACCACCAAGGAAGCGGCGTCGTGGTGCGAGTGGCGGGTAGGAGGGAGAAGAAAAGAGATGGATGAAAGGAAGAACAAAAGATCACTGGGGAGAGATAAGGCTCCCAGCTGCAACTGTTGGGTATTTAAGAGCCTGTAAGTTCATTAGATAGTGGCGTTTGAAGACCATAGGAGATTCCCAACCCGTGAACTTTATAAGGTCATCAAAGTCCATCTTCTGGGGGAAATGATCCCGGATTGGCTTGATAAATGAAGTATAGGATCTATAGCCTAATACCACATATGGGAATGGTACCTCCTTGTTCTCTGATAAACAAGGGGCCAGACGATCGGGTAGCAGTCGTGGCTAAAAAGGCCCTGAGAGTGGTGACCGGACATAGAGAAGTATCTTGGAGAAGAGGAATAATCTTCCAAGGGGACCACCTATTTTGGGGGTTAACGGCCGAATCATATTGGCGAATTGTCGAGTCCCTTTTGTCTGATTCGATGAAGAAATCGTTTTCCGGTTCAATGTTCGCGTCTCTACGAGCTGCCAACTTCCTGTAGTCCACAAAGTTAGGGTTTTGGCCATCCTTGAGTAATCTGACACAGTGAGTTTGGAATACTCGGGTCAGTTTGAGGAACGGGATCCGGATGGGACGGAGTTTCCACTCGAGGAGGAGAGGAAACCAACTGTTCTTGGGCAGTGAGGTGGTACTAAAGCCACTGCGCCCCGGAAGGAGCGCAGTCGGTGTAAAAGTTTTTAGAAGATTCACTGGGAGAGATAGGGAAATCTTCCTCTAATGGTTCCAATCCCGGGGTAATGCGTCCATGGCATGAGCCCGAGGGTCCAGGATTGGGGTCACATAATAAGGAAGTTTGTGATTGATCTGAGATGTGAATAGATCTACCTGGATGCCTGGAACGAGCCTGAGTATCCACCGGAATGAAATTCTGACTCCAGGGGACTCGTCCTGGATAGTGAGCCCGTTCTCACATCCTGGCCTCCCGCTAGGTGAGGTGCTGACAGGAACCAGTTCTTTTCTGTTGCCCAGGCGAAGAAAGTGACCAGGATCTGATTCAGGTTGGGTGACTTGGATCCTCCCCTGTTTCCGTAGTGTACCTCGTCTGTGCTGTCTGACACTACTCTGATGTGGGTCGACCTCGGAGGAGTCTCTCTCTTCAGGGTCAAGAACACTGCCATGGCTTCGAGAACATTGATATGGGACTGTTTCATGGCTAGTGACCAAGAACCTGAAACATCTGATGTTCGGAGAAATCCCCCCATCCACTTAGAGACACGGCTGAATGGAATGTCACTTGTGGAGGTGGGAATTGTAGAGGAACCGCTTTGGAGAGGTTCTTCGGTTCGGACCATGGGCGTAGTCTCATTTTCCAGACAGAGGGGATCTTCGAGACCTTGTCTTCTTATAGGTACTGTAGCTCTCTTTCTCCAAAATCGATTGATGTCTTGAGTTTGGCTTTTATTAGGAGATCTGTTACTGAAGTGAATTGGAAAAGGCCGAGGATACTTTCTAGGCTCTTTGGACACCTGTTTGTGCTTGAGAAATTCTTGATCTTGGAACCTATTCCTCTTACTTTTGGAAGGGAGAGACAACGTGTGCTTCGAAAGGTCCCACTGAATGGCTAACCATTCTAAGTGGCCTGATGGTCGCAGGCGAGACTTATGGAGATTGACCCGAAATCACAGGTTGTCGAGCCATCGAAGTAATTCCTTCGTAGCTCTGTTGCCTTCTATGGCCGGCCGGGCCCAAATGAGCCAACCGGCCAGATAAGCAATGATCTGTATCTCTTGGTTCCTGAGTTGCTCTAACACTGCCTCTCCCAGTTTCGTGAATATCCTGGGATCAATGTTGAGGCCGAAGGGCATGTCTTGAACACAAAGGCTTTCCTGCTTAGGTGGAAACCCAGATAAGAAGAGAAGTTTCGAGCTATAGGCGCAAGCTAATAGCGGTCGGTAAGATCGACAGAGGTGGTGACGGTCCCACGGGGAAGTAAGGTCCGTACCTGAGAGATAATCGTTTGATTGCTTTTTCTTGAGTAACCCTGTGGTGTACTCTTTCAGGACGGGAGTGGATTTCTGGGAGAAGGTCACTGGCGGAGGAGGAGGACCTTGAGGCCATTTTCATCTCAAACCGTTAGAGACTATGCTATGATCCCACAGACCGAGTCCAATGGTCACGAAAGTGGTAAAGTCTTCCCTCTACCGGGACCACCGCGTTGTGAGGGAGTGAATCTAGGTCCTTCCCTTCTCCGAGCCCCCTTTTTCCTAGGTCCGCCTTGATGGCGGGACTGTCTTCTACTCCTGTAGCTTCCTCTCTGGTGTCCATGAAAGGAGCCTGAGGGTTCGGATCTAGGGCTGTATGCAGGCAAAACATCCCAACGGAGTTGGGCTGTGTACCTGGGGAATCAGTGAGGTAGACCACCTGATGATGGGGAGTCAGATACAAAAGCGTCGAACCAGAGGAAGGCTGTGATGACGAGTGGGAAACCGACTATCGATTCCTGTCTGATAGAGGTCTGACAGAACGTACTTCCCACAACTGACCCGATCAGACCAACAAACGTGTAGGTCGAACTGGAAGGGCAGAGCCTGGAATTATCGTACCCCCCAGGCTGACAACATCCTGGTCCTGACAGATCGGGCCTGCCCTTTAGGAAATAATACCGTTACCTTCGGTACCTTGTCTAAGCTAACCAAGGCAATCTCTTTCAATCGAACGAATCCGTTGAATGGGAATTCTAGTACCTGGGAGTAAAATCTAGGTCCCCCAGAGGGAGGACGTCTATGCCCTCCAGATTTATGGTACCACCTATATCCGAGTTCCTGAACGGCACTGACTCACCACCATACCTTAGAGCTGCGTCATAGCCCCTTGGTTTTCCCTAGAATGTGTTGCTTTTAGCCGTCACAGTTTATGCAGAGTAACATGAACATCAGGATCCTTTAATGGTCCTAGGTCGGTGACATAGGTAATTGCAAAGCTGAAGGCTCAAAACTCATCCCCACCTACCTGCCCGTCCATGGGGTCGTTGTCCAACCTTAGAGAGGACACTCCGAGGAGATAGGGACCTCTAGATGGAGCATTCCTTCCCAACCTCGATACCCAAGGGCGGAGAGCCTCTCTTGCAGGCCAGAGAGAATCATCATCATCCTGATGGGAACCATGCAGGCGAACCTTCGGTAACACAAAGGGGACATAAGTCTGGATGTTCCTTGAACTTTGGTTAGCGATCCTATTCACAGGCTGGGATCAGCTGTATAACTCTTAAAAAGCAATTTTAAAGACAAGTCATTTAATGTATTATCTTCTGGGGTATAGTGCGACACTTGTATTCATGAAATGTGACACTGTTGGCGCATTCGCCACTGGGTGGAAATTTATTTCTATATGAACACTATGTTGTATGGATATTTTTCCATATCTAGACATAGTTAGAATTGACTATGCATAAATATAGGCATAATTAATGTATTTCTATTTGAACACTATGTTGTATGGATATTTAGCCATATTTAGACATAGTTAGGATTGAATATGCATAAATATAGGCATAATTAATTTAATTATATTTGAACACGATGTTGTATGGATATTTATCCATATTTATACATAGTTAGAATTAAATACATGCATAAATATAGGCATAGTTACGTTCATAAATAATTTATTTTTTTTTTTTTTTTTTTTTTTTTTTTTTTTTTTTTTTTTTTTTTTTTTTTTTTTTTTGTTAAATCCTTCCCTTTACAGGTAAAACAAAAGATTGGCCACCCGTGGTCTGAGTGATCTCCGACTGTACCGGAGCTCCGGTAACCATCCCCAGTACAAACAAAGGTCCGTCATAATGACAACGTGAACAAGAGGAAATCTAATATTAACCTCAATGCTGATCGCCTGTACGATATCCGGTTAAGCCGGAGATTCGATGAAAAGGATCGTAATGACGATATTGTGATTATTCATGAAAAAGGGTTCATACCCTGATTCTGATCGTCTGATTGATCTCTGTTTGTACCGGAGAACCAGTGACAAAGGTCCGGCATCGTGAAAACGTGATCCTCATCGGTACGATAACATTCTCTAAAACTGAATGTCTGTGTTATCTCCAGTGAAGCCGGAGATTGGATGAAAAAGGGACCGTAATAATGAAACTGTGAAATCCTCATCGGTATCACATTGTTAACTCCGGTTCTGGACGTCTGCTTGATCTCTGTTTGTATGGGAGATCCGGTAGCAAAGGCCAGTCCCCGTGAGATCGTGACCGTCACCGGTACGATAACATTAACCTTAATGAATGTTTGAGTTATCTCCAGCGAAGCCGGAGATTCGATGAAAAAAGGGGCCGGAAAGGTGTAATTGAGATCAAACATGACAAAGGTTCGTGTGCAAAAGGCCTCAGCCGGAGTCTGAGTGCCGGATTTCACCGTTGCACTCCAAATATCTGACTAGTTCTCACCCAATGAGTATCCATTATAGCGGCGTATAACTCAAGGCGGAGCTAAGCATAACTCAAGGCGGAGCTAAGGGTGTCGGTATAAATCGAACCCAATTAATGACTCATACACCAACGTTCCTACTAATAGTGTTAGCTATATTAACAGTAACCACATCAATAAAATGTGTATAACATTAAACGTACTATCATCAACTCTGATAATAAGAGGAGGCCTGAATAACTCGTGAACGTATAAAAACGGAGAACGGGAAAATCACCTCCCTTACTCGAGCTAATAAACGAGCACCCTATGCTCTCACTCTCAAGGTTACATAATAAAAGCTAACATCACACAATAATACAAGGAAAGTAAAAAACTGATTGCTTTTATTTTATTTTTATTTTTTCCTTTATCTTTTTCATTTTTAGTCATTGTAATAACCAAGAACGAAGAATAACGACAACGTAACCAATAAAACGGATTTTGAGCGAAGCGAAAAATCTATTTTTGGGTGAGATAGCCATGGCGTCCTGATGGAAGGATCCTTTTTGGTAGCTTCCTTGGGTAATCACTACTAGGATTTTCCCAGAGAATTAAACCACAGGTTATCACAGAATTCTAACTTCTGGAGCGAGTATCCTAAAGGTTTCCCCTTAAGACATCGTGTAACAACAGGGGACACGCATGTATAGACGTGCCACATAGCTATCTGCACCCCATATAGAGTTAACGCTTCAATATGGCGGACAGGGAGTGGCTGGGAGCTGAGCCGCAGCCGATCTAGATGTGGCGATATCGGTATTCGCGATGTAAACAGACGGACGCCATTGCTTTTGATGACGTCACGTCCGTCCTCATTCCGAAAGTCTGGAGCTCGCTCATCACCATGATACAGCGGCGCAGGGCGGGACCTGATAACAGACAGGGTGGGTCCATCAGGACGCCATGGCTATCTCACCCAAAAATAGATTTTTCGCTTCGCTCAAAATCCGTTTTTTGGGCTCAAGCCATGGCGTCCTGATGGAAGAGTACCAGAGAATTAGTGTATCGTGGTAGACTTTTTCCCTTTATAAGTGAGTGCTAAAACATTGAGCCGAAAGCATAGTGGTCTATACTAGAGCTACCGTGAGGCAGTTGCCTTCCTGCCCCCCTGGCATGGAAGTCCCCACGGGCTATGCTAAGATCAAAGTGGTCATGGGAAGGCTATTCATATAGGCTGAAGGAACAATGAGATCCATAAGATAAGTCAGAGCGATTTGGTATTCGCGTCGAAACAAACTTGAAGAAGTGGTGGTTGAACACTTCGTGTATGGAGTTGACTCATCTTCATAATTGAGTAAGTATTCGCTAAGGAGACTTACTTGCTCTATATAAATAAATGCCCGGAGTAAATCCTGGCATTTTCCTTAACCAGGAATAAAGGGTAATAAAACTATGACAAATAGTATATTTCATAGTAAGAAAGGAGCAAGGGAGACGCACAAGTAATAAAATAGACATTTTATTATATAATTGCAGGTAAATCAATACATGTCATGCAATAAATAGTAAAAACATTTACATTGATAAAAATGTACATAGTCATAAAGGCGTGCTCTTGAGTCTGAAAGGGAAGAATCAAGTATTAGTAGGCACTCGTTCTACGGAACGTTAGTCTTTATGTAACACACGTCATGCACGTGGCATGTAGCACTCATGTGGTAATCTACTATGACATTTCACCTGAGGTAAGAACAGTTAAAGAAAACACAAGGTGGTTTCTGCTTCACTACGTATCACTTGAGGGTCAACATAGGCACCCGACGAGTTAGAGTCCCTAATAACTCACTGTTCTAAGCAGAGTTCAGAGCAGGTTTCATAACACTACCTGCGGCTACCACAAAATGTTTCACTTCGTGCACTTGTTTCGCATAATGTTTAAAGAAAACACGCGAGGATTTCCAGCCTGTATAGTTCTTGAGGCTTTCGAAATCCATACTCTGAAAGAAATTCAGAGACGAAGCGACTTTCCTAGGATCATGACCAGCGGGTGTACTGTCTGGATCCGCTCTGCGAATGAAGTAGGTGATTTTTGCTCTCAATTGTTTTAGTGACAGGTTGCTGCCCGATGTTTCTCCTTTGAAGAGTTGGCCTCCACCAAAGTTTGAAGTTCTATGAAGATAGACCTTAAGGCTCTCTACTGGACATAGAGAGGCATCTTCCTTCAAGGGGCATATCCTCCACGGGCCCCATCGTTTGGTAGGTAATTCGTTCTTTGCGAGAAACGTCGGATCAGGGAAGAGGGAGAGGTCTCCTGAATCATTGAAAACGATATGTCCCTCTTCTCTAGATAGTGCCACTATTTCGCTGACTCGGGCTCCCGAAGCTAGAGCGAAGAGAAATATAACTTTCTGAGTCAGGTCCTTAAGAGGGCATGAATCATTGTCCAAGTTGGAGGCGAAGTGGAGAACTTTGTCTAGAGACCAAGTGATTGGTCTCGGAGGGGGTGCCGGTCGTAAACGGGCACAGGCCTTCGGTAGTTTGTTGAAGATGTCACTAGACAGATCTATTTGGAAGGCGTATGACAAAGGTCTGGTCAAGGCCGATTTGCAAGTAGAAATCGTGTTGGCTGCCAAGCCTTGTCATGAAGGTGAATGAAGAAGGACATGCAAAAATCTATGGTGATTTTCGAGGGGTTCTTTGCCTTGACGAAGGAGACCCATTTCCTCCAAGACGATTCGTATTGCCTTCTCGTGGATTCGGTCTTGTATTCCTCGAGGAAGTCTAGACTCTTCTTCGAAATCCCAAACCTTTTCTTAGCGGCTAGGGTGAGTAAATCATGAGATGAAGGTCCTTGATTTTCGATGCTGAAGCGAAGACAGTCGACTTCTGTATTTGCTGGGAGAGAACTGGGTCCGGGAGGGGGATCAGCGTTGGCTGCATCTCCAGGATCAAGGGGTACCAGTTGCTGCGGGGCCACTTGGGAGCCACTAGAGCTGCTGTCCCTTTGAAGGTTCTCAATTTGGAGAGGACTTTCAGCAGAAGATTGGTGGGAGGGAACAGGTAAATCTTGGCCCATCTGTTCCAATCCAAGGTCATGGCGTCCACCGCTTCCGCTTTGGGGTCCTCGTACGGGGCTACATATCGAGGAAGTTGATGGTTGTCGCTCGTTGCGAAGAGGTCGATCTGGAGTTCTGGGACTCTGTGAGAGATGAAGGAGAATGATCTTGCGTCTAGAGACCATTCCGACTCTATCGGGTTTGTCCGAGATAGAGCATCCGCTGTCACGTTGCGGAATCCTTGTAGGTGAACTGCAGACAGGTGCCATTTCTTCCTTTCTGCCAGACGGAAGATTGTCAGGAGCACCTGATTTATCTTGGGCGATCTTGAGCCCTGGCGATTGAGACAACGCACTACCACAGAGCTGTCCAGGGTCAGGCGAATGTGTACCGACGGGGGCGGGGAGAGTTTCTTCATCGTCAGAAGAACCGCCATGGCCTCCAAGATGTTGATGTGAAACGTCTTGAATAGGGGAGACCAAGTGCCTTGAGCCTGTTGTTGGTGGGAGTGACCTCCCCAACCCTCCAATGAAGCGTCCGTATGGATGTTGAGAGATGGAGGTGGGTGTTGGAGAGGAAGGGACCTTTTTAGGGCCCTCGCTTCTGACCACGGCTTTAGAAGAAGTCGAAGTCTGCTTGGGAGCCGTCTCTTGAGGTCTCTTCGAGCGACGGATGCGGAACGTCTCCAGACTCCCGCTGCATCCTTTAGCTGTGCACGAAGCACTGGGTTTGTGATCGAGGCGAACTGTAGAGAGCCTAGAACTTGTTCCTGCTGGCGTCTCGAGATCCCTTTGGATTTTAACAGTCGCTTGACGGACCCTGCTATTTCCTTCCTTTTCTTTGCTGGAATGGAAAGGCGGTGTGACTGAAGATTCCAGTGGATGCCTAACCATTGGAACTTCTGAGCTGGAGATAGGCGAGACTTTTTCGCGTTTATCTGGAATCCCAGGTGTTCGAGAAACTGGGTAACTTTTCTGCAGGATTCTATACAATCCTCGGGCGAGGGCGCCCACACTAGCCAGTCGTCGAGGTAGGCCATCACCTGGACGTTTCGGATGCGGAGCTGTTGTACTACTGCGTCCGCTAGCTTTGTGAATATCTGAGGGGCCACGTTGAGTCCGAAGGGCATGGCCCGGAAGGCATAGCTTTTCCGTTGGAGTCGGAATCCTAGGTAGGAGGAAGCGTGATGGTTCATTGGTATGTGCCAGTATGCGTCCGCCAGGTCTATCGAGACCGTGAAAGACCCTCGAGGCAGGAGGGTTCTGATCTGTTGGAGAGTCAGCATCTTGAACTTGTCGTTCGATATGAATACGTTGAGGGGGGATAAGTCCAGAATGACTCTGAGTCTGTCTGAGTCTTTCTTGGGAACACAAAACAGTCTCCCTTGGAACCTTGTGGACTTCACCCTTCTTATCACCTTCTTGTTCAAGAGGTCTAGCACATATTCTTCCAAGAGGGGGGTTGAAGGTTGGAAGAATTGCTGGAAGGTTGGGGGTGGTTGCGCCCAGCTCCAGCCCAGACCTTTCTTGATGATGCTGTGTGCCCAGGAGTCGAAGGTCCAGCGATCCTGGAAGTGGCGGAGTCTTCCTCCCACCGGAAGCACTTCATTGCTTCTGTGGTCCCGAGGACTTGCTGCCTCGGCCGCTAGCTCCCTGTCCTCCTCTGCCTCTGGAGGGCCGGCGAGAGGAATCTCTGCCGGAACCCCTGCCTGAGCTTCTACCCTTGGGACGAAAGGTAGTGGAGTGCTGCTCGAAGGTGGGGTTGAAGGCCGGTGATGAGGGCAAAACCGGCTGTGGGACCAACTGAAAGGTCTGTGGCGGCTGAGCGACCACTTGGGGAGTAGCGGGTGCCGGAAACTGGCGTCTGTGCTGACGTTGCTGGGGTCTATGCTTCGACTGCTTCCTCTTAGGCTGAGGACCGTCATCCTGAGAGGGCTTTCTCTTCCTAGACATGCCCCATTTGTTGAGAAGGTTCCTGTTCTCAGATGCGGCCTTGTCTGTGATCTCTTTCACTAGATCAGACGGGAAGAGGTACTTGCCCCAGATGTTGGAGGCAATCAGTTTCCGGGGTTCGTGTCTGACAGTTGCACTGGAGAACACGAATTCTCTGCAGGCTCTACGAGCTCGCATGAAATGGTACAGATCCTTGACTAAGGTTGCCATGTGAGATTTGGCAAGGACCATGTAATGGTCAGGGACTCTGGTGTCACCAGCCATTACGTCCATCTGGACCTGGAGAGTGAGAGATGCTGCCAGCCTCTCCTTCGTTTCCTGTTCCCTACGAAGGAGGTGTTCGTTTAGCTTGGGGAGGTCCTCATTAAACTGACGTCCAGCAACGTCAGGATCTAGTTTGCCCACCACGAAGGTGTGTTGCACATCCTTCCAGTGTTTGGTGTCGGGCGGGGTGGCTGCGGAGAAAGGTCTGCATTCCTCCAATGCAGGGCAGGATTTCCCTTCCTCTACAGCCTTAAGGCAGGCAGCGAAGGCCTTTTCCGTGAAGGGTATCATCACTTCATCGGGCGCAACGTAGGTGGGGTACTTCTTGCTCAGAGCCGGAAGTCCAGAGCAGGTAAAGCCTCTGCTCTTAAGCGCTTTGGCAAGCATAGCCTGGGCCTTCGAGAGATCGAACACTATTTTCTCCTTCGGTTCGGTCTCTTCCTTTGAGGATGGTTCTGAACGTAGACGGACGTAACAGTCCGGATACGCCTCAAAGCGGGGGAAGAACTCCACTTCTTCCAGGGGTATGGAACCGATCTTATCGCTGACGAAGATCTTGTCATCAGCGATGACCATATGCTCGGCGAATCGCCACGGATTGTCGCTCGAGCATGCGGGGAGGTCCTTGATGGAGATTTTGCGAGATTCCTTGGAACCTCCCATCGACCGAATGATCTTGTGAGTTTCTTGGAGCTTCTGCTCCATCACGGATTCAATGAGCCGAATCATATCCTGTGCCGTAGGTAGAGGAGTCGTGGTGGAGGACGTAGATGGGAGAGACACTTCCGTCGGTGTAGGAGTAGGAGGGGGGATGGAGGGAGGGGCATCCTCCTTATCGGACTCGGTATATACTACCCGGTCCTCTTCTTCATCATCCTCCCCTTCACCCTGGGCCATAAGGGTTTTCTCGGTGTCCTCCGAGATCTCTGACATGTGTTCATCATGTTCTGAATCCAGGTGACAATCACTCATGGACTGAGCCATGACAGTATCAGGTTCCACTGTGATCTGGACGACGGGGATCTGTTCAACTGGGACCACTGAGTCTGGTGAGGCCTTTGGGAACAGCAAAGACCTCATTTCTTCTGTGGCTAGGTATGGTCCAGTGGCGTTCTTTTGAAAGCCACGTACCCACTTGCGTAGGTTGTCCCGAGCAGTGTCCCGAATCTCCGCTGAGGGAGGGTCATAGAATGCTTTCTGTAGGCATTCTTGGCAGACCGAACAGGTGGTGGGGCCCCAGTACTTGAGATCCCCTCTCTTGTGAGCACAAGGGGCGTGTGTCCTACACGCCGTGTGTCCATAAAAGTGTGGCCGACGGACCGCGCAGAAGTCGTGGTCACACTTGACGTACTCCTCCTGTAAAAGAAGGAGACGATGAGTATTGTAGAGTCATAATATGGCTCGTATATAAAGTTAATTATTAACAAGTTAATATTAACATAAGTTAATTGTGATGCACAGAAGGGTGGGTGAAAGGAGACAGACGCATGCCTCGTGTAACCCGCCCGGCTGGTTGCCGTAGCATCAGACAGTCCCAGGTGGCCGTAGGCCTCCATGGAAGGTGTCTTGATAATGGGAATTCCATTAGAATTACCATATAGACTAGGCTTGAAATCTTATCAAGAAAGTCTGGGGATCATGAGATCCTAGTAAGGTTCCGGCAACCAGACGTGCCAATTACACGTAGCGTGCTGGAAAGATGAAACACGCAAGAAGACAGAGTGAAAACTGAACAAAATGTACGATTCCGTACCAATTTGTCTGCGTTAACAAGCCGTCTAGGTGCGGTTTTTAGGAGCTATCGCTAGTAAAGATAGCTGAGAGAAGGGGTGCAAGGCATCTTGCCGCCTCCGGACTGGTCCGGCATACCCCCGGCACGCCGGAAGCCGCTCGAGCAGAGTTTCTGGCATTCAAGAATGATCATTCTATGGTCAAAAGAAGCCAGGGTGGCGGCAGCCGGTAGCGGCGGCCGCCGGCAAGGAGCGGCGGTTCCGGCAGCCGGAGGCAGTCGGAGGGTGACAGGGGTAAGGATAAAGGAGCATAGCCGGGGCCGGGGGCCGGCAGCTAGTGCCGGCACTCCGGGAGGGGTCGGCAGTGTGCCTAGGCTATGAGGGAATGGAGAGGCCACGGCGGTAAGCCGGCGGCCGGCGGCGATCCCCCGGTACTCGGGGGAAGGCGGCAAGGATAAGGAAGTCACCCGTAGTGGCGGTAAAGCCGGGGTAGAGGCGGCAAGGGACAAGCACCAAAGATGGAGGTGGGATGGCAAGACTGTACAGTGAACCCTCGTTTATCGCGGTAGATAGGTTCCAGTCGCGGCCGCGATAGGTGAAAATCCGCGAAGTAGTGACACCATATTTACCTATTTATTCAACATGTATATTCAGACTTTTAAAACCTTCCCTTGTACGTAGTACTGTTAACAAACTACCCTTTAATGTACAGAACACTTAATGCATGTACTACAGTACCCTAAACTAAAACAGGCACAAATATTAAAGGTGATTTTATATCATGCATTTCCTAAACATGCTAAAAAGCACGATAAAAAATGGCAACCAATGTTTTTTTTACATTTATCTCTGATCATAATGTAGAAACAAACTGGAGGTAGAGCTTTGCTTATTACCCAGACATATTTCCCATACTTTTCCCTTAGAACTACATCACATCTTCCTACTTTAGATATATAGATATATATATATATATATATATATATATATATATATATATATATATATATATATATATATATATATATATATATATATATATATATATATGTGTGTGTGTGTATATATATATATATATATATTTATATGTATACACATATACATACCTACATATATACATAAATACATGCATACATATATATATATAATATATATATATATATATATATATATATATATATATATATATATATATATATATATATATATACTGTATATATATGGGTTATGGAAAAAATCCGCGAAGTGGTGAATCCGCGATGGTCGAACCGCGAAGTAGCGAGGGTTCACTGTACTAGCCAAGTCAAGACACCTCTGGAAAAGGTACCACCATGATAGAGGTGAATCTATCATCCTAAGCAGGAGCCGCAATGGCCGGGGCTAAGGCAGTCCAAGAGAGGACAGGGTGTACCCAAGAAGGGGTGGAGACTCTTCGTGTCGACCAAATGATAACTGACTCCATAGCACTATGGAGGGACTATGTATCAGAGCGGACAACACTGGGAGCACCACGGGGTCCAGCACTCCAGCCTAGGGTGGAGTGTAGGACAGGGGACATATGAAGCCTAACCTACTGGTAGGTTAGGCTAGGCAAGAGATAGGTTGGGGGGGGAAAGGGTCTTCTTATAAGAAAGGATGGGTTATGTACCAGAGCGGCCACCTAGGAAGGGAGATGCTCACCCTAACCTATAGTAGGTGGACCAACTGAAAAACGGTGCACGCGTATATTTCAGCAAGGTACATAAACCAGCCCTCCCAACCTAACCTGGATTAGGGTCGTTAGACCCTAATCAAGGAAGGGAGAAGACGTATCGCAAGGAAAAGGTCCAGGACCGATTCAGCTTAAAGGAGGTGATCCTACCTTTAAGGTCCGCAACACTAAGGGAGGGGTCATTCCCTTAGGTGGGGAGGCGATACAGTACTCTGAGGAGTCTTGTCCTATCACATGTAATAGGATACAAGATTACCAGAGGGAAGCCCTAGGGCTAGGGATGAAGAGAGCATATAGGGGTCCTATCATAAGGTTAGGTTAGCAAGGCACTCAAGATAACCTACCCCCTATATGGTCCCTGAAGGCGAAAAAACACTTGCATCACTGTCAATGGTATTGTAAAATAATGCCAAAATCTTCATAACTAACACTAGGAACACTGGAATATCATGCATTAACACTGGTATAGGCTCACTGGCCTAGGGGCTAATCAAAGCCTACTGGTATGGGGTCAGCGAAGACCCTAATTAATGCGTCAAAAACACGATATAAAGTTCCTAGCTATGAAGACTAAATAACTAATAGCGCTGATTAGTAATTTATATACCGGTAAGGCTGTTGCGGCTAACTAAATAAGGCATGCAAGCAACAGCAGCGTCATAAAATGGCGCTGACCGGTCTGGCAAAGCTCTGCCACAATTATGCAAATATCTCGAAAAGTAAGATTTACTTTAAGGCCAGAGCTTATTTAAACAATACTTTAACCTTTGTACTCAACTTTCCAGAAGAAGGTGAAGCTGACGGTTGAGACATAGCGAGGATGCAAGTAGATAAAGCCGCACAAAGGGAAAAATACGTCCAATCGAGCGAGCTACTAGCAAAGGAATGAGGACGGACGTGACGTCATCAAAAGCAATGGCGTCCGTCTGTTTACATCGCGAGTACTGATATCGCCACATCTAGATCGGCTGCGGCTCAGCTCCCAGCCACTCCCTGTCCGCCATATTGAAGCGTTAACTCTATATGGGGTGCAGATAGCTATGTGGCACGTCTATACATGCGTGTCCCCTGTTGTTACACGATGTCTTAAGGGGAAACCCTTAGGATACTCGCTCCAGAAGTTAGAATTCTGTGATAACCTGTGGTTTAATTCTCTGGGAAAATCCTAGTAGTGATTACCCAAGGAAGCTACCAAAAAGGATCCTTCCATCAGGACGCCATGGCTTGAGCCCAAAAATAAGGATATAGTCTAAATCGAGCCTTCCTGGGGCGAGTACAAACTAACAGACTAAATCGCAAACGTTTAAATCGCTATTCGCCCAAAACCATTGTTGGCACTATAATATCCAAATGTTTGTATATTTGTAATTTACCTAATGTCTGTTAATGACATAAGGATAAATAACTTAAAGCAATCTGCCGACCTGCGAGGGTCGGGGAAGCAGTGACATGCCCTTAAAATAAATATAAACACCAGCCTTAGCTAAAGGCAAGGCAAATATAAGTGTTAAGTGTATGGGCGACCTCCGGTGAAGCCGGAGCGTAATGAGATGTCCTGAATAATGCCGTCTTAGCCAAAGGCAAGGCAAATATAAGTGTGAAGTGTATGGGCGACCTCCGGTGACGCCGGAGGATAATGAGATACCCTGAATAATTCAATTGTGGCTAATAATTCAATTGTGAAGATATAAAAGCCAAGCCGCAGCTAAAGGCTAAGGCTTAGATCATAGCAAAGCGTATTTACAAACTCCGGTGAGGCCGGAGGGAGAAGAAAGGTCCTGAATAATTATTGTGAATAAAAACACAATTGTAATAACAATGGCTATTGTGGATATGGCCGTGGCCTGAGACCGCAGTAAGGGCCACCGGAGGGTCGTATCTAAACAATATGAAGCCCGTCCCATGCAGTAAACAATATATAAATATAACAATAGAACGAAAGTCATTGAGAATCCCTCAAGCCGGAGTAGAACTCAAGGCGGAGTGGAAAACATTCATAAACTACTCCCGAGCCGTAACGGGGAGAGGACGAAACACGGACCAAAATAACGCTAACAATTGAAAAGTCACGAAAAATAAATAACTCGTAAGTTATCATCCACCCCGAGGGGGAGAGGTGAGGGAGGGAGAACCCGTTGAACGCACAAAACGGAAAACGGGAAATCCGCTCAACCACCAGAGCTAAGAAAGAAAACGAGAGAAAGGGGTAACTCGTGACTGCGAACAGAAAACGGGGACCCCAATCTCTCGCTCTCTTGGACACAAAAACAGGACTAAAAATCACACAACACTATTATAAACGTATAAAATAAAAATGTACATCCATATAACACTACGATCAAAGAATAGCATCTGCTAAAACTTAAAAAAAAAATAGCACAGTCGAGTGACGAACGCCTCGGAGGGGCGGGTACTAAACAAAAACAAAGCTAAATCGCTATCTCGTTCGTAGGCTGGACTTACTAGCAAAAAGTACCATGAGCATAAATACACAAAAAAATAAAAATAAAAATAATAACGGTTCTAAAGGCATAAGGCCAGGGACTTAACCAAGAACCTAAGTGACAGAGTACTAAACGGGCAGACAAAGATGAATTCCCAAACAAGTGAACAAACAATGGCGAAAGGTAAGTGGGCTCTTCTCTTCGGTGCGAAATCAAGAGAGAGAGAGAGAGAGAGACGGAGAGAGAGAGAGGAAGAGAGAACGTTCCGATCTTTATTCTCGTCCCAAGCGAGTAACGTTGTTCTCGAGTCAGTTTTTTACTCTCGTCCCTAGTCTCTGTACGGGGAGAAAGGATAAAACGTTTTTAGTTTTTATTCTCGTCCCAAGGCACTGTACGGTGAGAGATTGAAAACGTAGTTTTGAATGAACTAGTGTTTAGTCTCCTTCCCAGCCACTGATCTTTTTATCTTAATATATGTTTACTGTTTTTTGCTTGTATTAATGTGCTTACATTATACGACTGATTTCGCAATTATAACCTTTTGATGAGGGTAGAATTGCGTGCTTCAGGTAGAAATCAGTTTTATTCATACCTAATGTGAATTGTTGTAAAATTTGATTTCAGTGAAGTAAGTGCAAAACAGAAAATCGTAGTGATAAAGTGATAATTGCGCAAAGTGTTATCAGTGTTGCGACCGAGGGTTCGTCTGTTCGTGCCTGTCGTTCGCCTAGTCCGAGACCTCTTGCAAGCTCCCAAGCCCAGGGGAGAAGTAATGTCGTACGACTTATGGGTTCGAGAGGCCTTGATCAGCGAACAGACGTTCCCTCTATGGTTTCAGGCGTGTCTCATCAACACCGCCCCTACCATAAGACGAGCGAGACGATTTTCTCCTCGTCATCCGAAGGCTTTTCGCATAAGAAACCGTGGAACAAGGTTTCGAGGCCCTCTAAGCGAAAGTCAGTCCTTTCAGGACAGGTCCAGCATCCTGGTTGTAACCATTAGGACAGCTCTGACCCTATGCAATCATCGGAAGACTGCTCGCCGCCTAAACAAAAGCGTAACACAGGCTCCGAGAGTCTTTTTGTAGGCAAGGTTTTGCAGTCACAGACGTTACCCTCGTCTCTTACCGCAACCATTCCCGTTGATCCTAAATGGGTTGTACGGCAAGACATGCAGAATAAGCTTGCCTCTCTTATGGAGGACTATTCTGTTGAGCAGGTTCACGATGATCCTCGCCACTTAGCTGATCGAGATCTTGGCCGTCAGCCGCCCAAACGAGCCTTTGCTCGTCCTGTTGACATTGACGTTACAAAGTCACGTCAATCGTGTTTTGTAGAGCCTCACTCGATGCAGTCCCATGTTGACTCTCAGCCGCTTGTGGACGTTCAGCCGCTGCCGCTTGCTCTTGTTGACGTTCAGGACGTTCACCAACCAGCATAGTTGACTTGTTTTGACGTTGAGCGTCAAGCACCGCAGTCAAGAGTGGTTTTGACTGCTCAGTCTAAGCAGTCAAGGCAGTCTCGAGTTGACGTCGAACGTCCTCCCGCACCTGTTGTTGTTACTGGTCAGTCCTTTAAGCAGTTACATGACATAGCGTCCTTGACTGCTACTGTTGCTCCTTTGCGTGTGGACTCTGCTTGTCAAGCATTGCCACCACGGCAGGTCTCTCCCTTGCTTGAGACTCGGCTATTGTCGGACAAGGTTCCTTCAGATGAGGAAGTTGCTGATCCCCCTCCTACTGATATTCCCTTGAGGACTCTGTCAGATGGAGAGGAGCCTAAAGCTGCTCAGCCCTCTATGGACTTTAAATAAATCATGCTGATTTTTAAGGATCTTTGTCCGGATCTTTTTGTAACTGCTGCTCCTCGTTCGCCTAAACGTCAGAGTTTACACTAGGCCTAGCTACTTCGAAGCCGTTGTTTTATAAGCTAGTGCTCTCTCGCTCTTCTAAGAGAGCTTTACGTTTGCTAGGCGACTGGTTAATCACCAGGAGGAGTTTGGGGGAGACAGCCTTTGCTTTCCCTACTTTTAAGCTGGCTTATAGAGCGAGAGTCTGATATGACACGGGAGAAGTTCTCGGCTTGGGAGTTCCTGCCTCTGCCCAGATAGACTTCTTAAACCTCATAGACTCTCCCTGGCGCCTGGCCATGAGACGCTCCAAGATTTTATGGTCAACTTCAGAGCTAGACCATCTCCTGTTAGGAGTTTTTTCGAGCGTTTGAAGTTTTGCTGTACAATTATGTCATGCATAAACAAGGCTTTCAGGGATGGCTCCAATGATCTGACAGCCACGTTCTCTGCAGGAACAAGTCCCTCAGGGATGGCTCCAATGATCTGGCAGCCATGTTCACTGCAGGAGTACGTAAGAGGCAAGTGCGCTCAATGTGTTCATTGTCAAGACAAACTTCACGATGAAGTCTACCAGGCTGTCTTGACAGCATTAATGGAAGGCGACTGGATGGTCTCTCTCGACCTTCAGGAGGCATACTTCCACATTCCTATACACCCGGATTCCCAACCGTTTCTGAGGTTTGTTTACAGGAATGTGGGGTACCAGTTTCGAGCCCTGTGCTTTGGCCTCAGTCCTGCTCCTCTCGTGTTTACGAGGCTCATAAGGAATGTGGCAAAATCCCTCCATCTATCGGGGATCCGAGCCTCCCTGTACTTGGACGACTGGCTTCTCAGAGCATCGTCCAGTCTTCGCTGTCTGCAGGATCTACATTGGACGTTGAGTCTGGCCAGGGAGTTGGGACTTTTGGTCAACCTAAAAGTCCCAACTGATCCCATCCCAGATTATTCTATATTTGGGGATGGAGATTCGCAGTCCAGTTTTTTTTTTTCGGGCTTTTCCGTCTGCCACCTGAATAGAACAAGCCCTGCTCGAAGTCCAACTAATGCTGAAAAGAGAACGTTTGTTCAGTCAGGAGTTGGAACAGTCTCGTAGGGACTCTCTCATCCCTGGAGCAGTTTGTCTCACTAGGGAGACTACACCTTCTGCCTCTCCGGTTCCATCTAGCCGCTCACTGGAACTAGGACAAGACGTTAGAGACGGTATCATTCCCAGTCTCCGAACCAGTAAAGGCATGCCTGAAATGGTGGGACAGCAATATCAGTCTGAGAGAGGGACTATCCCTAGCAGTCAAGAACCCAAACCACGTGTTGTTCTCAGACGCGTCGGATTTGGGTTGGGGTGCGACCCTGGACGGTCGGGAATGCTCGGGTCTGTGGACCTCAAGTCAGAAGAGCATGCACATCAACGGCAAGGAGCTATTAGCAGTCCACTTAGCCTTGATGATATTCGAAAGCTTCTTCGAAACTAAGTGGTAGAGGTCAACTCAGACAACACCACAGCTTTAGCGTACATCTCCAAGCAAGGAGGCACACACTCCTTCACGCTGCTCGAGATCGCAAGGGACCTTCTCTTATGGTCAAGAAATCGAGGCATCTCCCTGTTGACGAGATTCATCCAGGGGGACTTGAACGTCTTGGCAGACTGTCTCAGTCGGAGGGGTCAGGTGATACCCACGGAATGGACCCTCCACAAGGACGTGGGCAAGAGTCTTTGGGCTACTTGGGGTCAACCCACCATAGACCTCTTTGCCTCCTCGTTGACCAAAAGGTTACCAATCTATTGCTCCCCAGTCCTAGATACAGAAGCAATCCACATAGACGCGTTTCTACTGGATTGGTCTCTTCTGGACTTATATGCATTCCCACCATTCAAGATAGTCAACAAGGTACTGCAGAAGTTCGCCTCTCACGAAGGGACAAGGTTGACGTTGGTTGCTACCCTCTGGCCCGCGAGAGAGTGGTTCACCGAGGTACTTCAATGGCTGGTAGACTTTCCAAGAAGTCTTCCTCTAAGGGTAGATCTGTTACGTCAGCCCCACGTAAAGAATGTCCATCAAAGCCTCCCCGCTCTTCGTCTGACTTCCTTCAGACTATCGAAAGACTCTCAAGAGCTCGAGGCTTTTCGAAGGAGGCAGCCAGTGCGATTGCAAGAGCGAGGAGAGCTTCTACCATTAGAGTATACCAGTCGAAGTGGGAAGTCTTTCGAGACTGGTGCAAGTCAGCATCTGTGTCCTCGTCCAGTGCCTCTGTAGCCTAAATCGCAGATTTTCTTTTACATCTGAGAAAGGTTCGCTCCCTTTCAGCTCCCACGATTAAGGGCTACAGGAGCATGTTGGCTTCAGTCTTTCGACATAGAGGCTTAGATCTTTCCAACAATAAAGATCTCCAAGATCTCCTTAAGTCTTTCGAGATCTCTAAGGAACGTCGTTTGGCAACTCCTGGATGGAATTTAGACGTGGTCCTAAGGTTCCTCATGTCAGACAAGTTTGAGCCATTACATTCAGCCTCCCTGAAGGATCTCACCCTCAAGACACTTTTCCTAGTGAGCTTGGCTTCGGCTAAAAGGGTCAGTGAACTTCATGCCTTCAGTAAGAACATCGGCTTTTCTACAGAAAAAGCCACTTGTTCACTTCAACTTGGTTTCCTGGCCAAAAATGAACTGCCTTCTCGTCCTTGGCCTAAATCTTTTGATATTCCTTGCTTATCAGAGATCGTAGGCAACAAACTGGAAAGAGTATTATGTCCTGTTAGAGCTCTTAAGTTCTATTTAGCTCGTACTAAGTCATTACGAGGTAAATCTGAGGCATTATGGTGCTCAGTTAAGAAACCATCATTGCCTATGTCAAAGAATGCTTTGTCATATTTTATCAGATTTTTAATACGAGAAGCTCATTCTCACTTGAATGAGAAAGACCGATGTTTGCTTAAGGTTAAGACGCACGAAGTTAGAGCTATAGCAACCTCCGTGGCCTTCAAGCAAAATAAATCTCTGCAAAGTATTATGGACGCGACTTTTTGGAGAAGCAAGTCAGTGTTCGCGTCATTTTACTTAAAAGATGTCCAGACTCTTTACGAGGACTGCTACACACTGGGTCCATTCGTTGCAGCGAGTGCAGTAGTGGGTGAGGGTTCTACCGCTACATTACCCTAATTCCAATATCCTTTTTAATCTGTCTCTTGAAATGTTTTTAATATTGTTTTTTGGGTTGTACGGAAGGCTAAGAAGCTTTTCGCATCCTGATTGATTTGGCGGGTGGTCAAAGTCATTTCTTGAGAGCGCCCAGATTAGGTGTTTGATGAGGTCCTGTTGTATGGGTTGCAGCCCTTAATACTTCAGCTCCTGGGAGTCTTTCAGCATCCTAAGAGGATTGCTGGGCTTCGTGAGGAAGACAGACTAATAAGGCAGAGTAATCGTCTTAAGTCGACTTCCTTACCAGGTACCTTTATATATTTGGGTTTTGTTATGATATAACTGTCAAAAACTCTAAGCATTTACGCTGTAAACTTAATTAACTCTGGTCTCTACCCACCACCATGGGTGTGAATCAGCTATTATATATTCACCGGCTAAGTTAAATATTTAAAAATGATATTTTAATTATAAAATAAATTTTTGAATATACTTACCCGGTGAATATATAAATTAAAGGCCCCCCCTTCCTCCCCGATAGAGACCCAGCGGGATGAGAAAAATTGGGTCTGTTTACATGTATATGTGGTATCTGGCCGATAGTTGGCGCTAGTGGGCACACCCGCAACCTTCATAGCGATCGCTCGCGAGTTTTTGTGTGTTTTTCTGTCGAGCCGCCGGAGGCTCAGCTATTATATATTCACCGGGTAAGTATATTCAAAAATTTATTTTATAATTAAAATATCATTTTCATTTTTGGATGCATTTCAACCATTAACAATTAGATATTAGATATTTTGTTGTTACCCATATGAAGGGTGGTGTGGCAATGACTTTCATGTTATGAGTTGTGTTACCTTGTATGGAATCTGTGTTAATAACCGCAATTACCTCTGAAAAATAGTATCAACTACTATATTGTGATAGAAACCTTGTGAAAACAACGCAGTGCTGTACAGTGGGTTAGCTAGTGTGGTAGTCAATTGTGCCTAGGCAGTGGCCTTTGTTTTGGGGGATTATGAGTTGATCCACCCAAAGGAACAAAGTTTTTGCAGTTTTTTGCTCTTTGTTGTTATCTCTGTTATCTAGCCCCCATGTATAAGGAGGGCCAAATATGCTGTCGTAGAAGATACTACATTAATGGACATTCAGACTGGAATTGGCATTCATGGTCAACCATTTATATATAAATGGGCTGAGACAGTGATGTGTGATGTCGCCATGGTTGTTTAACTTGTGTGTTGATGGAGTGGTGAAAGAGATGAATACTTGAGTGCTTGGACTAGGATTGAAACTGATAGACGAGAATGATCATGAATGGGAGGTAAATCAGTTGTTGTTTGCGGATGATACTGAAGAGAAGCTTGGCCGATTAGTGACAGAATTTGGAAGGGTACGTGAGAGAAGGAAGTTGAGAGTTAATGTTGGTAAGAGAAAGGTTATGAGATATACGAGAAGGGAAGGTGGTGCGAGGTTGAATATCATGTTGACTAGAGAGTTACTTGAGGAAATAGATCGGCGTAAACACTTGGGGTTTGTTGTTGCAGCAAATGGTGGAGTGAAAACAGATGTATGTCAGAGAGTGAATGAAGGATGCAAAGTGTTGGGGGCAGTGAAGGGCGTGGTAAAGAATAGAGGGTTGAGCATGAATGTAAAGAGAGTTCTGTATGAGAAAGTGATTATACCAACTGTGATGTATAGATTGGAGTTGTGGGGAATGAAAGTGACGGTAGAGACAGAAAACGGATTTTGATCAAAGTGAAAAATATATTTTTGGGCGAGAAGGCCATGTCATGCTGATGGAAGGGTTCCTATAAGTAGCCTTCTAAGGGATATTTGCTACAGTGATACTCCCAGAGAATTAAACCAAAGGTCTCCAGGATTCCAACTCCTGGCACAAGTATCCAATAAAGGATATCGTATACGTAATATCAGGGGACGTATTCTAGATACGACACATGGCAATCTTCACCCCAAATATATTTAACGCTTCAATGTAAAGGGGAAGAGTGGCAAAAAGGAAGGGGTGCCGTTCTAGGTACCCTGTGGATCTCCTTCCCTACTACTACTGTAACTCCATTCCTATTCTTGCCGTTAAGCGGAAATGGCCACAGATAAAGTAATTTTGGGAGGGATCAGCAAAAGGGTGGGTTCCATCAGGACGACAGGGCCCTCTCACCCAAAAGTAGATTTTTCACTTTGATCAAAAAGGGATTTTGACGTAGGAAAAATCTATTTTTGGGCGAGAGACCCGTGCCGCCCAGTGAAATGCTCCTTTTACATCATTTCTAAGGTAAAAACTGCTATGAATTTACCAGAGAAAAATTTGTATAGGAATGCTAGGTTGAACCCAGCTCGCTCACCTTAATAAGGTGTCGGTATAATACTGGGGCGCTGAATAAATCACAACCAAAGGCCTCGCACCATTTAGATATCTCCTGTCAATATCCCCGAACAGCGAGGTGCCGTTCAACATCCTACTACTACTAGCAATCCCACACCAGTGACGTCGCTCCTTATAGCACCCCAGATTGGGGCCCAATTAGGGAGGGACGGGTGGGTTCACTGGGCGGCACGGGTCTCTCGCCCAGAAATAGATTTTTCCTACGTCAAAATCCCTTTTCTGGGCTCCGACCCGTGCCGCCCAGTGAAATCGTACCAGAGAATGGGGACCCAATATGGCTAACTACTTGAAGAGGGAATAACACAAAAATAACATAGCTGATGAGTTTTAATATAAAAAAAAAGAGGGATGTGGAAACCCGTAAAAATAGATCAACATGTACAGTATATGACAGTGATAAATAGACATGGTAAACAATCAATAATGAAACCCGTAGGTATAATTCAACAGATATGAATAGTGGTAATCCAGCTCGGTAATCAAAAATGCAAAGGTAAAAATTCAATCATAGATATGAATATGGGCATGGTACAAAATCCCATCAGGGGATGATAGAGAAAACCAAGCAAAAGTAAATCCATAACAAAGATTTAACATAACAAAATAAAATCAGCTCGGGGATTTCAAGAACAAGTGAAATCAAAACAATTCGTGAAATTGATCAATTGAATAATGAAATAATACACCATAAGGGTGTATGGTAAACAAAACAGGTAGGAACAACAGGTAAGCCAGGCAGGAGGGAAAGAGGACAGAGCAAGACGTTGTGATTAGGACTCAATACCTTCAGGAGGAACTATATTCCCTGCAGCTACTGTGGCAAATCTAAGAGCTTCTAAAGGTTTTAGGTAGTGGCGCTTGAAAACTTTAGGGGACTTCCAACCCGTATATTTTGAGAGCTCATCAAATTTCATATGGTGGAAAAAATTAATTGAAGTAGCCACAGCTCAAATATCATGGACATGTGGGAATGATTCAGGATTAGCTTGTTTAATAAAATAAAGAATTTGTTGCCTGATTCCCTTAAGGGTAATAGTTCCTCCGTGTTTTCTAATAAATAAGGGCCCTGTGGTTGTAGTGGAAGTTCTACTTAAGTAGGATTTCAGGGTTGTAACTGGACACAGGGATGGATCCCGAGGAAGTGGAACAATCTTCCAGGGGGACCACCTGTTTTGGGGGTCCTCATTTTTAGCCAGGAAAACTTTGTTAGGGGAGAGAAGGACCTCACCCGAAGAGAGAAACTCTATATGACCTGGGTCTCTAGATAAGGCTGACAATTCTGAGATTCTGGAGCCAGAGGCGAGGCTCAAAAGAAAAAAGTGACTTTCTTAATAATGCCATATAGTTACAGGATTCATTTGGGGTGTCAGAGGCTAACTTAAGAACATCGTTCAAAAACCAGGAAACTGCGCTAGGGCGAGTTGAAAGTTTTAGGCTGGCACAAGCTCTCGGAATGGATGAGAAATATGAATCCGTTAGATCAATGTCAAAACCAATATGGAAGATCTTTTTCAAGGCTGACTTGATTGTAGTAATTGTATTGGCTGCCAGGCCTGATTCGAAGAGAGTTCTGAAGAATGTCACAGTTAGGTTCATCGTCATTTTCTCAACCTGGGAATTGAAAATCTTTCAAATACTTAGCTAATTTCTTGACAACTGAGTCATATTGACGGAGAGTAGATTCCCTTTTGTCAGATTCCAGGAAAATAGTATTCAAAGGATCGATGTTTGCACCTCGTTGGGCTGCGAACTTCATGAAGTTCATAAGGTTAGGGCATTCAGAATCCTTGAGGAAGCGAACACATTGCGAGTTTGTACTGTCTGTGTTAGTACCGGATTGGGAATCCGCTGGGGCCGGAGACCTAGTTCTAGCACCAAGGGGAACCAATTTCTCTTGGGCCAGTTGGGGGCTACGAGAGCCACTTGACTTTTGAAGGATCTGAGTTTGTGCAGAACTTTCAGCAGGAGATTCACTGGAGGAAACAGATAAATCGTCTTCCAGGTATTCCAATCTAGAATCATAGAGTCCGTGGCATAAGCCTGAGGGTCCAGGTTGGGGGCTACGTAACAATCTAGTTTGCGATTGGATTCCGTCGCAAACAGATCCACCTGGAGACCCGGGACTTGAGATAGTATCCACTGGAAAGATCGATTGTCTAGTGACCATTCCGACTCTAGCGGAGTCGTCCGGGAAAGTGAGTCCGCTACCACATTCCGGACTCCTGCTAGATGGACTACTGACAGGTGCCACTTGTGCATTGCTGCCATGGAGAAAAACTTCAACATGATGTGGTTTATTTGGGCTGATCTGGAGCCTCCTCTGTTGAAGCAGTGTACTATGACTGCACTGTCGAGAACCAGTCTGATATGGAGATTCCTGGCTGGATTGAGACGTTTTAAAGTGAGGAAGACTGCCATGGCCTCTAGGACGTTGATGTGCATTTGTTGGAAGACCGGTGACCGTAACCCTTGGACTTTCTTGTGTTGGGAGTAACCTCCCCACCCTGTTAAGGAGGCGTCTGTGTGAACGACGAGTCCCGGGACCGGATGTTGTAAGGGAACCGACTTGGAAAGATTCTTGATCTTCGTCCAAGGCTGCAGACTTTTTCTCAGGATTGGGGGAAGGCGAGCACGTTTGTCTCGGCGTTTTGCGGTTGCTCTGGATCGCCACACTCTGTTTATGTCCTTGAGTTTGGACCTTAGGACGATGTCTGTCACAGAGGCAAACTGTAAGGAACCTAGGATCCTCTCTTGGTTCCTTCTGGAGGTCAACTTTTCCCTGAGAAATTGTTTTGTATTCTCGCTATCTCCTTCCTTTTGGCTTTGGGGAGGCACAGCGTATGGGAGCACAGGTCCCATTGCAGTCCCAGCCACTGAAACTTGGTCTCCGGGACCAGGCGGGATTTCTCGAGGTTGACTTGGAATCCCAGTTGTCGAAGGAAGGTGAGGACTTTGTTCATTGCTATGCGGCAAGTCTGGACATTGTCTGACCAGATTAGCCAATCGTCTAGATAGGCCACTACCTGTATCCCCTGAGTTCGAAGCTCTTGAATTACTGTCTCTGCTAGTTTGGTGAAGATTCTGGGTGCTATGTTGAGCCCGAATGGCATCACTTTGAATGCATAGGCTTGTTTGCCTAGCTTGAAACCCAGAAAAGGACGAAAATGCCTTGCTATTGGAACGTGATAGTAGACATCTGTAAGATCGATGGAGGTGGTGACGGCCCCACGGGGAAGTAAGGTCCGCACCTGCAAGACGGTAAGCATATGGAATTTGTCGCAACGAATGAAGGAATTTAAACGAGATAGGTCCAGGATTACTCTCCGTTTGTCTGAGCCTTTCTTTGGCACGCTGAACAAGCATCCTTGAAATCTTAAGCGACGTATACTTTGGATTGCATTCTTTAGTAGCAGATCTTTTGTGAAGGAACGTAGTTCTTCCGTTGGTAGTTGGTAAAAGCTGTTTGGTGGAGGAGGTCCCTGTATCCAGCTCCACCCTAGGCCTTTTGAGATGATGCTGGAAGCCCAATCGCTGAACTTCCAATGGTCCCGAAATTTGTACAATCTCCCTCCTACCTGCAGTTTCTCAATGGTTGGAGGATGATTTGCCTCCTCTGCTTCCGCGGGAAGACTTGCCTCAGTGGTAACCCCTTCCGCCACCTCGGGCACGAAAGGCACCCCTGGAACCCCTGTGACGCTGGTAGCCACGGAAAGAGCCCTGAGACTCATAAGTGGGGTTAAAGGCGGGGGAGAAGGAAGTCGAGGCGATCTGAGACTGAGGGACCAGGACGTATTGTTCTTGTTGTTGGCCCTTTGAAGTAGAAGGCTGGGGACCTTGAGGAGCTGGTTGGACTGAGACCGGTTGAACCATGAATTGGGAAGATTGGAAGGGCCTCAATCTCTTCCTACCTCAAATTGGGGTACTAGTAGGCTCATATTTCCTCTTTGAGACCAGTCCCCACCTAACCTTGAGGTTTTGGTTGGCTCTAGCTGCCTCGCTAAGGACCGAGTTAACTAAGTCCTCTGGGAAAAGATCTGGGGCCCAAGCTGGAGCTTTGATGAGCCTATTAGGTTCGTGCCTAATCGTGGCTTCGGATAGGATGTGTCGTCGACAACGGGTCCGGGCGTTTGCAAAATCATAGGCGTCAGCCATAAAGTTTTGCAAAAGCGACTTAGTGAGGACCTTAAGGAGGTCCTCCTCGTTGTAAGTGGCGACGGTCAATTCAGAAAGGGCAACTGAATGAAGGGATCTGCTGAGTCTACACCTCGACTCAAATTCCAATTTAATGAGAGACTCCGGGAGTTTGGGAAGCCGTTTGCTGAAGTGCGTCGAGGCACAGTCCGGGCTCAACTTACCTACCGAGAAGGTAGCTGGGGCGTTCCGCCAACATTCACTGTCTCCCGGAAAGAGAAGGGAGGGTAAGTCGGTCTCCCTGAGTTGAGGTAAAGGCTTCTCTTCCTTGATAGCCGGAAAGACCGTCTCTATGATCTTGGTCGCACATGGGGTAGGGGTCTGGTCGTCGGCCACAAACATAGTACAGTGAACCCTCGCTACTTCGCGGTTCGACCATCGCGGATTCACCACTTCGCGGGTTTTTTCCATAACCCATATATATATACATATCGCGGATTTTCCGGAAATTTCGAAAATACCGCGATATCTGAAGACCCCAAATATGATATTTCGTTACCTGTAATTCCATTAATACTGTAATTAGTAATATCTGCTCTTACTGATTGTTCATTGCATTACATATGATATATAATTCAGCACAGAAAGAAATAAAACACGAAAAGAGAATGTGATCATACGATAATTCAGTACTGTATACAGTACGTAGTAAAATTAAATCGAACATGAAACGCAAATCAGATGCAGTCATACCATATTAGAATGGTGTAAGGCTGCTGATGGCTACTACTGTACTACAAATGTAATGGATGTGCTTCTTTTCCATGAATCTTTTGTATGTATACGTACGTAGTACTGCATCCAATAATATTCTTTGTTGCAAAAATCACATTTCGAATAAGCGTACGAGAGAGAGAGAGAGATAGAGAGAGAGAGACACACACACATCCTACAACAAAAGCATAAAATAGCATACGTAAAGCTATTATTATTATTGTTATTATTATTATTATTGTTGTTGTTGTTAATAAAATTATTATTGTTATTGTTATTATCATTATTATTATTATTATTACTGTATTATTATCATTATTTATTATTGTTATTATTAATACTGTACGTACAGTATACGCGGGGTATCTTGTACTTTGAATTGGTAACCTACGCATCATATAAGACTGGTTGTGATTGGTTCAAGCGCTGATAGATGACGAATCAGAACTCAAGTTTTGTTATCTAGCCTGTGATTGGTGTTTTGCCCGCATCTCCAGCTTCCAGCCTCTGTTCGCGGCCACTTTCTCTTACGCCGTATCGCTGAGTAGACGTTGTTAAGTTTGTGAACTTTAATCTGTGCTGTGTGCGACTGTTTTAAGTTGAACTTTTTGTTGAACTTTCTGTTAAATCCTACTGTACAATGGCTCCCAAGCGTTCTGCTTCTACTAAGGCTGGTAGTGAGCCTAAACGCCACCGAAGGATGATGACGATTGCTGAGAAGGTGACGCTTCTCGATATGTTGAAAGACGGTAGAAGTTTTGCGTCCGCAGCCCGCCATTTTGGAATCAACGAATCCACCGTTCGCTATATCAAGAAGGACAAGGCGAACATTAGAAAGACGGCTGCAATAACCTTTAGCAGATCAGCGAAGCGAGGCGTTACCACGCGTAATAAAACGATCGTACGCATGGAAGGTGCTTTAGCTGTGTGGATTGCCGACTGCCGGAAGAAGAACATAGCCTTGGATATGAACACCATCCGAACAAAGGCTTTGAGCTTGTATGAGAATTTTGCGGCAAAGGAACCTCAAGACGACGATGGCAACCATGCTGAAGAAGATGATGATGCAGATGAACCTCAACTAGGGACATCCACTGATTCCCAGCCTCAGAAACAACGTTTTTCCGCCAGCAAAGGATGGTTCGCGAAGTTTCAGAAACGCTTCGCCCTGAAAAGCGTTTCCCTGCATGGCGAGGCTGCTTCGGCTGACACTGCCGCTGCTGAAACTTCCGTGAACCAGACGTTCAAGAATATTATCACCGAAGGTGGATACAAGCCGGAACAAGCCTTTAATATGGATGAGACCGGCTTGTTTTGGAAGAGAATGCCGTCGCAAACTTTCCTGTTCAAAGAGGAAGCCAAAGCCTCTGGCTTTAAAGCATTCAAGGATTGCGTTACCCTCGTGATGTGTGGCAATGCTGCTGGATTTTTGCTAAAGCCGGGGCTTATTTATAAGTCGAAAAATCCTCGCGCTTTGAAAAATAAAAACAAGAATCTCCTTCCCGTGTACTGGATGCATATTCCAAAAGCATGGATTACGAAGATGCTGACCTCCAACTGGTTCCACCAGTGTTTCATCCCGCAAGTCAGTGAATATCTCGTAGAGAAGGGCTTGCCATTCAAGATCCTTCTCCTTATGGATAACGCTGGTGGACACGCAACTGACCTGTCGCGTGAGGGCGTTCAGGTTGAGTTCCTGCCACCCAACACCACGTCATTAATTCAACCGATGGACCAGGGGGTTATCAGGGCGTTCAAGGCCCTCTACACGAAGAATACCTTGGCGGACCTCGTTGCGTGTGTGGATGCTGCCCAAGATGATGAGGATGAAGATTTTAACTTGAAGGCGTACTGGCGGCAGTACACCATAGCCACGTGCCTGAAGAATATTCAGAAGGCACTGCAAGAGATGAAACCTGCAACCGTGAATGCGAGCTGGAAGAAGTTGTAGCCCCAGATTGTGTACGACGAATAGGGATTTACTCCGTCGGAAATCAAACACTCTGCAATACGCAAATCTGTGCAGTTGGCTGCCATAATTGGAGGTGACGGGTTTGGCGACATAACGACTGAAGACGTCGACGAGTTGTTGGACTACCATTCCCAGCCGCTAACTGACGCAGACCTAGAAGACCTGACGAAATCGGCAAGCGAAGAAGAGAGTGAAACCCAGGAAGAGACCCAAGAAAATGTCGAAGAAACGGGCTTAACATTAGAACGGCTTGCCAAGTTCTGCAACCATATCAAGGAAGTGAAAGAAATGTTGCAAGAGTGGGACGAGGATATGGTTTGGTCTATGCAATTCTCCAACAAGGTCGATGACATCATGACTCCCTACAGGATGCTCTTAGAGCGAAAAAAGAAGCAGCGGCAGCAACTTCCGATCACAATGTTCTTCCAGCCTCGCAAAAAAGAGCCAGTTCCTCCTGCTAGTACGCCTTCGGAAGAAATTGAAGAAGTTGAAGAGGTGTCCCAGGAAAAGACACCTTCGTCTGAAGAGACGTAAAATACTATCATTGGCTGCACAGTAGAAGACATCATCAGCTTCATCATCATCATTTCTACTGTGCAGCAAATTCATCGCCATCATCATTCAAGTTTTTCTTGAACTTCTTTCGTGGTGAGTACAGTAACAATCTTTATTTTTTACTTTAATATTCTAACATTTTAATATTTGTGCCTGTTTTATAGTTTAGTACTGTATGCACTAAGTTAAAGGGAAGGTTTTAAAAGTCTACATGTTGTAACCTATCATATTTTTTTTGTTTAAAATTTACATTTACGTACGTAAAACAATCTCTCTCTCTCTCTCTCTCTCTCTCTCTCTCTCTCTCTCTCTCTCTCTCTCTCTCTCTCTCGCTCTCTCTCTCTCTCTCTCTCTCTCTCTCTCTCTCTCTCTCTCTCTCGTAAATTGTTTTCCTGCTTTGCTACGTACAGTATGTACTGTATGATTTTATATAGATATGGTAAATTATATTTGTAATAACATATTTTGTAAATGCTTTTACTGTAAATATCATTATTTATCACTTTCATCATGCGCGTTAAATGCCTTCTTTGTTCTGAGCGTGGTTGTTTACTGAGCGTACAGTACTTTATGACGCCGTCGTTTCAGGCGGCGTCATAAAGAAAAACATTTCATTTGGAAGTCCTAAGAAAAATTAAGTAAAACATTGGTAATAACAAAATCAACATACTGTATAATCAATATAATCGATGCAAAAACTAACCTATACATATATGTGTACACTAAATGAGTTTGTTTCTTCATTATGATCAGAGATGAACGTAAACAAAACATTGGTTGCCATTTTTTATCGTGCTTTTTAGCGTGTTTAGGAAACGCATGATATAAAATTGCCTTTAATATTTGTGCCTGTTTTAGTTAAGGGTACTGTAGTACATGCATTAAGTGTTCTGTACATTAAAGGGTAGTTTGTTAACAGTACTACGTACAAGGGAAGGTTTTAAAAGTCCGAATATACATGTTAAATAAATAGGTAAATATGGTGTCACTACTTCGCGGATTTTCACCTATTGCGGCCGGGTCTGGAACCTATCTACCGCGATAAACGAGGGTTCACTGTATAAGAAAGTTTTGTAGGCCGTAATCATTGTGTTCAAGCAGTCCCACTCATTGAACACGCGGACCAAGACAGACTGTGCCTGTTCTTTAGGAAAAATAACAGTTTCCTTTGGGACCTTATCTAATCGAATTAGAGCCTCTTCCGTGAGGCGAGCGTAGCCGGGTAAGGGGAATTCAAGACCCGGCAGGTAGAATTCATAATTCGTAAGAGGCCGGGTACCGAAACCTTCAATTGACAACATACCCTCCGAGAAGGGGGCATGCAATGCTAACCTCCAAGGGTTATTCTTATTGAAAGGAGGAAGCTTGGAGGCGTCGGGGATGGGGTATTGCTGTTGTGGCGGTGGCAGCCCCGAGCGCATGAGTCCCTGAACTAGGCTCTCCATGGAAGCTATTCTCTCTTGTGATTGCTGCGTATGAGACGATAGCATCGACTCAAAACGAGCAAAAATCTTCTCGGAAAAATCCACCGGGTTAAATGATTCCGCCGGGGGGGAACAGGTGCCGGAACGGAGACTACTCCGTGAGAGGTTGAGGGCAGAGCAATTGGGTCTTGAGAGACTCTGGTGGAGGAAGATTTAGCCTTCGAGGATGATGATCTCGAAGACTTGTGGTCTTTGGAAGACTTGTGGGTCTTATATAAAGGCTTACGATGAGTCTTCACCTTGGGGGGAACAGGCCGGGGACTGAGATCAGTCCCGGTTGTCCCCGGAAAACCTTGAAAAGAAGAGTGTTCTGAAGTAGAAGAGAAAGCCGGGCTAGGAAGAGGAATCTTAGCCCGGGAACCACCTGACTCACCTACGTCCCTACATGCGTCGGGATCATCCAGAGCCATGGGTTCCATATCGAGGTTGAGGGTAGCAACGTCCTCAGTTAGGGTGCCGCCCGTCTCTTCTTGGTCCGGGGCCAGAAGAAGAGATTCGATCCTCTCGGTGATAGGATCCGCCAACTCTTTGGGGACCGCAGCTGAAGTTTTAGCATGGGGGTAGAGGCGGGAACACCATTCCTCAGAGAGGATATAAGGCTGTTTGGCCTTCACGTTGCGGGCGAACCCGCCAATCCAGATCTTGAGGGTAGCCTGAGCTGTGTCTTTTTCAAGTTGGGTGCTCTGAAAGAGAACAGACTATTAGCGAGGGATATTTGTGCCAAAGAAAAAGTGGAGAAGTCCAAGGACTTCGTAGACACGAAGTGAAAGGTATGCGGGAAGTCCAGAGGACTGTGGCCTTGAAAATAATAATCGTGATTAAAGTAAACCATTGAAATTAATTATAACTCCCTACAAGTCTGTATTAAAGAAAATGCACTCACCGAGTCAGATGTTAGAGTGGAGGTCATTGTGTAGCAGACTACACAATTGTCCAGATGCCGAACAGCTAAGTCATCCACTTGAACAGAACAGTGGGCGTGCGAATGACACACGTCATGCCGCAGGGTTGATGGAGGACAGCGGCACATGCCGTCATCGCACAGCGTACAGTCTGTAAGATAAAAGATACACGAGTATCTTAAAGGAAAGCAAATTAGGGGCCCGGAGGCCCCGGAGCTTAAAATATCTATATATATCAATATCATGATAAAAAATGTTATATATATACATCAAGTATCCTGAATCTTGAATGAAAGCAAATTAGGGGCCCGGGGGGCCCAGAGTGCCTAAATATATCAATATCATGATAAAAGATTTTATTTTGATTGTATTATGAATAAGAATAAGTCAGACCGTAACCGTGATCATATCAAAAGAGGGAAGGGAAGGTCGAGAACTAGGATCGTATATATAATATATATATGTGACTAATAAATAAAGTTAATCCAAGTAATAGTGAGTAACGTTGGCTCCGGAGGCTCAACTAAACAACTCGACCAGATGGTAATGTATAAAAGCTACGTCCGGGGATCCCGTAATGAAAGTTTATATATATATCTATATGAGGTCCGTGAGGTGCGGGACACCATAGAGGGGGAAGGGATCTTTAATGGGTCCGTGAAGTGTGGGACCGAGAGGGAGTAGCACGTCCAAAACTGAATAAAATAATATAACATGACAAGGTACTACGGACCGAGCAGAAAACTTCCCGTCGATCGTTGGCCAAACGAGCGACGGAAAGGAAACGACTACGACCGGGTAGAGTAGTACAAAAGTGTAAGTAATGTACGTTAATGTATAATAATAGCAAACCTCACAGATCAACGGGAACCGCCCGTGCAAAGAGAGCGAAAGGCCCCGGGAGGGGAACATAACGCAACATAGTGACTCTAACTCGATATGGGAGAGAGAGAGGGAGGTAACCCTGGGGTGGGGTATCGGGCGGGAGGGAGGCTAGGAGTGGGGCGATAGCAGGTACTTGTATACCAACGCGCCAGACCCACGATTGATATGATCACGCGGAAAGACTACGCGGAAAGACTAATAACACTATAATAAACATAACACATGGTAAAATAAGATAGGAAGGCATGCTGGATGATAATAATAATAAAAATAACGATACACCAATCGTAAAACAAACGAGGGAACGAACATGAGACAGGAGAAAACCAAGCCTAACGGCGCTGGGAGTTAGGCAGGGCTACCAACATAACACAGAGTCAGTGAAGTGTTAACAAAATGAAAAACTAATATCTGACTCATGAAAGACCCTCGAGCTAATGCAAGAAAAACGAATGACGTTAATAATGAGAAGCAAGTCCGTGGCGTACGAACGTAAATAATCCAAGAAATAATATTAATGGAATTGAAACGCCCGAAGGCGACCAGGCATGCCAACCTAACGAGAATACGCTAACGTATATCGTAATAACTGTTATCGTAATAATAGGACATCAAAATAATAAAATAATACGGTATGTGAACCGTGGATACCCAGAAAGTTCATAACGAGAAACAATCAGTATGGAGGACTCATTGAAAAACGTTAAGAACGACGCGAGAGAGAGATAGGAGGAAGCCGAGCGCCATGAAAGACCCACGCGGGGTCGTGAAAAATAAAGCTGTTATAATATAAGCAAAAAAGGGCGAGGCCCCCTCGAAAATCTCAAAACTCATAGATCTGGTACTTAACTTAGATGGAGTGACTGGAGTTCGACATCTTGAGGTAAATCCAGGTAAAACCAGCGAAATTCACACACCAAGGCAAAATAAGTGTTTGAGAGCGCGTGCTATGAAAAGGAGTGTCGTTACTGGCGTGGGATTGCTAGTAGTAGTAGGATGTTGAACGGCACCTCGCTGTTCGGGGATATTGACAGGAGATATCTAAATGGTGCGAGGCCTCTGGTTGTGATTTATTCAGCGCCCCAGTATTATACCGACACCTTATTAAGGTGAGCGAGCTGGGTTCAACCTAGCATTCCTATGCAAATTTTTCTCTGGTAAATTCATAGCATTTTTTACCTTAGAAATGATGTAAAAGGAGCATTTCACTGGGCGGCACGGGTCGGAGCCCAGAAATAAGTTTTTTGGGCTCAGGCCATGTCGTGCTGATGGAAGTATACTAGAGAATTGTCTTGAAATTACTATTAGCTGTGGGTTTGTGTATGTGCCTTCTACCTTGAATAGATTCTCCTTATCTGGTCTACTAGACCTGTATGTGAAAGCCCAGAGATTTCTCACGCATACCAAGCCCGAAGCTGGCTTAGTGCATCCTGCCCCCTGGCAGGGAAATGTCGATGTCGACAATAAGGATTCAAGGTTTGTATTTCCCATCGGAACAAAAGGGTAGAGTTTGGAACGTACCCTGTTCACTTACCTTAATTACTTAAGGTCATGATTATTCCTTTAGAAAATAATATTGTGGCTTCAAGAACCTAAACACCATAAAGGGTTAAGTAAAACTCTGACACACTTTATTAGCTTATAACTAAGGGAGCAGTGATAAGACGCAAATACGATTAAGTATTTTGTTATACAACTAGATTATCAAAATGTAGTTACAAAAAAGTATGTATCTGATCCAGCATACAACACATCAAACACATATTTTCTCGTGTAGAAAAAATATAGAAAATACATTATCAAAATAATGCCACTCAATGAAAGATGTGAAAACCAAATCTATCTGAGGTCGTCAGATGACCGGAAATGCATAAGACACCGTAACGCAAATGTTCACTCGGCACTGGTGTATTGATCAGATATGCACCCACTCAGAACAGTGCGTCAACCATAGTTGTGATCTGCACAAGTGGGTACGTATACCCACGCACCCGAAGCACTGTAAAGTCCCAAAACAGTCCACTGTTCATCGCAGCACTAGACGGCAGGTTTAATTACACTAGCGGCCGCCACCACAAAATGTTTTATCTCTTGTACTTGCTTTGCGTAATGTTTGTAGAAGACCCTGGATGACTTCCACCTAGTGTATGAGCGGAGTCTCTCAAAGTCCATATGCTGAAAGAAGTTCAGCGCCGAAGAAACTTTCCTCGGATCGTGACCCGTTGGTGTACTGTCAGGATCCGCCCTGCGAATAAAGTAGGTGAGCTTCGCTCTCAGTTGTTTTAAAGATAGGTTCGATGCTAAGGTTTCGCCTCTGAAAAGCTGTCCTCCCGTGTAGTTTAAAATTCTTCAAAGATAGACCTTAAGACACTCTACTGGGCACAGAAAGGCATCTTCCTTCAATGGGCAGATTCTCCAAGGACCCCACCTCTTGGTGGGTAGCTCGTTCTTAGCGAGAAAGGCAGGATCGGGAAATAAATTCAGTTCTCCTGAGTCCAGGAACTGAATATGGCCTTCGTTTCTCGGTAAGGCCACTATTTTGCTAACTCTAGCCCCTGAGGCTATTGTGAACTGAAAGATAACTTTCTGTGTCAAATCCTTTAGAGTACAGTTCTCATTATCCAGGTTCGAAGCATAGTGCAAGACTTTGTCCAAAGACCACATGATGGGCTGTGGTGGGGCTGCACGTTTGAGTCTAGCACATGCTTTCGGAATCTTATTAAAGATTTCACCTGAGAGGTCCACCTTGAAAGCATACAGAAGTGGTCTAGCCATGGCTGACTTACAGGAAGTAATTGTAGTAGAGGCCAGGCCTTGTTCATGGTGGTGTATGAAGAATGCAAGACAGAAATCTTTCGATATTTCTGTCGGTTTCCTTTCTTTCACAAAGGTCACCCATTTCTTCCATGACGATTCGTACTGTCTCCTAGTAGAACATGACTTGTACTCTTCGATGAAGTCAACTTTATCTCTTGAGATTCCGAACCTTTTGCTCGCCGCTAGGGTGAGAAAATCATGAGATGTAGGTTGTTGGTTCTCGAGGATGAAGCGTAGACAGTCGACTTCTGGATCGGTTGGGACAGCACTGGATTCGGCAATGGAAACAGCTTCAGATTCCACTCTAAGACTAGAGGAAACCAATTGCTCTTGGGCCACTTGGGGCTACCACTGCTGCCGTCCCTCTGAAGGATCTTAGCTTGTCGAGGACCTTTAGCAGGAGATTGGTTGGTGGAAACAGGTAAATATAATTCTATCTGTTCCAGTTTAGAGACATGGTATCCATTGCTTCTGCTTGAGGGTCCAGGTAAGGGCCTACGTAACGAGATAGTTTCTTGTTGTCGCTCGTTGCGAAGAGGTCGATCTGCAGTTCTGGGACTTTTCCTAAGATGAAGGAGAATGAGTCTGCTTCCAAAGACCATTCTGTCTCTATGGGCTTTCGCCTGCATAGAGCGTCCACTGTCACATAGCGGAACCCTTATAGATGAACTGCTGATAAGTGCCATCTCTTCTTCCTTGCCAGGTAGAAGATGGCTAACATCACATGGTTGATGTGAGGTGATCTCGAGCCTTGTCGATTTAGACACTTTATTATCACCTCATTGTCCAGGACTAACCTGATGTGGGTTGATCTGTGAGGAGATAGTCTCTTCAATGTCAAGAACACTGCCATAGCTTCCAAAATGTTGATATGAAATCTTTTGAACTGGCGTGACCAAATCCCTTGCACCTTTCTGTCGTGAGAATGAACTCTCCATCCTTCCAAGGAGGCATCCATATGGATCACTACCAAAGGTTGTGGTGGTTGCAGGGGAACTATCTGCGCTAGACTCTTGGCTGTGGACCACGGCTTTAATTGTCTGCGCCACAAGGCTGGAGTCAACCTTAGTTGATCCCTTCGAGCGTTCGATGCATATTTCCTCCAGACTCCTGATGCATCTTTTAAATGTGCTTTTAGCACTGGGTCTGTCACTGCTCCGAACTGTAGAGAGCCCAAGACTCTTTCCTGTTAGCATTTTGAAATCCTTTTGTAACGGATTAGTCTCCTTACAGATCCCGCTATCTCTCTCCTCTTCTTGGATGGAATGGAGAGGTGGTGTGACTTTAAGTTCCATTGGATTCCCAACCCCTGGAACTGTTGAGCTTGAGTGAGAAGAGACTTATTGCGGTTGATTTTGAAGCCTAAGTGTTCCAGAAACTGGATCACTTTTTGAGCTGCCGGCAGACGAGTAATCTTGGATGCTGCCCATACCAACCAATCTTCTACGTAAGCTACCACTTGAACACCTTCGGTGCGTAGCTGTTGAACGACTGTGTCTGCTAGCATGGTGAATATCCTTGGGGCTTTGTTCAGTCCAAAGGGCATTGCTCTGAAGACAAACTACTTCTTCTGTAGTCTGAATCCTAGGTAGGAGGAGAAGAGGCGACTCATCGGGAGATGCCAGTAAGCATTTGCCAGGTCTATTGAGACCGTGAACGCCTCTTTTGGCAGAAGGGTCCTTATGTGTTGCAAAGTGAGCATCCTGAACTTCTTGTTCTCGATGAACTTGTTGAGTGGAGACAAGTCTAGAATGACTCTGAGTTTGTCTGAGTCTTTCTTCGGAACACAAAACAGCCTTCCCTGGAACTTGATGGACTTCGTTTTCCTTATCCCCTTCTTGGTCAAGAGTTCTGAGATATATTCTTCTAATAAGGGGTTGGAGTGTTGGAAGAATTGTGGAAACGGGGTGGAGTTCTGTTCCATTTCCACCCGAGTCTATTCGTAATTAGGCTGTGGGCCCAGGGATCGAAGGTCCAGCGATCCCAAAAACGATGGAGTTTGCCCCCTCCTGAAACCCCTCGTTGCTTGGGGGGTCCTGCAGATTTTCCTCTGCGACCACGTTCTCCTCGGCCCCGAGAGTAGTTACCTCTTGGCGAACTTTTCCTAGAACCTCTTCCTTTCTGGCTGAACCGAAAGGAAGTCGACTGCCTCTCAAAGGTAGGGTTACTCACCGGCGACTGAGTTACCAGCTGCTGAGGGACCATCTGGAAGGTGGTCTGAGGCATTGTGGTCATGGTCATGGCTGGGACTTGCGCAGGTCTCCGCAGTCTCCTTGCTCTCTTGTTCTTGGGTTGGGGACTCCATCCGTAGAAGATATCCTCTTCGAGGACATGCTCCATTTTTGGAAAAGGTTCCTTTTCTCCGTCGCTGCCTTCGCAATGACTTCTTGGGCCAGATCCTATGGAAAGAGGTCTTTACCTCAGATATTCGAGGTAATCAACTTCCTTGGTTCGTGCCGGATGGTCGCTGCCACCAGAACAAACTCTCTGCAAGCTCTCCTCGCCCTGAGGAAAGCTTAAAAGTCCTTCACAAGGGTACCCATGTGAGACTTGGCTAGGAAAAGGAAGATTTCCGGGGCATTATGCTTGCTCGCACTTAGTTCCAAGCAGTTCTGTTGAGAGAGGGAGGCCGCAAGGCTTTCCTTCGATTCCTGTTCCTTCTTCAGATGATGGTCTGGCAACTTAGGAAGGTTCTCGTTGAACTGCTGTCCTGCGATCTCCGGATCTAGTTTGGAGACGGGGAAGGTTAGGTGGACATCCTTCCACTTTCCTTCATTGGTAGGCAGTGCGAGGGAGAATGGCTTGCATTCTTCCAAAGTTGGGCAGGGTTTTCCCTCGCCGGCAGCTTTGACGACAGAGTCGAACTCTTTCTTTGTAAAGGGAGATGGGATCGAGGAAGGGGCAAGAAAGGTAGCATGTTTCTTGCTCAGTGCTGACACTTTAGATTTCGAATATTCGGCTCCCTTCAGGGAGACGGATGGTCTGCGCCTTATCGTGTTCTAACACGATAACTTCCTTAGGGACCGTTTCTTCTTGGGTCACACTTTCGTCCCGCAGTCTCACATAGCACTTGGGATAAGCATGGAAGTTAGGCCAGAACTCGAGGTCTTCAACCAGCCTGGCTCCCAGCTTTTCAGAAACTATTCATCATGGGCATGTGCTCCGTGTACCTCCAGGGATTGGATTTGGAGCAATGATGGAGTTCAGACACTCTAAGAGGCTTTTTAGATGTGCCCCTGGCGGTTCCGAGATGGTCAATCTTCTCCTGCATGTTTCTTTGCTGCTGCCTGAACAACTCCTGCATGGCCTTCTGCTCCTGTTGGAACAACTCCATCATTAGTTTAAGAGACAGCAGAATCTCTTCACTCGCATTGGCCTGAGCAACAGGTTGTGGAGTTGGTGTAGAGAATGTTGATGGTAGTGGCTGGTATGCAGCTACAGCAAACTGAGGGTCTTCTGCCGCCGTCGAGAGGAATTCCTCTTCCTCCACGAGGGGAAGATCCTCATCCTCTTCAGGGATACCATGCAGCAGGTCCTCTCTTGTTGGATGTCCATGTCCTCTATGGTCCTATTGGTGTCCAAGTCAACCTTCAACTGGATGAAGGGAGACCGGAGCTGTTCCTGAGACACCACCGCGTTAGAGAGAGCCTGGGGGAACAATGTACGCCTCAGGTAGTCGTTGGGTAAGTATGGTCCCGGGGAGTTCTTCTGGAACCCCCTTACCCACTTGTGAAGGGTATCCCTCACCGTGTCCCTAGTCTCTAGGGTAACTAAGGGGGCCTCGCTGAAGCCGTTAGTTAGCAGGGTCGAGCAGATGTTGCAGCCTTTTGGGTCCTAATATTTTAGGGCTCTTGTGATGATGCAGCAGGGGGCATGAGACCTACACATCGTGTGGCCACAGAAGTCCCTCCCCTTGTGGTTGCAGAACATCGCTCCACATTTCTCCCCAGGATCATCCTGTAAAGGAGAAACTTTCCATGAATATCATGTGATATATAAAACATGCAATATATAGCAATAATAGTAATCACTATTGTAAATGGTAGCTTAGGATAGTAAGCTTGAAAGGAAATAAGAAGAGACACATATCCGAGTGAATTCCCTTCCCAGACTATTGCTGAGACCTACGCCCTTATCAATATTCAGTTTCTCTTATAGGGAAGGTTACAGAGGAGAGAAACTCTAGAGACTAGAGTTAGTGTTAGTAAGTAATTTATACCAACGTCATCCACCTGTAGTACTGTATTAATACAGATCAGGTATTGTAAATCCCTGATGATCAAAGAAACCATCTGGGTATTGAGGGATTACTCAACCTCAATAGATGGTATTGAGGGATTACTCAACCTCAATAAAGGATTGTGGTCTCAACAATCGTCTGCGATGGGAAACACGGGATATGTTAGAAAACATGTATACTACTGAATAATTATATTCAGTAGTCTGCCATCAGTTACTGCTGGCATTAGGTTAGCACTGACAGTGCTAACCAAAAGAAAGAGAAAAGATTAAAGAAGTGAAAGTTCCAATGGAAGAGGGAAGAATCTGTCAGATTCTGGCTTCCACCCATCTACATACTAGCTTGTCGCCGGCAATAGAGTCGGCGGCTAAGGAATGTAAATGGCAACTCAAGAGAGAGCTGAGGACTTCCCAAAGTATGTTAGGTTTCCTGCCGGAAGCCATCAGAAGATGTCTCAGTCCTCCCCCATTCTTATCAACTTCCTATCAACGAAGGGAAGTCAGGGGGAAGGCAGTAGCGAGATGAAGGAACTAACTGCCGCCGGCAGAACACCTGCTGATAACGCAATCATCCCAGCAAGGCGGGGTGATTGTCAGAGTACCAGCAAAAGAATCTTGTGACGACACGCCGTCACGAAAGGACAGAGGGGGAGGGGTTGAGGGTCTTATAGTTCATTGTTGTAAGAGGTGACGGCAGGTTATGTCGTCCTCCTCAAAACAATGAGCTGGGAAGTATGACTTCCTGTGCTGACGACGTTGCTGTCAGCAAGACAAGGGCACCCTCAGTATGTCACTATCTGATTCAAAGCCGGAGGCAGGAAGAACATCGTTCTACTTGACAGCAATGAATAGAGACAGTGACGGCCGCCTATGCCGGTGGCACCACTCAGGGAAGGAAGAAGGGTTTAGCCCCTTCTTTCAGAGAGAGGATAATTATCGTAACTTATCTGTTATTCCATAGATTCGAGAGAATATAACATCATCAGAATCGAGAAGAAATGATATAGATTGAGGCTAAACAGGGGAAATTACTTTACTAACGTATAAATGAGCAAAGATGAATCTGCTCCGGCAGGAACCCCAGCAAAGGTGATCGAGTACCACCGGGGCTCCAGTACATCTTATATAAATTGCCTAATTAGCTAACATATTAGCGTAAAGCCGGGAAAGGGTCGCCATACTATCTAAATAATATACAAGAATATAAAGGGTGACAGCAGTCATAAGATGGCTCCCTCCGGTAACGCCAATGCTCACCAGAACACACTTAAATTAATGAATTTAACCGTGAAAAGTGAGAGCAAAATTACACCAAGGAAAGAATTAATACTCAACTTCCCAGATGACGAAGGTGTTGATAATTGCATAATGAGATAATTTCAAAACTTGAGAAAAACACCGGGCTAAGGGAGAGCACACACTCTTAGCAAGACTACAAGAATAGGAATGGCGTTGCAGTAGTAGTAGGGAAGGAGATCCACCGGGTACCTAGAATGGCACCCCTTCCTTTTTGCCACTCTTCGCCCTTACATTGAAGCATTAAATCTATCCGGGGTGAAGAATGCCATGTGTCGTATCTAGAATACATCCCCTGATATTATACGATATCCTTTATTGGATATTTGTGCCAGGAGTTGGAATCCTGGAGACCTTTGGTTTAATTCTCTGGGAGTATCACCGTAGCAAATATCCCTTAGAAGGCTACCTATAGGAACCCTTCCATCAGAACGACATGGCCTGAGCCCAAAAATCGAATGTGTTTGAGATGAAGTGTCTGAGGAGTATGGCTGGTGTATCTCGAGTAGATAGGGCTAGGAACGAAGTAGTGAGGGTTAGAACGGGTGTAAGAAATGATTTAGCAGCTAGAGGGGATATGAATGTGTTGAGGTGTTTGACGATGTTGAGAGAATGGAAAATGGCTGTCTGCTAAAGGTAATGAATGCAAGAGTTGATGGGAGAAGTACAAGAGGAAGGCCAAGGTTTGGGTGGATGGATGGAGTGAAGAAAGCTCTGGGTGATAGGAGAATAGATATGAGAGAGGCAAGAGAGTGTGCTAGAAATAGGAATGAATGGCGAGTGATTGTGACGCAGTTCCAGTAGGCCCTTCTGCTTCCTCTGGTCGCCTTGGATGACGGCGTAGGTAGCAGCAGTAGGAGATTTGGCTTATGAAGCTTCATCTGTGGTGGATAACGGGGGAGGGTGGGCTGTGGCACCCTAGCAGTACCAGCCGAACTCGGTTGAGTCCCTCGTCAAGCTGGGAGGAGCGGACGAAGGAGCTGTTCTCCACTCTCGTGGCGGCATCTGAATCTCCCACTCAGCGGTGTTTGGAAGTCGATCTGACCCTGGGGAACAAGGGACATTTTCGGGCACACTCAAGACTCCATTTAGGTTCTCGCTTAGGGATCTATTTCCCGGGTTGGGAAGCCTCGGAGCCGATCCTCCAAACCTTGTGGGAATAAATTTTCCCTGCTTACAGAGATTTTGTTTTCTCCCCCGGCTGCCGACTGCAAGGGAAGAACAAGGATCACTCAAAGAGCCTCCACCCTTCGAGGACCCGCTCTCATGACTCTGGGACACTTTTGAGGCAAACCTTGAACAATCTTTTGGGGGCGAAGCAGGCAAGGATGACTCTTATACCCCTGTGGTGGCCCGAAAAGAAGTGGTTCACGGACCTGAGGTCCTTGGCAAGGGAACCTCCGTGGCCCCTGCCCCTACGTCAAGATCTTCTAAGACAATCCCACTTCCAGAGGTTCCACGAAGGCCTCCAAAACCTCTCCCTTCACGCTTGGAGACTATACAGCGTTTTCTAAGAAGGGAAGGGTACTCCAAGAGGGCAGCCTCCCAGATGACCTCGTATCTCAGACATTCTTCGAGAGCCATATATCAGTCGAGACTGGCAACCTTTGGCAAATGGTGCGATAAAGAGGGCATACTACCTCTAAAGGCCTCAATTTTGGTCATCGTGGAGTTCCTGGTACACCTGTGACTCGACCGGGGCATGTCAGTACCAGCAGTAAAGGGATTCTGAGCTTCCCTGTGCCAGATATTCCTTCTCAAGGGCTTGAACTTAAGCAGCTCTTGATGCTGGTTAAAGGGTTCGAGCGGTCCTACCCCCCCTCCCCCCTCAGGACCCTCAAGGTTCCCACATGCGACATCATCAAAGTCCTAGACGCCCTGAAGAAGCCTCCATTAGAGCCTCGGAGACAAATTACCGACAGGGAACTAACCCTAAAGACGGTGTTCCTCCTCGCCCTGGCCTCAGCTTCACGGGCTCTCATCGGACGTTTCTTATTCTTACAGGTGGAAGGAGTTGGTCTTCAAATTTGTTCCCTCTTCAGTGGCAAAAACAGAACCCGGTGGTAGATGACCCCCGATTCAACGAGTTCGCCATCCCCGCTATTGTCAGGAGAGATGACTCAGAGGACCTTCTCTTTTGCCCTGTGAGGGTGGTGTGGAAGTATCTCTCGAGAGACCTCCGCCCTCAGACTGGAAATCAGGAGACTGTTCGTCAGGAACAGGGCAGTCAGCCAAGTGCTGAGGGAAGGTGTATGAACTAGACAGTCAATGTTCATGGCCCACTACCTGAAGGACTGCTCCCTCAAGTCCCAGGAGGGTTTTCAAGCTCTGTCCTGTCGTGGTCGCCCAGCAGAGGATCTAAGGGAGGCCACACTCGACACAGCCCGGATGATGTGGCGTGGGGTAGAGCGTCTCAAATCCCTATCCCCTCAACCTACCATGGAAGGACCCGGAAAAGGAGATGTCCCCTGGGTGAATGTTACCTAATTAACCTAAGTTCCTTAACACCAATTTTTGTTTTTCCCCGACAGGCCTTACCCCCTCCTCCTGATCCCTGACCTCTCTCGCAGGGGTCCATTTGCCCGCCTTCTAATTCTGAGGCTCCTTATTATTTGGGACGTAGTAAGTGTTTGTGTCGTAATAAATGACAATTTATAAGAAAATTGTATTTTTCCTAACATACTTACTACATCTCAATAATGTAATTGCCCCCAATCGGTCCCCGCTATAGACCCAGCTGTCACATGACTTTTTCTTGTGGCCATAGTAGAATGGCGACCCGACAAGGTCGACTGAAGCATCATTTATTTTAAGGATTCACTTATTCAGCTCTCTCTCTCTCTCTCTCTCTCTCTCTCTCTCTCTCTCTCTCTCTCTCTCTCTCTCTCTCTCTCTCTCTCTCTCTCTCAGTGATCTTTTATTACAAAGAAGTGTCATATGTAAGTGATGAAAATAAAAAATAAAAAAGAAAAAAATGTAGAAAAATATATAGAATAAATATATAAAAAAATAAATAAGCTAAGTTAGGTTAAAGTTCACATGGTGTAAGTTAGAGTAAGTTACGGTACGTTATCGCAGTCACCATCTCTACCTCCTCGCCGACCGTCTGTCTCCTCCTGCGTAGCAAATCCTACACCTGCATTGGCCCATCTATAAGGTAAAGTGACAATAAAAGCCCCTTTTTTATTTATTATTTCTTTATAATTATTCTTTTTTACATGTCTCTTATATAATGCAATTATATTACTGTTATGTGTAATTGTGTAGTAATTTATTAAGGAGTTATCATAGGTTATTGGGCTGTAGAACGAATTATACAAATTACAGTGTATTCTTATGGGAATATTTGCTCAAACAACCGATCGTTTTAACATACGAAGCAGGTTCCGGAACGAATTAAGATCGTATGAAGAGGTTCCACTGTATTATATATATATATATATATATATATATATATATATATATATATATATATATATATATATATATATGTATATAAATATTTTTTGGGCTCAAGCCATGTCGTCCTGATGGAAGTTCCTTAAAGGCAGCTTCCTAGGGTATATTACAACTACGGCGATATTCCCAGAGAATTTACCTTCAGGTACCCAGAATTCTAACTCCTGGAGCGAGTATCCCTAAAAAAGACCTTAGGGATATCGTAAATATCAGTGGACGTATTCTTGACACGCCTCATAGCAATCTATACCCCGAATAGAGTTAACACTTCGTAGGGGTAAAATGGCAAGAAAACGAAAACGATAAGAAAGGGGGGAGCCGTTCATAAGGCATCCCTCCTCCCCGTTTCGAAAGCGTGCCCTGCGCCGCTCACGGCGCCATCTGTATTCCTTTTTGCGTAGCTCTACGACTCGGTGTGTTTTTCCCTGTTTACTACCCAATCTTGGAATTTTCTCGTTTAATAATGCTTTCTCCAACTTCTTCTGCCTCGGATAAGTTGAGTATTATTTCTTTTATGTATAAATGTAGGCTCTTGGTTAAAATTAAAGTAATTAAAAGAGTTATCTTTGATACAAGAGCTGTTGCCTGCTGGAGGCATCATGGATGCTGTCGCTCGCTAGAATAGGATTTATTTGTTAGCAAGAGCGACGTTCCCAGCCCCCTTTGCGCTTAAATATTAGCTACTTAGCTTATTTAGGAATTCTGTTATGATGCGATAGTAGTGTGCCTGGCGAAATTTGCCAAGGCTACCAACACTAGTCTTCGTAGGCTAGTTGTTGGCCTATGTACTTCCTGCATGATAATTAGTCTTCCAAATGTGAATTTATTGCTTTAAGCGTTAGGCAACGTTATACATATAAGTCCTTTTCGAGTACCCTCCAAGATAGTATTGGTGTGAGTTTCGGTGAATTAGGTAATCGATTCTCTTAGTGCCTAGGCTAGGTTGTCTTAGGTCATTATAATATTATCTGTTCCCCGTTTGCTCCCTTCTCTTTGGGGAAGGGGCAAACCCTTTCCCTCTGTTTAAGCCTTAGGCTTAACTCTAGTGGTTTATTTGAATTAATCTTCAAATATATCTATGCTGGAGTAGTACTGTACCTTCCCGTTCCAACTGTATTGGTTCAGAGGGGGACAGTACAACAGTGTTTAGTCTGAGCCCGGTTTGTCTGGCATGGGGCAGAGTCTCCCTTGCTGATTGACTCGGGCATTAAGGGTTACCCCCTTAGTCCACCTTGTTGGGTTCCAGTAGTGATCCCTTTACTCGGTGACTCATCAGACTGTCCTATTGCCGTTCCGGTCTCGGGATATGTTCCCTTTTCTGGAAAGGCAATTCCTTCCTTGCCGTGGTTCGTGGGAGGCAGCCAGTAGTGCCGGCCTCCCTCTCGGGTCTTTCTCTATCTGAGATGAACTGTCTTAGTTGGGAATGACCCTTAACCAAGGTAAGGTTGGATAGGACCCTCTGTCCTTCCCTTCTCTTTTTCCGTTCCTTGTGTCAGTCGTCTGCATCCTTGCCTAGCCTAGGTTGGGATGAGGAACTGACGTGGTCTCCTGTCGGCCGGCAAAGTGTGCCGACCGGCAGAGACCATTACTTTGAGTGCTGCCCGGTCCTTTCTTGGTCCCTCCATCGCTGCCGTCTGAAGATTCAGTAGGCAGCGGTTAGGAAGCTTGACTTAGTGTCTCCCCTTCCTTTCGGCACTCTTTCGGGTGCCGGGCCCAGAGACTTATAGTCTCTTAACCCGGCACTCATTCTATTGTCTTAGTATGTGTTGTCCTTGCCGTCTGCCGGCCTACAGGCCGGCCGTCGGTGGGGAGGGGTGTTCTCCAGTTCTCTTGCTGTCGGTCGGCGTTGGGTGTATACCTTTGCCGGCCGGTCTCTTGCTCATCTGCCGGCCACTACAAGTGGGGCCGGCAGCCGAGCGCTGCCTAGTGTGGGGGCCAGCCGGCAGGGTTTGTTTACTGCTGCCGGCCGGCCCGCGACACTGCCCAGTCAGCCGGCCACTAAGAATGATGGCCGGCAACGCAGTGCAAACCGGGTGGCTACGGTCCGGCAACCACTGCCGGCCGGTTCAGGCATGGGATCTGGAGTTCTCCCCAATAAAGGTGATCTGATGTTGTGTACTTGAGATCTACCTTTCGAAAACAAGGGGGGGGGGGTGCTGAGCGGCAATAGCCGGCTGGCACACCACCCTCAGGTACTGTATCAGTCCTCTCTTGGTGGTATATTCAACCAAGGGAGTTCATGATGTAGTAGGTTACAACACTGTCTTTTCTATCTTACTTGTGTTACTGGTATAATCACCTGGTGTCGCCTTACAAGGATAAAAGATAATTCTTTTATTCCTGGCCAGAATGGTAATATTTTACCTTAGGTGTGAGCTACACCTAATTTCCTTTGGAAATACGTTCTCTGGTTATTCTAGTAAAGACTAACTATGTGACTTGGCTGGTGGGCTTCCACAGGTGTTTGTGTGGGTTTCACAAGTAGGTGTCTTTCCCTTATTCTTGTTGAATACTCATTTGTTACATGTGAATTAAAATTCACTTGATATTCATGGAAATTTTTCTTCTTTTACAGGAGGAGCATCCGAAGTGTGATAGTGTCTTCTGCAATGTCCGCAGTAAGAACTTTTGCGGACATGCCTCGTGTAGGAGGCACGCGGCTTGTGCAGCCTCCAATGATGACCATCGTTACTGGGATCCGCAGGTATGTGCTGTATGTACTAACCTGCTATCAGAGGCTTTTGAATCCCCTAGGTCGGCGGAGTCAAGAGATGCAGCGAGGGAGAGGCTTCGCGTATGGGTAAGGGGTTTTCAGAAAAACACCACTGGACCTTATCTTCCTAACGAGAAGATGAGGGCATACCTTTTTCCCAAGGCTTCCCCTGATGCTGTTGTTCCCCAGCCTCGGCCGGAGATCCCTCTGATCCAGATTCCAGTGGAGGAGGATGTCGCTGACGCCTTGCAGGACATCCAGTTGGACGACAAGATGTCCGACTTGTCCGATCGTGCGGAGCAGGATCTCCTCGCAGAGGGCGAGGAGCAGGATCGAGATCCTATTGCCGTGGAGGAAGAGGTTCCCGTATCATCAGACGTGCCGGTTCAGGTCCCTGAACCTATCCCCTCTACCTCGTCCGCTCTTCCAGCAGAGCTTGGACAGGCTCTCTCTTCCATCGTTGGGATGATCCAACAGATGCAGAGGGAGAATAATCAGAAGGCCGCTACTTTGGAGCTCCAGATGCAGAAGATCACAGCATCACGTGGACCTCCAAAGAAGCTCAACGTTAAGGACCTTCCTCTGTGCTCGGATGCCAACCCGTGGAGATATGCCGAGCACATGCCGATGACGATTGGGAAGATCGTCATGTCGGAGAAACTGGGTTCAGTTCCCCTTGAGGAGGTGGAATTCTGGCCCAGTAGAGGGGCCTACCCGGACTGCTATGTCCGTTTGAAGAAGGAGCCGGCTTCGAAGGAGGAGACGGAACCAAAGGAGGTGATTATCCTGGATCACTCCAAGGCTCAAGCCACTTTGACAGCTGCTTTAAAGGAGAGGGGGTTCTCAAACTCAAAGGTTGCCGCTTTGAGTAAGAAGCACCCCTCCTTTGTATCCTCCGCGGCTAGGGCCTTCCCCTTTATGCAAAAGGGGTTTGCGGCCGTCATCAAGGCGGTTGAAGCTGGCAAGCCGTGCCCGTCTTTGGAGGAATGTAAACCTCTATCGCTGGCATTGCCAATGGATAATAAGGACTGGAAGGAGGTGCACCTTACTTTCTCGGTTGGGAAGTTGGACGCCGACATTGCAGGACAGCAGTTCGGCGAAAACCTTCCCAAGTTGTCGGAATTCCTTCTACGGAGGGAATTGGACACAAAGGAGCGCCTGGCAGCCTCGATGTCTCTTCAGACCAACATGGAGACGATGGCTAGCGACCCCAAGATGCCAGAGATGTTCATGGTTATGGCCAAAATCCATCTGGCCACAGTAACCAAGGACCTCTATTGCTTTGTTAAAGCAAGGAGGGCCTGTAGGGAGTTTGTGTTCGCCTCGGCCACAGTGAGGCACGAACCCAAGAGGCTAATTTCATCCAACATCTGGGGTAAAGATCTCTTTCCCAAGGACGTGGTCAAAGAGATCGTGGACAAGGCAGCCACTGAGAACCGCAATCTTCTCCTGAAGTGGGGCCTGTCCCTTAAGAGGAAGTCTTCTCCGGATGAGGGCCCTCAGCCGAAAGGAAAGGCGAAGAAGTCAAGGTTTTCCTCCCGTCCAGCCAAGTCCTTCAAACAGCAAAGACAACAGCAGCAACAGCCAGCTTTGCCTCCGGTTCCACAACTGGTAGCCCAGACCCCGACCACCTTCCAATGGGTTCCCCAAGCCATGTCATCAGCTTCCCCGGCATTCAATCCCGTGTTCGAGGGACAGTCGACCACGTTTCGTGCAAGGCCCAGAGGAGCAGCTAGAGGGTCATCAAGACGCCCCTCTAGGGGACGAGGATTCAGAGGTGGTCGCGGCCAGGGAGGCAAGACTGCAGGACAGTCAAAGTGAAGTGTCGCCGGTAGGTGGGAGACTTCAGTATTTCCGGGATCGCTGGACCTTCGATCCCTGGGCCCACAGCCTTCTCAAAAATGGACTGGGTTGGAGTTGGTACAGTACTCCGCCCCAGTGCCCTCAATTTTTCCAACACTCCACCCCCGTTTTGGAGGAGTACACCCAAGATCTGTTGGAGAAAAAGGTGATCAGGAGGGTAAAGTCCATCAAGTTCCAAGGGAGGCTGTTTTGTGTTCCCAAGAAAGACTCGGGGAAACTCAGAGTCATTCTGGACTTGTCACCACTCAACAAGTTCATAGTGAACCACAAGTTCAAGATGTTAACGTTACAACACATAAGGGCCTTACTGCCCAAGAGGGCATATACCGTCTCCATCGACTTGTCAGACGCATATTGGCACGTTCCAATAAGTCGTCGTCTCTCCCCCTACCTAGGATTCAAGCTACAACAAAAACTTTACGCTTTCAGGGCGATGCCCTTCGGACTAAACATAGCCCCAAGGATCTTTACGAAGCTTGCGAGCGCAGCTCTCAAACAGTTACGCCTAAAAGGGTTCCAGGTAGTAGCCTACCTGGACGATTGGTTGGTGTGGGCAGCATCCAGAGCAGAATGCTTGCAAGCTTCCCTACAAGTGATTCAGTTCCTGGAATATCTAGGCTTCATGATCAACAGAAAGAAGTCTCGTCTTTCTCCAGCTCAGAGGTTCCAGTGGTTGGGAATTCACTGGATGCTGTCGCTCGCTAGAATAGGATTTAATTGTTAGCAAGAGCGACGTTCCCAGCCCCTTTGCGCTTAAATATTAGCTACTTAGCTTATTTAGGAATTCTGTTATGATGCGATAGTAGTGTGCCTGGCGAAGTTTTGCCTAGGCTACCAACACTAGTCTTCGTAGGCTAGCTGTTGGCCTATGTACTTCCTGCATGATAATTAGCCTTCCAAGTGTGATTTTTATTGCTTTAAGCGTTAGGCAACGTTTTACATATAAGCCCTTTTCGAGTACCTTCCAAGATAGTATTGGTGTGAGTTTCGGTGAATTAGGTAATCGATTCTCTTAGTGCCTAGGCTAGGTTGTCTTAGGTCATTATAATATTATCTGTTTCCCCGTTTGCTCCCTTCTCTTCGGGGAAGGGGCAAACCCTTTCCCTCTGTTTAAGCCTTAGGCTTAACTCTAGTGGTTTGTTTGAATTAATTTTCAAATATATCTATGCTGGAGTAGTACTGTACCTTCCCGTTCCAACTGAATTGGTTCAGAGGGGGACAGTACAACAGTGTTTTAGTCTGAGTCCGGGTTGGTCTAGCATGGGGCAGAGTCTCCCTTGCTGACTGACACGGGCATAAGGGGTTTATCCCCCTTGGTCCACCTTGTTGGGTTCCAGTAGTGATCCCTACGCTCGGTGACCCCCCAGACTTGTCCTCTTGCCGTTCCGGATTCGGGATATGTTCCCTTTTCTGGAATAGCAATTCCTTCCTTGCCTTGGTTTTAGGGAGGCAGCCAGTAGTGCCGGCCTCCCCCTCGGGTTTTTCTCTGGCTGAGATGAGCTTTCTTAGTTGGGAATGACCCTTAACCAAGGCAAGGTTGGATAGGACCCTCTGTCCTTCCCTTCTATTTTTCCGTTCCTTTGTGTCAGTCGTCCGCATCCGTACCTAGCCTAGGTTAGGATGGGGAACTGACGTGGTCCCCTGTCGGCCGGCAGAGTGTGCCGACCGGCAGAGACCCTTTCTTCGAGTGCTGCCCGGTCCTTTCTTGGTCCCTCCACCGCTGCCGTCTGTAGATTCAGTAAGCAGCGGTTAGGAAGCCTGACTTAGTGTCTCCCCTTCCTTTCGGCACTCTTTCGGGTGCCGGGCACATAGCCTCTTAGCCCGGCACTCATTCTGTTGTCTTCTTATGTGTTGTCCTTGCCGTCTGCCGGCCTACAGGCCGGCCGCCGGTGGGGGGGGTGTTCTCCAGTTCTCTTGCTGTCGGTCGGCGATGGTTATATACCTTTGCCGGCCGGTCTTTTGCTCATCTGCCGGCCACTATAAGTGGGGCCGGCAGCCGAGCGCTACCTGGTGTGGAGGCCAGCCGGCAGGGTTTTCTTACTGCTGCCGGCCGGCCTGCTACACTGCCCGGTTAGCCGGCCACTAAGAATGATGGCCGGCAACGCAGTGCAAACCGGGTGGCTGCGGACTGGCAACCACTGCCGGCCGGTTCAGGCATGGGATCTGGAGTTCTCCCCAATATGGGTGATCTGATGTTGTGTACTTGAGATCTACCTTTCGAAAAAGGGGGGGGGGGGTACTGACCGGCAATAGCCGGCCGGCACACCACCCTCAGGTACTGTATCAGTCCTTTCTTGAGTGGTGTATTCAACCAAGGGAGTCCATGATATAGTAGGTTACAACACTGTCTTTTCTAACTTACTTGTGTTACTTGTGCAATCACTTGGTGTCGCCTTACAAGGATAAAAGAGAATTCTTTTCATCCCTGGCCAGAATGGTAAAATTTTACCTTAGGTGTGAGCTACACCTAATTTCCTTTGGAAATATGCTCTCTGGTTATTCTAGTAAAGACTAACTACGTGACTTTGGCTGGTGGGCTTCCACAGGTGTTTGTGTGGGTTTCACAAGTAGGTGTCTTTCCCTTATTCTTGGTGAATACTCATTTTTACATGTGAATTGAAATTCACTTGATATTCATGGAAATTTTCTTCTTTTACAGGAGGAGCATCCGAAGTGTGATAGTGTCTTCTGCAATGTCCGCAGCAAGAACTTTTGCGGACATGTCTCGTGTAAGAGGCACGCGGCTTGCGCAGCCTCCAATGATGACCATCGCTACTGGGATCCGCAGGTATGTGCTGTATGTACTAACCTGCTATCAGAGGCTTTTGAATCCCCTAGGTCGGCGGAGTCAAGGGATGCAGCGAGGGAGAAGCTTCGCTTATGGGTAAGGGGTTTTCAGAAAAACACCACTGGACCTTATCTTCCTAATGAGAAGATGAGGGCATACCTTTTTCCCAAAGCTTCCACTGACGCTGTTGTTCCCCAGCCTCGGCCGGAGATCCCTCTCGTCCAGATCCCAGTGGAGGAGGATGTTGCTGATGCCATGCAGGACATCCAGTTGGATGACAAGATGTCTGACTTGTCCGATCGTGCGGAACAGGATCTCCTCGCAGAGGGTGAGGAGGAGGATCGAGATCCTATTGCCGTGGAGGAAGAGGTTCCCGTATCTTCAGACGTTCCGGTTCAGGTCCCTGAACCTATCCCCTCTACCTCGTCCGCTCTTCCAGCAGAGCTAGGACAGGCTCTCTCTTCCATCGTTGGTATGATCCAACAGATGCAGAGGGAGAATAATCAGAAGGCCGCTACTTTGGAGCTCCAGATGCAGAAGATCACAGCATCACGTGGACCTCCAAAGAAGCTCAACGTGAAGGACCTTCCTCTGTGCTCGGATGCCAACCCGTGGAGATATGCCGAGCACATGCCGATGACGATCGGGAAGATCGTCATGTCGGAGAAACTGGGCTCAGTTCCCCTTGAGGAGGTGGAATTCTGGCCCAGTAGAGGGGCCTACCCGGACTGTTATGTCCGTTTGAAGAAGGAGCCGGCCTCGAAGGAGGAGACGGAACCGAAGGAGGTGATTATCCTGGATCACTCCAAGGCTCAAGCTACTCTAACAGCTGCATTGAAGGAGAGGGGGTTCTCAAACTCTAAAGTTGCCGCTTTGAGTAAGAAGCACCCCTCCTTTGTATCCTCCCCGGCTAGGGCCTTCCCCTTTATGCAGAAGGGGTTCGCGGCCGTCTTGAAGGCGGTTGAAGCTGGCAAACCGTGTCCATCTCTGGAGGAATGCAAACCTCTGTCGTTGGCCTTGCCGCTGGACAATAAGGACTGGAAGGAGGTGCACCTCACTTTCTCGGTTGGGAAGTTGGACGCCGACATTGCAGGTCAGCAGTTCGGCGAAAACCTTCCCAAGTTGTCGGAATTCCTCCTACGGAGGGAATTGGACACAAAGGAGCGCCTGGCAGCCTCGATGTCTCTCCAGACCAACATGGAGACGATGGCTAGCGACCCCAAGATGCCGGAGATGTTCATGGTAATGGCCAAGATCCATCTGGCCACGGTGACTAAGGACCTCTACTGCTTTGTTAAAGCAAGGAGGGCCTGTAGAGAGTTTGTTTTTGCCTCGGCCACAGTGAGGCATGAACCCAAGAGGCTCATTTCATCCAGCATCTGGGGTAAAGATCTCTTTCCCAACGACGTGGTCAAAGAGGTGGTGGACAAGGCAGCCACTGAGAACCGTAATCTTCTCCTGAAGTGGGGCCTGTCCCTTAAGAGGAAGTCTTCTCCGGATGAGGGCCCTCAGCCGAAAGGAAAGGCGAAGAAATCGAGGTTTTCCTCCCGTCCAGCCAAGCCTTTCAAACCACAAAGACAGCAGCAGCAGCAGCCAGCTTTGCCTCCGGTACCACAACTGGTAGCCCAGACCCCGACCACCTTCCAATGGGTACCCCAAGCCGTGTCATCAGCATCCCCGGCATTCAATCCAGTGTTCGAGGGGCAATCGACCACGTTTCGTGCAAAGCCCAGAGGTGCAGCCAGAGGTTCGGCGAGACGCCCCTCTAGGGGACGAGGATTCAGAGGTGGTCGCGGCCAGGGAGGCAAGACTGCAGGGCAGTCAAAGTGAAGTGTCGCCGGTAGGTGGGAGACTTCAGTATTTCCGGGATCGCTGGACCTTCGATCCCTGGGCCCACAGCCTTCTCAAAAATGGACTGGGTTGGAGTTGGTACAGTACTCCGCCCCAGTGCCCTCAATTTTTCCAACACTCCACCCCCGTTTTGGAGGAGTACACCCAAGATCTGTTGGAGAAAAAGGTGATCCGGAGGGTAAAGTCCATCAAGTTTCAAGGGAGGCTGTTTTGTGTTCCCAAGAAAGACTCGGGGAAACTCAGAGTCATTCTGGACTTGTCACCACTCAACAAGTTCATAGTGAACCACAAGTTCAAGATGTTAACGTTACAACACATAAGGGCCTTACTGCCCAAGAGGGCATATACCGTCTCCATCGATTTGTCAGACGCATATTGGCACGTTCCAATAAGTCGCCGTCTCTCCCCCTACCTAGGATTCAAGCTACAACAAAAACTTTATGCTTTCAGAGCGATGCCCTTCGGGCTAAACATAGCCCCAAGGATCTTTACGAAACTTGCGAGCGCAGCGCTCAAACAGTTACGCCTAAAAGGGTTCCAGGTAGTAGCCTACCTGGACGATTGGTTGGTGTGGGCAGCATCCAGAGCAGAATGCTTGCAAGCTTCCCTACAAGTGATTCAGTTCCTGGAATATCTAGGTTTCATGATCAACAGAAAGAAGTCTCGTCTTTCTCCAGCTCAGAGGTTCCAGTGGTTGGGAATTCACTGGGATCTAGTGTCACACCGTTTTTCCATTCCGATGTCGAAAAGGAAGGAAATAGCGGGGTCTGTCAGGAGACTTCTAGGTTCCGAGAGGATATCAAGACGCGAACAAGAGAGGGTTTTGGGCTCTCTTCAGTTTGCATCAGTAACAGACCCAGTGCTAAGAGCACAGCTAAAAGATGCAGCGGGAGTATGGAGAACCTTTGCATCGAAAGAGCGAAGGGACTTGAAGAGACCGGTCCCACTTCGACTACGTTCTCTTCTCAGACCGTGGTCTCAAGCCAGTCGTCTAAAGAGGTCTCTACCTCTTCAGCCATCCCCCCCGTCAGTGACAATCCACACAGACGCCTCAAAGGTAGGGTGGGGGGGTCACTCCCATCGGGAAAAAGTGCAAGGGACCTGGTCCAAGCTATTTGGGACTTTTCACATAAACTTTCTAGAAGCTATGGCAGTGCTTCTTACCCTGAAGAAAGTATCCCCACGTCACTCGATCCATGTAAGGTTGGTACTGGACAGCGAGGTGGTAGTGAAATGTCTGAATCGGCGGGGATCGAGATCCCCACCTCTCAACCAGGTAATGTTAGCCATATTTCGACTGGCGGAGAAGAAGAAGTGGCACCTGTCAGCAGTTCACCTTCAAGGAGTCCGGAATGTGACCGCGGACGCTCTATCCAGGGTTACACCGATAGAGTCAGAATGGTCCCTAGACGCAGGATCATTCTCCTTCATCTTGAGACAAGTCCCAGAACTGCAGATAGACCTCTTCGCAACGAAGGACAACAAGAAGCTGCCGAAATATGTGTCCCCATACGTGGACCCCTTGGCGGAAGCAGTAGATGCGATGTCCCTCGATTGGAACAGATGGTCCAGGATCTACCTGTTTCCCCCTCACAATCTGATGTTGAGG
>NC_090725.1:161793229-161845729 GCF_036898095.1 Palaemon carinicauda | reverse complement strand
CTTTTTGAGGGACAAGAAGACTGTCATGGCCTCCAGAATATTTATGTGGAATTGTTGAAATTTCTGGGACCAACCGCCTTGCACTTTCTTGAGTGGGGTATGACCCCCCCAAACCCACTAATGAGGTGTCCGTATGAAGAATCACTACTGGAGGAGGAAAGGGCAACGGTATTGTCTGTTACAGACTTTTGGCATTGGACCACGATCAAAATTGTCTTCGGAGTAACACCGGGGTCTTCTTTTGATGGTCGCGAAGAGCTTTGGAGGCTCTCCGTTTCCAAACTCTGCTTGCATCTTTGAGCCGTACTTAGAGGACAGGGTTCGCTACTGAGGCGAATTGCAAAGAGCCTAGAACCCTTTCCTGGCGTCGCCTGGTGGTCGTTCCCGACTTGATCAGAGACCGGACTGACTTCGCTATTTCTTTCCTCTTGGAGGGAGGTATAGACAGGGAATGAGACTGTAGGTTCCAGTGAATCCCCAGCCACTGGAAAACCTGAGCTGGGGCCAGTCTCGACTTCTTGAAGTTGATCTGAAATCCTAGGGACTGCAGAAACTTGTCAACTTGAGAGGTTGCTTCCGAGCACTCCAGTGCTGACGGAGCCCTCACTAGCCAGTCGTCCAGGTACGCCGCTACTTGAAGGCCTTTTTCCCAAAGTTGTTGAACGACTGCGTCAATAACCTTCGTGAAAATTCTCAGAGCTAAGTTGAGCAAGAATGACATAGCTCTTAATACATAAGCCTTTCGCTCCAGGCTGAAACCAAGGTAGGGGGAGAAGCGTCAACCTATCGGAAGATGCCAATAAGCGTCAATAAGATCTATAGAGATGGTGTAAGCCTCCCAGGGTAGTAAGATCCGTATCTGCGAAATAGTCAGCATCCGGAACTTGTCGCACTGAACAAACAGGTTTAGACAGGACAAGTCGAGAATAGTTCGAGGTATGATCGAATCTCTCTTTGGCACGCAAAATAGACAACCTTGAAATCTCATAGATCTCGTGCAACAGATAACTTTTCTTCAAAATGTCTTGCACATATTGCTCCAGAAGAAGTGTTGACTTCTGGAAAAATCTCCTGAGCTTTGAAGGCTGTTTCTTCCACTTCCAACCCAAACCGTTTGAAATGACGCTCTGTGCCCAAGGACATTTTGCCCTCTGGTCCTTGAACAAATTCAGCCATCCCCCTACGGGAATATCCTCATTGTTTGAGCTGAGGATGTGCACCCCTTCCTCTTTTGCCGCCTCGATGACCACGACCTCTGGATCTGCGGCCTCTCCCTGAGCGACCTCTACCGCCTCTTTCTCTCTTATGGGATCGAAAGGACGGCGACCCCTGCTCATACACCGGATTGATAGGCAGGGACTGTGAAGTCACAGGATGAGGAACGGCAAAAACTTTCTGAGGGACATTGGCGGGGAAGGAGCAAACGACCTCCTGAGATACGTTGATTTGCGGGACCTCTTAGGCTGAGGTCCTACCCCAGGAGTGAATTTCCTCTTCAGAGAGATCCCCCACTTCTGGAACAGTCTCTTATTCTCGACTGCAGCTTTATCTAAAACCTCCTTCACTAGGTCCTGGGGAAACAGGTCCTTACCCCATATGCAAGAGTTGATGTGATGTTTCGGCTCATGACATATAGTAGCTGAAGCGAGAACATGTTCTCTACAGACTTTACGAGCCTGAAAGAAAGCATAGAGATCCTTCATGAGTGTAGCCAGATGAGTTTTAGCCAACAGGGAAAAGACTGGAGAATCAGTAAAATTCCCAATCATCAGTTCCATAAAGCACTGGAGAGACATCGAAGCTGATAGTCTCACCTTAGCCTCCAATTCAACTTTAAGGAGGTGTTCAGGTATCCTGGGAAATTTCTCATTGAATTGATGACTGGCTACATCCTTATCCAGTTTACCTTCTGAAAAAGTAAACTGGACATCCATCCAATGGTCAGCATCATGTGGAAGAACGAGTGACACAGGTCTACACTCTTCCAACGCCGGGAGAGATTTACCTTCCCGAATGGCCTTTTCCACAGCTACAAAGCCCTTCGAAGCTAAAGGGAAGACCATCGTATCTGGAGCTACAAAGGTGGCTAACCTTTTACCAAAAGCACTTAGCTGTGTGTTAATACACCCTGCTATCCTCATTTCCTTCACGGCTAGGTACTGGGCTCTTTTGTGTTCCAGGAGGATCGTTTCTTTAAGGATAGTATCATCCCTCAATGGAACTCCTTCAGCTAACCTCACATAACAAAAGGGATAGGCCTCAATATATGGATAAAATTCCAGATCGGCTATCGGCCTGGAGCCTAACCCTTCGCCAATGTGGAAGATACCTTCAGAAAGAACCGCTTGACCCACGTACCTCCAGGGATTCCGCTGTGTACAGTAAGGTAGCTGAGAAGGCAAGACTTTAACCTTACCCGGGTCCTCCTGAGACTTCAAAGCCTGTATCTCCTTACGCAAGGCTTTGAACATCATCTGTTAATTTGTCGAGTCTCTTACATAAAAACTTTCATGTTAGCTAAGAGGGACAAGTCCTCCAAGGTACTCGGGAATTTGGGGGGTTTTGGTTCCACAGGCTCCACGGGAGGCGGAGGAGGAAATGTAGCAGGCGCTGCTCCCGACACTGAAGATGTAGTCGTCGCCGTAAACAAGGAGGCCGCTGTTGTAGTAGTAGTTGAAATGGCGGAAAGAACTGAGTCCCTAACAGATGCCACGCTATCATCATCTAACTCAGGCAGGTAAGAATCATCCACTGGAGGGAGAGGTTCGTCATCTGATTCCACAGTCAACAGTAGAGCCGACTCTCTACCCGGAGGTAGAGAGGAAGGCGTGGACATGTTTTCAAGGTTCAGGCTCATAGCACCTAAAGCCTCATCCACATGCAGCTGGACGGTTGGTATGGGCTTAGGCTGGAAATAGCCCAAGACCGAGTCAGGTGTCCCCTTAGGGAAGAGGATATCCTTCCACTCTATAGATAGAAGGTAAGGAGCCTTTGGATCAGCGTTCTTATTGAATCTCCTGGCCCAGGTACGAAGGGATCTCTGTAAGAACATCCGGTCATCTTCAGAAATATCTTTCGATATCCACCCCTAGTGATGCATGTCCTTACATACACTGCAATCTTGAGGGTCCCAATAAGGGACTGGGCCCTTCATCCTCCGACACTTGGCATAGGTCCTGCAAGTATCATGACTGGAAGGAGGCCTCATGGTCCTGGCACAAATCTGCACGCTGCACTGCATCTCCTTCGAAGACCCCGCCTGTAAAGAGAAAAAGAAGAGATATGAGTACAAGTGTCTCTAGCAGTCACCAAAGGCTAAAAAGAATGCATTAGTAACATTCTATGATGACAATTAAGGGAATAGTAATCCCCAAATTGTGTGTAATTGCAATTGGTGAGAAAGTAGGAGATAAAGAACAAAATATTCGAACCCCTATTAATGTCATTAGATTGGAAAAAATAGCCTTTAAAAAGGTAATTGCTACGCGTAACATAAATGTATTATGTTGGGGGTGGCGGGGGGGGGGGGGATGCTTATAAAAGAACCGTAGCTCCTATATCTCCGCAGAGAAAAAGCTAATCAGAAGACAACAAAGCCAATATTCAAATAGGATACAATATCGACGCATTGATAACTGAGCAAATGTCTGTAGCTACAAAAGACTAAAATTTGAATCAATAATTTTACAAGAAAGAACCCAACAAGGGATCCAACTTGTAAAGTTACCAATCAAAAATCCAATCCACACCCTCAAAAGGAAATGGACAAATTGATAGAAACACATAACCAAATGTAGTGGTTATTTCTAAGCAGAGACACAGAAGACCTTTCGTAAAAGAGACCTCCATAACCGGCATACATAAAGAAGCCTCAAAAGTAGTAGGAATAAGGCCTTTATGTTAATCTGTAATTGTACTCATCGACCGATAGTAGAGAACCCACCTTATAGTATAAAAAGCGGTCTCAAAAAGGAAAGAAGGACATGTGCCTTAAAGGTACAAATGTTGGTGGGAGTAACGGCACACTCTGGTAACGGCATTTTCGTCAACCTAAAACCCGCCCTAAGGCAGAGGTATAAAAAACATTCCCATATACTGAGACTAGACCCGCCGCCAGTAACGACTATGTCGGTAACGTATGGCGGCATAGCCAACCGGCAATAATTTCCGTAGAAACATAGTGCCGTATATGAAGGCAGTGACGTTAAAGACGACACCGCCGTAAATAGCGACATATCACTATTACATGTATAAAGGTAAGGAATGCTGTGGGAGACGACAAGGCCATAAGTACCGGCACCGCCGTCAGTCTAACAAATCACTCTGTATAGAGAGGTATGCTGACGGCTCTGGAGGGCCAGAACCTAGAGGGGACTAGCCCTCGCCAACACCAATTGCAAAAACACAGCATCATAAACATAATTCTGAGGCCAATGTCAGTGTCAGGAAGACCAACCACAGGGAGAGGTAACCACATTGGGTAGTATGCCCAAAAACTAAAATAAATAACTAAGTAATAGTGCTTTTCGATCTAAAAATCCCAGAGGCTAGGAGACGGCAGAACACTAGATTCAGCACACCGATATTTTGAGCTCACCCTTCGCAAAGAGGAACTCGAAAGAACTGCTAGAACCCAGCATGAGAAATCTCGAACGAATGTAGCATGGCGGACCAACTGATACGCCGTCGAATGATAGGCTAGGCCTAAATGCGACAAGTCAAAAGAGAAATCCCAAAGGCTAAAAGGGATAGCAGTACATCAAGTCAGCTTACCGACTTATGATAAAATAAATGAGCTCACCCTTCGCAAAGGGGAGCTCCAAAAAACTGCCCATACCTAGGCCTGAAAATCTCAATTGATTGCAGCATGATGGCCAAGAGCCTAAACGGTCAAAATACCGAGAAATCACCAGCAAGTGGACAAAATAACTCATAAAACTAGTATAACTGAGGTAAACATCCTCGAAGGGAAAAGCCACTGTTAACGAGTCCGGAACGATAGACCAAATCGACATCGGCGAGTCCGTCTTCAACTAAAAAGTTACCGTCTCTAGGCTAGGCTAACCGAAACTGACACTCACCAACAAAAATATAAAATACAAAAATGCAATTTAAATGCAAACTTAAAATAGAGCCCAAAGCATTGCAATGCTAAAAAACTACTAGCTAACGTGAACCTTACACAATAAAACAAGTGCACACGAAAATAAGGGCGATCAGGTACGAAACCAGACGCCCAAGCTAGCTCGACTCGAAGCGCTCCGGATTTTTCAACGTAAAAGCTAAATAACTTTCCCCGTAGGGATCCAAAACGTTTACAGCTAAACCAAACTGCAAAGAAAAGTTGGTACTTAACTTAGACGAAGTAGAGGAAGCCATCATAAGAATAAAAACTTCCAAATAAGCTGATAAAGAGCACACAACAAGACAGTACAACAGTAGCTTGAAGCTGCGAACAAAGGAAAAAGGCGCCAGAGACGTATGGTGGTACTGAAAGGTGAGAGGATATGTAACGGCTCCTCACTTATCCTTTCCCTTAGTGGATTAGACTGGGTAAAGTCTATTGGGGGTGCAGATATCTATGGTTATCTTAGGATACGTCCCTGATTATACACAATATCTTAGGATGGTTGTCCCGGGGGTGAGAGCCCTGTGATACCTGACAGTAATTCTCTTGTAATATCACTCGCAGAAATATTATACAGTAGGAAGCAGCCGAAGGGAACTTCCATCAGGACGACATGGCTCGAGCCCAAATATATATATATATATATATATATATATATATATATATATATATATATATATATATATACATATACATATATCATATATACATATATATACGTATATATACATATATATACATATACATATACACATATATATATATATATATATATATATATATATATATATATATATACATATATCATATATACATATATATACGTATATATACATATATATACATATACATATACACACACACATATATATATATATATATATATACATATATATATATACATATATATATATATATATATATATATATATATATATAATATATATATATATATATATATATATATATATATATATATATATATATACATACATATATATATATATATATATATATATATATATATATATATATATATATATATATATATGTGTGTGTGTGTGTGTGTGTGTGTGTATATATACATATACATATGTATATATATGTATATATATGTATATATTCAGTATATATATATATATATATATATATATATATATATATGTATATATATGTATATATATGCATTTATGTATATATATGTATATGCATACATATTATGTATATATATATATATATATATATATATATATATATATATATATATATATATATGTATATATATGTATATGTATTTATATGTATATGTATATATATGTATATATATATATTTATATATATGAATATATAAGGGATTTTGACGAAGGAAAAATCTATTTCTGGGCGAGAGACCCGTGCCGCCCAGTGAAATGCTCCTTTAACATAATCTCTAAGGTAAAAACTGCTATGAATTTACCAGAGAAAAATTTGTATAGGAATGCTAGGTTGAACCCAGCTCGCTCACCTTAATAAGGTGTCGGTATAATACTGGGGCGCTGAATAAATCACAACCAGAGGCTTCGCACCATTTAGATATCTCCTGTCAATATCCCCGAACAGCGAGGTGCCGTTCAACATCCTACTACTACTAGCAATCCCACGCCAGTGACGTCACTCCCCATAGCACCCCAGATTGGGGCCCAATCAGGGAGGGACGGGTGGGTTCACTGGGCGGCACGGGTCTCTCGCCCAGAAATAGATTTTTCCTTTTTCAAAGTCCCTTTTCTGGGCTCCGACCCGTGCCGCCCAGTGAAATTGTACCAGAGAATGGGGACCCAATATGGCTAACTACCTGAAGAGGGAATAACACAAAAATAACAGAGCTGATGAATTTAATATAGAAAAAGAGGGATGTGGAAACCCGTAAAATTAGATCAACATGTATATGACAGTGATAAATAGACATGGTAAACAATCAATAATGAAACCCGTAGGTGAAATTCAACAGATATGAATAGTGGGAATCCAGCTTGGTAATCAAAATTGCAAAATAAAATCGGGGATTCAAGAACAAGAGAAATCAAAACAATTCGTGAAATTGAACAATCGAATAATAAAACAATACACCATAAGGGTGTATAGTAACAAAACAGGTAGGAACAACAGGTAAGCCAGGCAGGAGGGAAAGAGGACAGAGCAAGACGTTGTGATTAGGACTCAGTACCTTCAGGAGGAACTATATTCCCTGCAGCTACTGTGGCAAATCTAAGAGCTTCTAAAGGTTTTAGGTAGTGGCGCTTGAAAACTTTAGAGGACTTCCAACCCGTATATTTTGAGAGCTCATCAAATTTCATATGGTGGAAAAAATTAATTGAGGTAGCCACAGCTCTATTATCATGGACATGTGGGAATGATGCAGGATTAGCTTGTTTAATAAAATAAAGAATTTGTTGCCTGATTCCCTTAAGGGTAATAGTTCCTCCGTGTTCTTTAATAAATAAGGGCCCTGTGGTTGTAGTGGAAGTTCTACTTAAATAGGATTTCAGGGTGGTAACTGGACACAGGGATGGATCCCGAGGAAGTGGAACAACCTTCCAGGGAGACCACCTGTTTTGGGGGTCTTCATTTTTAGCCAGGAAAACTTTGTTAGGAGAGAGAAGAACCTCACCCGAAGAGAGAAACTCTATATGACCTGGGTCTCTAGATAAGGCTGACAATTCTGAGATTCTGGAGCCAGAGGCGAGGCTCAAAAGAAAAAAGTGACTTTCTTAATAATGCCATATAGTTACAGGATTCATTTGGGGTGTCAGAGGCTAGCTTAAGAACATCGTTCAAAAACCAGGAAACTGCGCTAGGGCGAGTTGAAGGTTTTAGTCTGGCACAAGCTCTCGGAATGGATGAGAAATATGAATCCGTTAAATCAATGTCAAAACCAATATGGAAGATCTTTTTCAAGGCTGACTTGATTGTAGTAATGGTATTGGCTGCCAGGCCAGATTCGAAGAGAGTTCTGAAGAATGTCACAGTTAGGTTCATCGTCATTTTCTCAACTTGGGAATCTTTCAAGAACTTAGCTAATTTCTTGACAGCTGAGTCATATTGACGGAGAGTAGATTCCCTTTTGTCAGATTCCAGGAAAATAGTATTCAAAGGATCGATGTTTGCACCTCGTTGGGCTGCGAACTTCATTAAGTCCATAAAGTTAGGGCATTCAGAATCCTTGAGGAAGCGAACACATTGCGAGTTTGTACTGTCTGTGTTAACACCGGATTGGGAATCCGCCGGGGGCGGAGACCTAGTTCTAGCAACAAGGGGAACCAATTGCTCTTGAGCCAGTTGGGGGCTACGAGAGCCACTTGACCTTTGAAGGATCTGTTTGTGCAGAACTTTCAGCAGGAGATTCACCGGAGGAAACAGATAAATCGTCTTCCAGGTATTCCAATCTAGAATCATAGAGTCCGTGGCATAAGCCTGAGGGTCCAGGTTGGGGCTACGTAACAATCTATTTTGCGATTGGATTTCGTCGCAAACAGATCCACCTGGATACCCGGGACTGGAGATAGTATCCACTGGAAAGATCGATTGTCTAGTGACCATTCCGACTCTAGCGGAGTCGTCCGGGAAAGTGAGTCCTCTACCACATTCCGGACTCCTGCTAGATGGACTACTGACAGGTGCCACTTGTGCATTGCCGCCATGGAGAAAAACTTCAACATGATATGGTTTATTTGGGCTGATCCGGAGCCTTCTCTGTTGAGGCAGTGTACTATGACTGCACTGTCGAGAACCAGTCTGATATGGAGATTCCTGGCTGGATTGAGACGTTTTAAAGTGAGGAAGACTTCCATGGCCTCTAGGACGTTGACGTGCATTTGTTGGAAGACCGGTGACCATAACCCTTGGACTTTCTTGTGTTGTAAGGGAACCGACTTGGAAAGATTCTTGATCTTCGTCCAAGGCTGCAGACTTTTTCTCAGGGTGGGGGAAAGGCGAGCACGTCTGTCTCGGCGTATTGTGGTTGCTCTGGAGCGCCACACTCTGTTTATGTCCTTGAGTTTGGACCTCAGGACGATGTCTGTCACGGAGGCGAACTGTAAGGAACCTAGGATCCACTCTCGGCTCCTTCGGAAGGTCAACTTTTCCCTGAGAAATTGTTTTGTATTCTTCGCTATCACCTTCCTTTTGGCTTTGGGGAGGCACAGCGTATGGGAGCACAGGTCCCCTTGTAGTCCCAGCCATTGAAACTTGGTCTCCAGGACCAGGCGGGATTTCTCGAGGTTGACTTGGAATCCCAGTTGCCGAAGGAAGGTGAGGACTTTGTTCGTTGCTACGTGGGAAATCTGGGCATTGTCTGACCAGATTAGCCAATCGTCTAGATAGGCTACTACCTGTATCCCCTGAGTCCGAAGCTCTTGAATTACTGTCTCTGCTAGTTTGGTGAAGATTCTGGGTGTTATGTTGAGCCCCAATAGCATCACTTTGAATGCATAGGCTTGTTTGCCTAACTTGAAGCCCAGAAAAGGACGAAAATGCCTTGCTATTGGAACGTGATAGTAGGCATCTGTAAGATCGATGGAGGTGGTGACGGCCCCACGGGGAAGTAAGGTTCCCACCTGCGAGACGGTAAGCATATGGAATTTGTCGCAACGAATGAAGGAATTTAAACGAGACAGGTCCAGGATTACTCTCCGTTTGTCTGAGCCTTTCTTTGGCACGCTGAACAAGCGTCCTTGATATCTTAAGCGACGTATACTTTGGATTGCATTCTTTAGTAGCAGATCTTTTGTGAAGGAACGTAGTTCTTCCGTGGACTGAGACCGGTTGAACCACTTGCAGAGGTTGCCTGAATTGGAAAGATTGGAAGGGCCTCAATCTCTTCCTACCTCGAATTGGGGTACTAGTAGGCTCATATCTCCTCTTTGAAACCAGGCCCCACCTAACCTTGAGGTTTTGGTTGGCTCTAGCTGCCTCGCTAAGGACCGAGTTAACTAAGTCCCCTGGGAAAAGATCCGGGCCCCAGACTGGAGCTTTGATGAGCCTATTAGGTTCGTGCCTAATCGTGGCTTCGGATAGAACGTGTCGTCGACAATGGGTCCTGGCATTTGCAAAATCATAGGCGTCAGCCATAAAGTTTTGCAAAATTGACTTAGTGAGGACATTAAGGAGGTCCTCCTCGTTGTAAGTGGCGACGGTCAATTCAGAAAGGGCAACTGAATTAAGGGATCTGCTGAATCTACACCTCGACTCATATTCCAATTTAATGAGAGACTCCGGGAGTTTAGGAAGCCGTTCGCTGAAGTGCGTCGAGGCACAGTCCGGGCTCAACTTACCTACCGAGAAGGTAGCTGGGGCGTTCCGCCAACATTCACTATCTCCCGGAAAGAGAAGGGAGGGTAAGTCGGTCTCCCTGAGTTGAGGTAAAGGCTTCTCTTCATTGATAGCCTGAAAGACCGTCTCTATGATCTTGGTCGCACATGGGGTAGGGGTTTGGTTGTCGGCCACAAACATAGTATATGAACTTTTGTAGGCTGTAATCATTGTGTTCAAGCAGTCCCACTCATTGAACACGCGGACCAAGACAGACTGTGCCTGTTCTTTAGGAAAATTAACAGTTTCCTTTGGGGACCTTATCCAATCGAATCAGAGCCTCTTCCATGAGGCGAGCATAGCCGGGGAAGGGGAATTCAAGACCCGGCGGGTAGAATTCATAATCCGCAAGAGGCCGGGTACTGAAACCTTTGATTGACAACATACCCTCCGAGAAGGGGGCATGCAATGCCAACCTCCAAGGGTTATTCTTATTGAAAGGAGGAAGCTTGGAGGCGTCGGGGATGGGGTATTGCTGTTGTGGCGGTGACAGCCCCGAGCGCATGAGTCTCTGAACTAGGCTCTCCATAGAAGCTATTCTCTCTCGTGATTGCTGCGTATGAGACGATAGTATCGACTCAAAACGAGCAAACATCTTCTCGGAAAAATCCACCGGTTAGATGATTCCGCCGGGGGGGGGGGGTGAACAGGTGCCGGAATGGAGGCTACTCCGTGAGAGGTTGAAGGCACAGCAATTGGGTCTTGAGAGACTGGTGGAGGAAGATTTAGCCTTCGAAGCTGATGATTTCGAAGACCTGTGGTCTTTGGAAGACTTGTGGGTCGTATATAAAGTCTTACGATGAGCCTTCACCTTAGGGATAACAGGCCGGGGACTGAGACCAGTCCCGGTTGCTCCCGGAAAACCTCGAAAAGAAGAGTGTTCTGAAGTAGGAGAGAAAGCCGGGCTAGGGATAGGAATCTTATCCCGGGAACCACCTGACTCACCTACGTCCCTACCTGCGTCGGGATCGTCAAGAGCCATGGGTTCCACATCGAGGTTGAGGGTAGCGACGTCCTCAGTTAGGGTGCCGCCCGTCTCTTCTTGGTCCGGGGCCAGAAGAAGGGATTCGAACCTCTCGATGATAGGATCCGCCAACTCTTTGGGGACCGCAGCTGAAGTTTTAGCATGGGGGTAGAGACGGGAACACCATTCCTCAGAGAGGGTATAAGGCTGTTTGGCCTTCACGTTGCAGGCGAACCCGTCAATCCAGATCTTGAGGGTAGCCTGAGCTGTATCTTTTACAAGTTGGTAGCACTGAAAGAGAACAGACTATTAGCGAGGGATATTTGTGCCAAAGAAAAGTGAAGTCCAAGGACTTCGTAGACACGAAGTGAAAGGCATGCGGGAAGTCCAGAGGACTAGTGGCCTTAAAATTAATAATCTTTGAAATTAATCGTAACTCCCTACAAGTCTGTATCAATGAAAATGCACTCACCGAGTCAGATGTTAGAGTGGAGGTCATTGTGTAGCAGACTACACAATTGTCTGGATGCCAAACAGCTAAGTCATCCACTTGGACAGAACAGTGGGCGTGTGAACGACACACGTCATGGCCGCAGGGTTGATAGATGACAGCGGCACATGCCGTCATTGCACAGCGTACAGTCTGTAAAATAAAAGATATATGAGTATCTCAAAGGAAAGCAAATTAGGGGCCCGGATGCCCCGGTGCTTATATATATATATATATATATATATATATATATATATATATATATATATATATATCAATATCATGATAAAAATGTTTTATGTATATTCATCAGGAATCCTGAATGAAAGCAAATAGGGGCTCGGGGGCCCCGGATGCTTAAATTATAGCAATATCATGATAAAAGATTTACATATCAATATCATGATAAAAATGTTTTATATATATACATCAGGAGTCCTGAATGAAAGCAAATACTGTAGGGGCCCGGGGGCCCCGGGGGCCCCGGGTGCTTAAATGATATCAATATCATGATAAAAGATTTATATATCAATATCATGATAAAAATGTTTTATATATATACATTAGGAATCCTGAAGGAAAGCAAATAGGGGCTCGGGGTCCCCGGGTGCTTAGATGATATCAATATCATGATAGAAGATTTATATATCAGTATCATGATAGAAATTTATATATCAGTATCATGATAAAAATGTTTTATATACGTATAGTCTGTAAGACAAAAGATACTCATGTATCTTAAAGGAAAGCAAATTAGGGGCCCGGAGGCCACGGAGCTTAAATATCTATGTATATATATGTCAATATCATGATAATTTTTTTTTTTTTTTTTTTTTATAGCCATTAAGTATATTGAATGTAAGCAAATTCGGGACCCCGGGGGGTCTGGAGTGCTTAAATATATCAATATCAAAATAACAGATCTATTTTGATTGTAAAGAGAATTAAAATTAAGTTAGACCATAACCGTGATCATATCAAAAGAGGGAAGGGAAGGTCGAGAACATGGATCGTATATATAATATATATATGTGACTAATATATAAAGTTAATCCAAGTAATAATGAGTAACGTTGGCTCCGGAGGCGCAACTAAACAACTCGACCGGATGGTAATGTATAAAAGCTACTTCTGGGGATCCTGTAATGAAAGTCTTTATATATATATATCTATATGAAGTCCGTGAGGTGCGGGACACTATAGAGGGGGAAGGGATCTTTAATGGGTCCGTGAAGTGCGGGACCGAGAGGGAGTAGCACGTACAAAACTTAATAAATGATATAACATGACAAGGTACCACGGACCGAGCAGAAAACTTCCTGCCGATCGTTGGCCAAACGAGCGACGGAAAGAAAACGACTACGACCGGGTAGAGTAGTACAAAAGAGTAAGTAATGTACGATAATGTATAATTATAGCAAGCCTCACAGATCAACGGGAACCGCCCGTTCAAAGAAAGCGAATGGCCCCGGGAGAGGAACATAACGCAATAAAGTGACTACTCGATCGGGAGAGAGAGAGGGAGGTAACCCTGGGGTGGGGTATCGGGCGGGAGGGAGGCTAGGAGTGGGGCCATAGCAGGTATACCAACCTGCCAGACCCACGATTGATATGATCACGCGGAAAGACTAATAACACTATAAAAAACATAACAAATGGTAAAATAAGATAGGAAGGCATGCTGGATGATATTAATAATAAAATTAACTATACATCAATCGTAAAACAAACGAGGGAGCGAACATGAGACAGGAGAAAACCCAAGCCTGACAGCGCTGTGGCAGGGTTACCAACATAACACAGAGTCAGTGAAGTGCTAACAAAATGAAAAACTAATACCTGACTCATGAAAGACCCTCGAGCTAATGCAAGAAAACGAATGACGTTAAAATGATAAGCAAGTCCGTGGCGTGCGAACGTAAATAATCCAAGTAATAATATTGGTGGAATAGAAACGCCCGAAGGCGACCAGGCATGCCAACCTACCGATAATACGCACACGTATATGTAATAACTGTTATCGTAATAACAGGACATCAATATAAAAATTAATACGGTGTGTGAACCGTGGATACCAATAAACTTCATATTGAGAAACAATCAGTATGGAGGACTCATTGAAAAGCGTTAAGAACGAAACGAGAGAGAGATAGGAGGGAGCCAAGCGCCATGAAAGACCCACGCGGGGTCGGGAAAAATAAAACTGTTATAATATAAGCAAAAAAGATCTGGTACTTAACTTAGATGGAGTGACATTGGAGTCCGACATCTTGAGGTAAATCCAGAAAAAACCAGCGAAATTCACACACTAAGGCAAAATAAGGATTAAATAGTGGTGCTATGAAAAAGGAGTGACGTCACTGGCGTGGGATTGCTAGTAGTAGTAGGATGTTGAACGGCACCTCGCTGTTCGGGGATATTGACAGGAGATATCTAAATGGTGCGAGGCCTCTGGTTGTGATTTATTCAGCGCCCCAGTATTATACCGACACCTTATTAAGGTGAGCGAGCTGGGTTCAACCTAGCATTCCTATACAAATTTTTCTCTGGTAAATTCATAGCAGTTTTTACCTCAGAAATGATGTTAAAGGAGCATTTCACTGGGCGGCACGGGTCGGAGCCCAGAAATATATATATATATATATATATATATATATATATATATATATATATATATATATATATATATATATATACAGTATGTATATATTACATATACATATATATGTATATATATGTATATATATATTTTTATGTATATATATTTATATATATACATATATATATATATATATATATATATATATATATATATATATATATATATATATATATATATATATATATATATATATATATATATATATATATATATATGCACATATATATATATATATATATATATATATATATATATATATATATATATATATATATACATATATATATATGTATGTATATATATGTATATTTATATATTTATATATATGTATATATATACATATATATATATATATATATATATATATATATATACGGATTTTGACGAAGGAAAAATCTATTTTTGGGTGAGGTAGCCATGTGGTCCTGATGGAAGATCCTTCCGGCAACTTCTTACTGTATAATATTTCTGCGGGTGATATTACAAGAGAATTACCATCAGGTATCACGGTGTTCTAACCCACGGGACGATCATCCTAAGATATATATAATCAGGGTTATATCCGTAGATAACCATAGATATCTACGCCCCTAACAGACTTAACCCAGTCTAGGAAACTAGAGAGAGGGATAGGTGAGGAGCCCTTACATATCCTCTCCCCTCATGGTACTGTTCGTCACTGATGACGCCGTTCCACATAGCAGCGTAACTACTGTGAAAAGAGGCATCCTACGAGGCAACGGGGAGGGATATCGTAACGGTTGGGCCATCAGGACGACATGGCTATTATTGGAACTGTTTACATGACCTTGGATAGAATGAATTCTCAGAACTCTGACCCTGAGAATTCACTATAGTCTAGACAAAGAAAATTCTATGTACCTGAGGGTGAAGCCCTTCTCTTTCTGTCGATCATGTAGTTTCTACTTTGAAGACGGGATTCCCTTTTCAGTCTTCGAGACTGCTACCATGGAATCCTCTTCCATGCCTGGCACCTCCAAGTGTCTTCCTGGATTGATCAGTTGTCTGGTGCAGTTGCCTTCTTCACCATTACGACAAATCCTGTGACGTTGGTAAAGTACATCAACTTAGTTTCATCCACTGCAAAGGCAGGGATGATCTCTACACAGGAGCTAGCAACGAATTCATTATCCACCATGCAGTTACCTTACTGGTCAAGGCCCTTTGAGGTCTACTGTGACAAGACCTTCATGATTGGCTGTATAGAAAGCTTTTACTGCCTCCAAATCTCAATCTTGACTTCCAGTTGCCTCTTCCTCCAAGAAAGGCATGGGCATAATTCCACCCTTTCATGCCTAGCCTAGCCAATGCAAAAGGTTAATTATAGGTAAGAATGGAGGAAGGGAACACTGAAGTCAACATTTCACTCCTCCAGCTTCTGTGAGTGTGCCTGTTATGCTAGTGGGCAAAGTGACAGTGGCCTGGAGCAAAGCAGTGTGTTGTAGAAGTCCTTCTGGACCGATACTGCCCATCCATCGAAGATCTTTGACCTTCGCTCACTTGAACTTTAAATGGCATTCCAGAGTTACCCTACAAAAATTTCTGCAAATATACTCAAAGTCGTTCAAGACAGTTCCGGTTTCTACAGTTGGCTCTTCGCAAAGGAAAAGCCAACTGTGGATCTGAAGTACGTATTTTTCCAAATATTCATCCTTCAGTCCTAAAGAAAGTACCTATGCTTCATCCTCGAGAAGATGGTGTAGTAGTTCAAAGTCCTGGGCTTTGGAAGATCCACCTCTTCCTAAATTTTCATGCCAATGTTCGCTCTGGGCATGAAAGGGTGGAATTGTGTCCATGGAGTCTCGGGTTTTCAACAGCTGCTTAAAACACTAGACCACAAACCAATGACATAGCATGCTGTTACATATCTAATAGTGTTAATGAGGGATATTTTAACCCCTAACCAACATAGAATTCAGTATAAGAAAAGGTCAAGTCCTGTTCAGTTTGGTGTTTTTTCATAGGAATATATCTGGAAAGTGAATGATGATTCAGTCATTTACCAACAAGAAAGCAAAGAGTACTGCTCTATAAAAATTTCTTTATTAACATCTAACGGTAATAGTAATGAATTTTGGAACTTCAACATTATTTTTTATTTCAAATAATAATTACCTCCAGTTTTCAACCTGGTACAACTCCATAGAATTCTATGTTCAAGTAGTTGATTGTGTGCTTTGGCACCCCTCAGTTTTTACCAGCAGATATTTTCAATTTTATAACGGTTGTACTGTATGTAAAAACTGATTATGGGAAGTATGATGATTTGATTTTAAGATTTTATATATGAAACGAAGACCTGAAGCTAATTGATTTCCAATTAAAAGTAGTCCCTTGCCTTTTTTAGTTTTTTTCTAATGAATACAATATTGAACAAAGTAAAGAGATTAAGTGATAGGCTTTTAAAGATCCCAATGATAATAGGGGATCAGATAATAAATATAATCTCAGCTTATAACCCTCAGATGGATTGTCATGAGAAAAAGAGAAAAAAATGAACGATTTAGACAACAGTTTAAGGCTTTTATTAGAACAGTGAATGACAGAGTGGGGAAGAGAAGGGATGTATATTAGGACGTACATGGAGGCCTTGGCTTTGGAATTAGAAATGAGGATTGGGATTATGTATTACAGATGGCTCAGAGTTTTGAATTGGCATGTATGAACGCCTGGTTTTAAAAGCTGGATAAGTATTTGATAACCCATGAAAGTGGAGTGGAAAGCCAAATAGATTGCATATTGGGTAGTGAAGCAGACAAGAAAAATGTGTTGAACTGTAAAGGAATTTTGGGGGAAGCATGTGTTAAACAACATAGAATGGTAGTGAGGGATTTTAAAGAGAGGTAGTAACCACAAGAAGAGAAAGATATTTAGAATTAAGGTTTGGGACCTTATAGGAGAAAAGTGTGAGCAATTTAGGAGGATTGTGAGAGAGAGACCACTGGAAAGGTTGAACTTAAGGATTGGACAGGGTAACAGAGGAAAATATTTGGTTGGGTAAGAAAGAAAAGTGTGTAGGGGAAACGGAGGAATTAGTTGGAAGAACCAGCGGATATGGTGTGTCAAAAGAAGAAAAGTGGTGGTGGAACAGAGAGGTGCAAGAATCAGTTAACAGGAAAAGACATTAAGGACTGGAGAGTAAGACAGGCACAGGGAACAGAGGAATGGTACAGAAAAGAGGAAAAAGATTCTAGAAGGAAAGTAAGTATAGCTATTGGAAGAGCGGTAGAGCAGTTAAATGGAAACTTAGGAACAAAGGAAGGAGAAAGGGATACCTAAAAGATTTCAAACTTTAGGAAAAGGCAAAGACAGGATTTGGGACAACTGATAGTCAACAACGATAGTGATGGAAATATACTGCCTAATGATGATGACATTAAGAGGAGATGGAGAGAATATGAGCAACTATTAAATGCTGAAAATGAGAAAGAGGAGCTGGGAGAAGCACAAAGGGTGGATGGGCCAGTGATGGAGATGTGGAATACTGAAGTGAAGCAGACATTGAGTAAAATAAAGAATGGTAAAGCACTAGGCCCATCATCATCATTACCATCTCCTGCTACGCCTATTGACGCTAAGGGCCTCAGTTAGATTTAGCCAGTCAGAGAGCTTTTAAATCAATACTTCTCCATTCATCATCTCCCACTTCACGCTTATAGTCCTTAGCCATGTAGGCCTGGGTCTTTCAACTCTTCTAGTGCCTTGTGGAACCCAGTTGAAAATTTGGTGAACTAATCTCTCTTGGGGAGTGCAAAGAGCATGCCCAAACCATCTCTATTTAACCCTCACCATGATCTCATCCACATATGGCGCTTGAGTAATCTCTTATAGTTTCATTTCTAATCCTGTCCTGCCATTTAACTCCCAATATTCTTCTGAGGGCTTTGTTCTCAAATATACAAAATCTGTTGGATACTGTTTCATTGTCATGTTATGACTCCTGTCCAGAGAGTAACACCAATCTCACTAAACTGATCTATAGCCCAAGTTTTATATGTAATTTCAGTCGATTTCCCACCAGAGTTTCAAATTGGAATGATCAAGATACTGGCTACAGAGGAGGAAGAATGAATGCTGAATTTATTGAAAGCAATATGGGAAGAGAAAATAATGTCTAAAGACTGGGAAGAGAGTCGAATGGTATTTATATTTAAGTAGAAAGGTGATATCATGGAATGCGGTAACTACAGGGGAACTAAACTAATAAAGCATTGTTTAAAAGTTTTAGAGAGGGTACTAGATGAGAGAATGAGAGAGATTGTAAAGATTGGGAAATAACAGTATGGACTCATGAGGGGGAAAGGGACTGTGGATCCCATCTTTATCATAAGGCAGTTACAAGAAAAGAGACTAGAGGGAAACCAGAATCTCTTCTATGCTTTTGTAAAATTAGAGAAGGCGTATGATAGGGGCCCCATTCATGCACCGGTACTACCTGCAGGTCTTTGGTTTGAGGCAGAGCTTCAGTGGCCAGATGACCGAAATTGTACCTATACATTATGCAGACGGCCTAAGTGAAATCAGGTTAGTATACTCTTGGCCAGCAACGGGGAAGGTGTAATCAGAGAGGGAGCTGCAGATTCTAGCTCTTTGTATTGTACCTTACGAGAAACATAAGTAGCCAAGAAGGAGGAAAAGGGTTTGGATGAAGGAATGGCTAGCAAAAAGAAAAGTACTATCACACACAAACCTGTTTACACATTTAATATGGGAGCCTCATGATTTCTTTAACTATCTACGGATGGATAATTCTACATTTAGCAAGCTTCTAGACCTCATCTGTAGCTGCCCCAGACTTCTTTGAATTTTTAATCTTTTTCATTTCTTTCCTGAAGGAACTGTGCATGCTGTTTATCTTCTTGGTTACTGTGTCATGGGTAGCACTCCCATCCTTCTCTCGAAGTTTCTTCACCAAAGTCTCATACGCTTCGTTTTTCATATTCCTGTTTGAATAGTCTTTACTCTTAATATTCCATGTACATGGATGTTTCTTGTATACATCAATGAATTCGTTCCAAAATCTTTTATCTACCCAGATGTCTGACATAGTGCTCGCCTACTAAATGGGTTCTTCTAGTGTGACTTTTAACCATAGACTGAGGATAAGCCTGCAGACTGCGTCGAAGACACCTCACATACATTCAGGCCTGCTCGAGCAGGTCTCGAGCTGTCCGGTCGCCTGTGAGTTCGAACCTTATGAATAAAATCACGCCATACACGCAACGATACAGTTAAACCATGCCCACAACTTTCTCACCTGAAGGCTGCAACTAATAGTGAATGGGGGCCCTTAGAATACCAGGAGTAGTGATGTTTTAGTGCTTGAGGAAGAGGAAAGTCCCAGAGAAGTTGCTTAGAAGGGTAGAGATGATATACAAAAGAATAAGGACAAAAGGAGTAACAGCTGTTAGAAAAACAGAAACCTTTGAGGTTAGTGTTGGATTACACCAGGGGTCAGCATTAAGCCCATTTTTATTTGTGTTAGCCTTGAAGGGATCAGAAATAACGAGTTGTGGGAGTTGCTATATGCAGATGATTTGGTGATTACTATTGACAGTGAGGAAGAATTACAGATAAGGGTGGTAGAGTGGAGTAGTAGAAGTTATGTCTCATCTGTTCACTTTTTGGAGATGTGCATGCCGGAGTGACTCACTTTTTGGAGATGTGCATGACAGATTGACTCACTTTTGAGGCGCACGTGTCAAATTGACTCACTTTTGAGGCGAGCTGCCTAGGATACTCAGTTTTGGGAATAGGGTTGCCTGTGCGACTCAGTTTGGGGATTTAAACGTGAGGTTATGTTTACTAAACCTCCCCCTCTCCCCCAAGGAACCCCCCTTCCCGCACCCCAATGCTAGGGTTCACTAGCCTCGTTTGCAAATGCCCCCGCCACGCGGGTACGGGTCACTGGGTTCGTTTACTAATACGGTTCAAGGTTTGGTCAAAAGTGGAGGGTCAAATATTGGTTTTTTTTTTTTTTTATATATTATGAGACACGCACTTGTGTGCGAACATGGTGCAATCGAGGAGTTGCCATAAGCACTCATGTCCCTGGGCACATTCCAGGTGTATGTGAAAGTGGGCATTTGTCTTATAGATTCAAAACTCCTTTTTCTCTGTCTCTCTCGGGGAGAGCTGTTTCGGTGCTCCGATGACTCTTGCCCCTGGACACTGTCATTTACATGCCAGGCCTATGTGAAAGTGTCCATTTGTCTTATAGATTCAAAACCTCTCTCTCTCTCTCTCTCTCTCTCTCTCTCTCTCTCTCTCTCTCTCTCTCTCTCTCTCTCTCTCTCTCGGTGATTTTGGGGAGAGCTGGTTGATTTACATTCCAGGGCCTATGGGAAAGTGACCACACATGCCTTTCAATGTAAAGTACCCATCTCTCTGTCCATTTGTTAAGACCCTTCGCTTTCTCGCTCTCTCTTTTACATTAACATATATGGATAATAAAAAACGTATTACAGCTTAATTTTCTTTTATTATAGGAAGCATACATCCAAAATAACATTGCGTGAATAATGACATAGCATTTAGTGCAAAAAAATCTTACACTTAAAACATTCATTTGAAACGCAGACATTTTGCACTCTTAAAAAGCGGTAGGAAAACTTTTATTGATTATGCCCTGACATCACAATATATATTTCGGGTTTGATCAGTGGTTATCACTCCCTGGGTTTCTCCAAACCGTAAAATAATTCTATTCTCGTTGACTTGTATATCAAACGTTAAATGTTTTTCGTATACATCACTTCAAAATGTTTAATTCAAGTGGTTTTCGACTATTTTTTTCCTTTTTTTTTTGACAAAATATTTAATTTTTTGCTCCAATGCCTTGGCATTTAAACCATATGACCTGAAATTTGGTATGGGAATGCCTATAATGTATGCCCACAGAACGTTATTCAATTTTTTGTATATGCTACTTCAGAATGTATAACGGGTCCTTCGTATAATTATTTATATTCCAGAATCATCTTCACCACTGACAAGACCTTAAAGTTCATTTGGGGTAATGGATATTGGTAAAGAATAACAAAATATATGTTGTGATTTCATGTACTTTCATTGTATGTTATTTTGAAGTGGAATTTCTTGATAAAAATCCAACAAATGTTACGCTGTCATTGGTGCATACTTCATCGAGTATATCTTTAATAGAGGGTTATAAACATTGAGTTATATACATTGTTCATCATTTATTCTTAATATGTTTTATGTTCATTTGAGTTATACACATTGTTCATCATTTATTCTTAATATGTTTTATGTTCATTTCAGATTGACCGTGGTTATTGTTCAATAATAAAGACATTTGAATAAATGGACCAAGCTCTTAATTATGACCATGGTCAGAGATGGATTCAGGATAACAGATATTGTGAATGACTAAATCCTAAGAACTAATCAAAATGCCAGCAGTTGGATGTCCAATACCAGGCTGTGATTACGTCACGGACGACCTTGAGGCCGCCATCGTAGCTGCACTCATAACTGCTCACTGCACCACACATGCTCCTGGACAAGCTGCCAAAGTAGAAAGAGTTAAAAGACCCACAATATCGACAGCGGGAACAAGACTGAAGCAGAAGTGATGGGAGCAATAAAAAAACTGGCAGTTCGAGAGGAAAACACCATGGTAGGTCGAGTGACTCTACACAGCATGCGTCAAGACCGTGATGAGCCTGTACGCTGTTTCTGTGCACGACTTATAGGACAGGCTAGTGTTTGCAAATTCCTAATAAAATGTCCAGGATGCAACGTTGTTGTAAATTATACTGACACAATAGTGAGAGACGTATTAGCATGCGGCATATGTGACCCTGAAATACAATTAGATCTACTTGGTGATAAGAATCAGGACATGTCATCAGAAGAAGTTGCACAGTTTGTCGAAGCTAAAGAATCTGGTAAACGATCTGCCTCCCGACTATTAGACTCTCATGAGGTCCAAGCAGCAGCCAGTAGTTCATACAGAAAGGCAAAACAAACCGCTGTCAAAGATAAAAACGAAGTTTGCTCATACTGTGGCAAGAAAGGACATGGTAAAAACACTCCTGCACGTGCAAGAAAATCAGAATGTCTAGCTTATGGTCATAGATGTGAACACTGCAACCGAGAAAATCACTTCGAGAGTGTTTGCCGTAGTAAGGGCAAACCAAAAGTGAAACCCAGTGCTCACAATGCCAATGACTACGAGAATGCGGTGTTCAACACCTTGTGCAGCGTGTCATCAATCTCTAAACGACACACTGACAAGACATTGGCTTTGGACCACCATCTGTATGACAACTTATCTGATACTTGGATAAAGAGACCTTCCAAATCTCAACCTTTCATAAATCTGACAATCAGAACATCACCTGAGGATTACGAAGCCTTTGATTTCCACCTTCAAGCCGGTACACATGCTGTTCGTATATCTGCAATGGCAGACACTGGATGCCAAAGCTGTCTCGCAGGTATCAAAGTCATCCACAAACTTGGCCTCAAGCAAATTGACCTCATTCCTGTAACTATGAAAATGCACGCTGCAAATAACAGAGGCATTAAAATCCTCGGTGCCACAATCCTTTGTATCTCAGGAACAGATGAGCAGGGGAACCTTGTTGAGATTAGGCAAATGACATATGTCACCGACAACTCGGATAAGCTCTTCATCAGTAGGGAAGCCTGCATCGCCTTTGGCATGATATCGTATAGTTTTCCGACTATTGATGAAATCTATGACACACAATGGGAAACTCCGGATGCCACCAACAATGAAGTAGGAAGCGTTAGTGGACTAGCCAATCAATGTGACTGCCCAAAACGTCAACTACCACCTCCGCCGCCTACAGAATTACCGTTCAGTGCAACCGAGTCCAGCCGGTCTAAACTAAAGGACTACCTCTTGGAGTACTACGAATCAAGTACATTCAACGTATGTGACCACCAACCGTTACCACTAATGGATGGACCCCCAATGAAGTTGATGATCGATCCGAATGCTGATCCTGTTGCTCGTCACACACCAGTGCCAGTGCCATTACACTGGCAAGAGGAAGTTAAAGCTGGACTTGACCAGGACGTCCGCCTTGGTGTCCTTGAACCTGTCCCAATCGGAGAACCAGTAACTTGGTGCCATCGGATGGTTGTATGTGCTAAGAAAAATGGCACACCTCGACGAACAGTTGATTTTCAGCCTCTCAATGTGCACGCTAAGAGAGAAACGCATCTTACGCCTTCTCCATTTCACCAAGCAAGGTCAGTACCACAAGGAAAAAAGAAAACCGTCTTTGATGCCTGGAACGGATACCACAGTGTACCGATTCAAGAACCTGACCGTCACTTAACTACGTTTATCACTCCTTGGGGACGCTATCGTTATAAAACAGCCCCTCAAGGGTATATTGCTACTGGCGACGGATATACTCGACGGTATGATGAAATAGTTGCCGAGATACCCAACAAAACTAAATGTGTCGACGATGTTCTACTTTGGTCTGACTCAATAGAGGAGAGTTTTTTCCAAGCTGTACAATGGCTCGACATATGTGGAAGACACGGCATAACACTCAACCCTGACAAATTTCGTTTCGCAGAAGACACAGCTGAATTCGCTGGATTCGAAATAACCCCAGACACAGTTCGCCCATGTGCAAGATATCTTAGTGCAATTATGGACTTTCCAACCCCAAGAAATATCACCGATGTCAGATCTTGGTTTGGTTTAATAAACCAAGTATCGTATGCTTTCAGCAAGACCGACAAAATGGTACCATTCAGACAGTTATTGAAACCAGGAACACCATTCACCTGGAATGACAGTATTAATGCACTCTTTGAGGAGTCTAAAACTGCCATTATCAACGAAATTGAAGAAGGCGTGCGAATCTTTGACAAGACAAAACCTACCTGTCTCGCCAGCGATTGGTCAAAATCAGGAATTGGATTCTGGCTGTTCCAAAAACATTGCGACTGTCCAGACAACCGACCATTTTGTTGTCGCACTGGTTGGAAGATCACACTTGTCGGAAGTAGGTTCACACATGCAGCTGAGTCTCGATATGCACCAGTTGAAGGTGAAGCATTGGCAGTCGTCGATGCTCTTGATAAGGCAAGATACTTTGTTCTTGGCTGTGAAGATCTTGTAATCGCAGTTGACCATAAACCCCTGTTGAAAATATTTGGTGACAGATCATGGGAGGACATATCAAATTCACGTCTCAGAAACTTGAAGGAAAAGTCCCTCCGCTATCGATTTCGCATGATTCATATCCCAGGGGTCAAGCATCTCGCTGCGGATGGAATATCGTGCCACCCAACTGGAAAATCTGAAAAGCTATCGCTTCAAGATGACATTGCATCAGTTGACAGTGTACCTTCCGTGAGAAATGTTCCCCTACACAAATTGCCATCAGCATATTCTGTTTCCACTGACAATGATATTGATACTTGTATCACCGCATCAGCAGTATGCTCACTTGACTCACTTAATGTGAGAGCAGTCACCTTGGACAGAGTTTGCACTGCCACAAGTAGTGATGATAACATGCATGAACTGCTCAGCCTTATAGAATGCGGAGTACCAGAGTCTCGCCAAGAATTTCCAGCACATCTCCGAGAGTATTTTCAATTCCGCGAGCATCTCTACACTGTTGATGGTGTGATACTATACAAGGAGCCCTTCGTCAGGAAATTCTCACATCTCTTCATTCAGCACATCAAGGAATTACCTCTATGGTATTGCGAGCAGAGTCATCTGTGTTTTGGCCAAGGATAACACCCGCTATAACAGCACTTCGAGCTGGATGCAACCACTGCAATCGCATCGCACCTTCGAATCCTAGTGCTCCGCCTACACCCCTTATATCTCCAGACTACCCGTTCCAATGTGTTTGTGCAGATTATTTTCACTACCAGGGAGTTAGATATTTAGTTATAGTTGATCGATACTCGAATTGGCCCATAGTTGAACGATCTTCGAACGGTGCAGAGGGTCTTATAACTTCACTACGCCGAACATTTGTGACATTTGGGATTCCGGATGAATTGACATCTGATGGTGGACCTGAATTTACAGCGATGGCAACTAGGCAGTTTTTAAAGGAGTGGGGAGTCCATCACCGCCTTTCCTCTGTGGCCTTCCCACATAGTAATTGCAGAGCTGAAATAGGCGTCAAAACTGTCAAGCGTCTTATAGCGGACAACACGGGCAGTAACGGTGATCTCAACACTGATGAGTTCCAGCGTGCGATGCTCCAATACAGGAACACACCTGACAGAGATACCAAGTTATCTCCTGCAATATGTGTATTTGGTCGTCCCATCAGAGACTTCATACCTGTCCCGCCCGGCAGGTACCGTCCCCACGACACGTGGAAGGAAACACTCGATGCAAGAGAGGAGGCCCTAAGACATCGACACCTTAAACAGGCTGAGCGCTTATCAGAGCACACTAAGAGACTACCCCCACTATCCGTAGGTGACCGGGTTCGCATCCAAAATCAAACAGGAAATCACCCCCTGAAATGGGACAAAACCGGTGTCATCATAGAAGTCCGCCAATTCGACCAATACGTCGTCAGAGTTGATGGCTCTGGTAGGGTCACGCTAAGGAACTAGAAGTTTTTGAGACAATACGTGCCTGTCAGGAGTATTCCAGAAGTCCGTACAATTAGAGATGACGATAATCGGAATCAGATTGTACCTATTGCCAATCCTTCGACCACTAAAACATCTGAGACCATTGTGAAGGACACCATTCCGACAACCCAAAATCCGGACACACATGGTACACACTGACCACTTTGCCGTTACCTTGTGGTACTACCCCTAACATTCATTTTGATGTTGCTGCTCCGGAATGCTATCCCAACGTCCTCGGTAACACTGTGAATCATCAAGCTGAGATTCCGCCTCCCAAACTCTCCATCGCAGTTAACTCCTGCCATGCCAAATTTGGAGCAACGCAAGTCCAGTCGTACCCGTCGACCGCCAACATGGCACTGTGATTTCGAGATGAACTAGCTATAGTGTCATCATGATCAACACATGTCAATAATTGTTTTTCAAGTTTCCGTTCCTTCACATGCTAACAGAGTTTAGTGTTCATGAACCTATAATTTGGACGTTTAATTGCCACCCAATGTTTTGACATCAGTTTTAAACCGACATCCACGAGAGACATTTTCAAAGGCCGTTTAAAAACTTGGGGGGAGATAGAGAGTTATAAACATTGAGTTATATACATTGTTCATCATTTATTCTTAATATGTTTTATGTTCATTTGAGTTATACACATTGTTCCTCATTTATTCTTAATATGTTTTATGTTCATTTCAGATTGACCGTGGTCATTGTTCAATAATAAAGGCATTTGAATAAATGGACCAAACTCTTATTTATTTAAAGAAGAGGTGGATACTTGCTACCTCAAACTACAGTATATATCAAAACCTCACCAGAAATTCAGTTTCTTGAAAAAAAAAAGATATCTCTGTGCAGGACAGATTGAACGATGAAAGATGTATAGCTCTTTAATCTAAGTAGATTTTTCTACTAAACTAGGCGGATCTGCCTCAGTAAAGGTGAGCATTTGTAGTGACCAACAATTATTGGTACTAATAACTGAATGACCAAGGAAAAATGATAACTATCCTTCAAACTGTATGACTAACCCCACTGATACAAGTCCTAAAGCATGGTTATCATGATGTTAATACCAGGACCAGAAAAGAAAAAAAAAATACTGTATACTGTAAGGAGTTTACTTTGAAATGTCTGTGTAAAGATTTTCTTTTCATCCGCATCTAATCATTCCTTCGTGCTGACTAACCCTTTAACATGCTTCCATTAGTCTTGTTGTAAGCACACAAACTATGCATGTTTCTGTTGTATCAAAACTAAGTTTACATTGGTCACTTTTTTTTTTTTTTTTTCATACAGAAGTATGCCGTTTGAAGCGGGTTTTCAATCTTTTTAGAAAAAGTAGAAATGTGCCATTGATACTTCAGTGTGAATGTAAAATCTGGAAGTTAGTCAATATCCTCTACATGAAATGGTCTCATCAGTAAAAAAAAATAGAAAAGGGGGGGGGGGGAGGGTACTAAATTCATGATATATATTGAAGAAAGTATTTGAGTAAAAATTTCAGTATTTTCTCACTCCAAACTATTTCAGAATCGAGAAATGGGAGTAAAGTGAGTGGAATTGACGGAATAATTGTAAAATTCCTAATAAAATATTATCGGTGTATGAAAATGCCTCCTCCATAAACGCATTAGACAAACAATAATGATAAAGCCCTTATAAATAAGTATACTGTATGTATACAATGAGATAACTATGTTTGTACAAAACGAAAACTGAAAGTATAACACTGACAAGTTTCATGGCGTGAAATAAACACGACCCTGAAAGAAAATACAGGTAGGTATCATGTGATATACGGTGACACGGGTTGTGCACGCGCCCTTCCTCGTTGCTTACGATTTCACTCATTACCGCAAAGGTCTCCCTAAACATTATCATGTCCGTGATGCCCGGCCTTATATCATAAAATTTAGTCTTCATTCTACTATACGTTAAACTAAAGCATAATAGCAAGCATAATTATGATAAAGATCAGTTTTTATTGATATTATATAGTAGGAGACTCAGTTATTTTATTTCTGGAGTGAGGTTGTCACGCAATGCACTGAATTGTGAGCAGAGCCAGAGAGTAACATATATTGTACGTGGTGAAAAAAATCTCGGTGTCGCAACTTTGTTTCATGTACTGTACATGCAAGAAGTATATCTGTAGTGGTGAGTTGCATAGAACTAATGTTATTGTATTTGGAGATATCCTTGATTTAATTCAAAACTGGAATTCAATGAATATATGTAACGCATACCAACACAAATATACAACGCATGCCGAGGGATATTTAGCAAAATGCTATCTGTAAAGGCCATTGTTTCATTGAACTAATCTCACATTTCATTTTGCACGAAAAGTGTGCCGGGCTGCCGGCCATCTTCCAGTATCAAGGGAGGGGGGGGGGGGGGGAACCTGTAAGACTTAAACCTCCGAAAAATCCACCCCGAAAACCCTCCCTACAAAATTTCCAATCAACTAAATTTCCACCTCCCTACAAATTTTTTCTATTAAATTTTTGCTACACCCAAATTACACCCTCCGCCCAACCAATACATTTCAATGATATGATTGTTTGCCCTGTTTGTTTTACTACGAGTTGTTACCTTCTCTCCAATTAAACATAATGATTTGAAAATGGTATTAAAGTACACTAATGAAAATGTTGCAAATCTAACATTTTATAGTTTCCCACTAATTCTTTTTTTTTTTTTCGATAGCTGCGTATTTTTTTTTCTTTTTTTTTTTTTGCCGAGTTTCTGCGCCTAATATATGTAACTTTTGTTTGTGCCATGGTTTCATTCTTAGGCAGGTCCCACACAGTTTACATAGATTAGTGTGAATCGGAGTAATAGATGACTGAATAGCATCCGGAGTTCTTCACTTTGTCTCTTATGGCATTTATACATCTTCAGCTCTCAATTTCTGCATTAGGTAAGCAAGTGAAGGACTACTAACCGTAGCAAGTGTAACTGGCTTACTTGAATTATAGTCGTTGTGAAAACGGAGACGACAACCATTGTAGAATTTTTCACAACGCCAATGGGTTCTTGTTTTAATCAAATTGTCTTTATGCTTCTCGTTTATGTAATTTACTTTGTCAACCAATTCTCGTTTTCCTCTCAAGGAAGTAATGTACGACAGGGACATGGTTGCAAAAAAAAAAAAAAAAACCTAAAACATCGATAAGAAAGCAACTCAAATTTAGATTGATTGCAACTTTTAGTATATAGTTTCACTTAAAATATAGTTTATTTTGAGCAAACAATCGCTTAGCTCGTGTGATTAAAGCCTTGTTTTTTTGGGGGGGGAGGTGAAAAGTGGTATGGGGGAAAATAGTGGGGAGAAAGTTTCTTGGAGTCTTAATTTGTCACGGACATGGGTCAGGATCTATATCCTAAAAAGGTTAAAGAACCACTAACGGGTTCAATGGATATATTCTGCAAAATGTTATTTATAACTTACCCAAGCAACATTAGAAAATTATGGGTATTATATTGCATGTGATACTAGAGATGTCAAATGTCGCATAAACAAGTATAATAAATATATATATATATATATATATATATATATATATATACATATATATATATATATATATATATATATATATATATATATATATATATATATATATATTTTGTTACGGGCCACTGGTTTGAGTCCGGCCTTGCTTAAGGGACTCAAGGGCCATAACAAAACAAATAACAATGGTAGGTCGCCAGTCAGCAATAATACAAGGAATACTGTCAAATATATGTATTTACAATAACCTTTAAATAAAAATTAATAAAGCAAAAGGGAGCACAACAGCTAATTATATTTTAATTTATGCCACGAGGAGCTTCGGATAGAGTTTGGTGGGCCGTGGATGAAACTCCAGCACAGCAATCACGTTCCCTGGAAGGGGAAATAAATTGAATTATTAACAGCACACTTACTTCTACCAGCTGGGAACACGATGAAGTCGTGTGGTTAAAACCTTTAAGCAAATTAAATGAAAATGCAAAGCTTAGGGATTTAAACATTACACATGGGAATCAACACTGTCAGAGGGTGAATTAATTGAGACTAGGACTAAACGGCACACGTGGTCTGGGTATAGGGGATAGGATACAAGGTTCAGTGGGTAGGATTTCTTTAAAGGATAAGGATAAATGGGATGTGATAAGGAAGGGATGGGAGGTTGGGTAAGGATAATGAGAATCTCAAAATCAGACACCTTACCTTAGTAAAGGACTCTGGTTCCTTCCCTTATGGGGGATATGTAGACAGAGGTCCTGCCTCCCTGATGTCTTGAGGGTGAAGAGAGGTGGTATTTCCCTCAAGGAGGTTGAGTGAAGAAGAAAGATCCCCAGCTGCTCCTAGGCTGACTCAGCTCCCTTTTTGCCCCCAAGTGGGGGGGGGGGGGGGATTGGCCTGACTGTTGTCCCATTGGTCAGGCCTTGTCACGTGTCCCGTCACCCCCATCAATAGGCCTCCTCTATCTCCTGGGATCTTGACATCACCGCGGGATAAGTAAAGATGGCTGAAAAATGAGACCTCAAAGGGGAGTAGACTGGTATAGGATGGTTGGGGGGTTGGGTGAGACTCTGGGTAGGGTCCCAAAACTCGTGGCTGGCCGACGAAGTCCTTGCTGGTGGGGTCTTTGTTTGGTAGAGGTGGCGCAATGACCGCCATTACTAACAGCCCCCCATTTTAGCAGAGATTTTGTCCTAAAACAGGACAAGAACTCTGCAAGCAAGGTCTGAAGCCACTAGCCTTAATGACTCCTCCCCCAGTGAGTCTCACCACGATAATGAATTAATACTTAAGCTGCAACTAGAGTCATAATTTTACTTTAATTTAATAGTAAATTAACTTTAAGTGCCATGTAAAAATTAGTATGCTGACTGTGAGGCAGCAACTGAAAAATTAAAAAATGCAAAATTGAAAATTAAAATGCAAAAATGGTTAAAGTTAAGTGACCTAGTGCAGTGGGACACATGAAAATTAAAATAAATTGACTTATAGGCAAAAGATAAAATAAAACAAATGGAAAAAAATGCAATAATAGTCAAAGTTAAGTGACCTAGTGCAGTGGTAGGCATAAAATTAAAGCAAATTGACATATAGATAAAATAAATACATAGAAATAAATTAAATGCAAATAATGATGCCAAGATGGCTCCTTAAGCTTATCTACCTGGGGAGACACCAAGGCCAATTAAAATTTTTCCATACAACCTAAATTAACCTACTGACTATGGCTACGTTATGGTCATGGCACTGTGCATTGGGCACTAATGCCGGGAGAACACATCTCTCTCACCTGAGTTCTTTAGGCGCTTGACCTTCCAGTTGTAGTTCTGGAGGTCTATGCCCCACCTCATGAGCCCTTTATTCCCATTACGTAGCTCAGTCAAGTAGGTTAGAGGATTATGGTCCTTTAGGAATGTCAGTGGGAACTCTTGGTCCGCACAATAGGATCCAATATGCTCAAGAGATGAGCCCATGCCTGAGAGCTCATTCTCTTGAGTTTGGAGTTTATCCCATGTCTGGAAGAAATTCAAGTAAACCCCACAGTTGGGAATTCCTGCTTGCACCTGGTGAAGCCAAAAATGAATTATGAGTATGGTCAGAGGTCATGACTCCTCTGCCATGAAGTGGGAACCTTCGTCCTTCTGAAATGTGGCTAGGAAGCCATACCAATAAAAGAATTGTGTCAGTTCTGTGACACTAATGGATGGGATGAGTTGGAACGAGGCCCTCAGCACTATTTGCTTATAGTTACCGGAGACTGGGCAAGGATGGCAGGATGCTAAGTAAGCCTTAACAATCTCATGCAAGCCCAGCCAGAATTGATGCTGGATCAGCTGGGTAGGACATGTTACCCCAAAGTGTCCTCCCAGTCTCTCATGGGCCACGCCTAGCATCGACAAGCGGAGATTACAGGGGACAACTACTTGCCGACACGAGACCTTAACAGGATCGTGAAAACCTCGGGTGATCTTAAGGGGCACCTCATCCCTTAGCAGGAACTCAGCCTTAGAGGGGTTATTTATTTCCAGCTCGCTCAAGTAGGTGAGTGGCCTGTGGTTTATCACCATCTCACCCATCAGCTGGAATCTGCTGAGCTGTGCCTGGCTCCTGATGGTCTCTTGGTCCTCCTCTGAGACCTCTGGTCTAGTGGAAAGCATCATTGCTTTAACTGGGGAGCACTCTCAGGTACGGGGCTGAAACTCATTGCTGGAAGGGGGAGACTCTTGGGCCTCCTCCCTTAGCCAAGCTACCTCACCCAGGTCAATGGTACTTAGCCAGTCGTCTTCCCCTGCAGGTTGCGTCTTCACAGTTTTAGGCTCCGGCTTGGCAGCCTTCATGAACCTGAGGGGCACTCGCTGTACACCCTTCACGGGCTTTTGACCCAAGCTTGAGTTGTAGCCCTTATGTGCGAGATCACTCCCTGCTCCCTGTCCGCACTTCTTGCTGAGCTGGGACGTGGTCACCTTCAGTTCCACTGTAAGGAGTTTCTTGGTGAACCCTTCAATGAAGTGGGTCCTCCTGTGATTGTCCTGCTGGACTTTGGCAACATTGGGTTGTAGTGGCAAGTGATTGAGTTGTGCCAATCGGGCATCCATCTCCTGCATTCTTAATTCATGCGCTCTCTCTCTTTCATATCGCATCCTTTCTTGCTCTGTTCTTCTCCGAGCTTTGTCCTCATTCATGAGCTCCCGCACATACCTTCGCAATGCTTCTCCCTCATAGCCTTGTCGTTCTGCCAAATCCACAAATGCACTGATCTCAGCAGCAGTCATTTTGCTAATTTCTTGTGGAGACAGCGACAAGAACAAACTCAACAGCACAAGGTACGATGTTGACCGTGCAAGAAATTACACGGAGGGGAAAGACGCTCTAGCCTTACGCAAGAGTCTCATGGAAGGAAGGAAGAAGATGGAGCTGGGGACAATGCACAAAGGCTGTGAAAAAATGCCTTTCGAGAAAGAATTATCACCAAATAGCAAGCCTTGTAAGTAACTGAACAGGAGCCTAACTTGAAAACCAGGGCCACGACAATGGGTGAGCTTAGGCTGTGCGGTTGTAATGCGTCCAAACAAGTAACGATATGTATGACAACTGTACTACACAATAAAAAATGGAATCACCACTATACAGTAGGTGACCCTCTGGGCTAGTCAGGGAAAAATGAGATCACAACTATGGGTGACACTATGCTGGACGAAATAAAATGGAATCACAACTATGGGTGAACCTTTATACTAGTCATAAAAAGAAATGGAATCACAACAATGGGTGAATCTCCATGCTAGTACTAAAAAAAAAAAAAATGGAATCACAACAATGGGTGAATCGCTATGCTAGTCTTAAAAAAAATGGAATCACAACAATGGGTGAGTCTCTATGCTAGTCTTAAAAAAAAAGCAGAATCACAACAATGGGCGAATCTCTATGCTAGTCATGAAAAATGGAATCACAACAATGGGTGAATCGCTATGCTAGTCTTAAAAAAAATGGAATCACAACAATGGGTGAATCTCTATGCTAGTCATAAAAAAAAAGCAGAATCACAACAATGGGCGAATCTCTATGCTAGTCATGAAAAATGGAATCACAACAATGGGTGAATCGCTATGCTAGTCTTAAAAAAAATGGAATCACAACAATGGGTGAATCTCTATGCTAGTCATAAAAAATGGAATCACAACAATGGGTGAATCTCTATGCTAGTCTTAAAAAAACGGAATCACAACAATGGGTGAATCTCTATGCTAGTCATAAAAAATGGAATCACAACAATGGGTGAATCTCTATGCTAGTCTTAAAAAAACGGAATCACAACAATGGGTGAATCTCTATGCTAGTCATAAAAAATGGAATCACAACAATGGGTGAGTCTCTATGCTAGTCATAAAAAATGGAATCACAACAATGGGTGAATCTCTATGCTAGTCATAAAAAATGGAATCACAACAATGGGTGAATCTCTATGCTAGTCATAAAAAATGGAATCACAACAATGGGTGAATCTCTATGCTAGTCATAAAAAACGGAATCACAACAATGGGTGAATCTCTATGCTAGTCATAAAAAATGGAATCACAACAATGGGTGAATCTCTATGCTAGTCATAAAAAATGGAATCACAACAATGGGTGAGTCTCTATGCTAGTCTTAAAAAAAAAGCAGAATCACAACAATGGGCGAATCTCTATGCTAGTCATGAAAAATGGAATCACAACAATGGGTGAATCGCTATGCTAGTCTTAAAAAAAATGGAATCACAACAATGGGTGAATCTCTATGCTAGTCATAAAAAATGGAATCACAACAATGGGTGAATATCTATGCTAGTCTTAAAAAAACGGAATCACAACAATGGGTGAATCTCTATGCTAGTCATAAAAAATGGAATCACAACAATGGGTGAATCTCTATGCTAGTCTTAAAAAAACGGAATCACAACAATGGGTGAATCTCTATGCTAGTCATAAAAAATGGAATCACAACAATGGGTGAATCTCTATGCTAGTCTTAAAAAAACGGAATCACAACAATGGGTGAATCTCTATGCTAGTCATAAAAAATGGAATCACAACAATGGGTGAATCTCTATGCTAGTCTTAAAAAAACGGAATCACAACAATGGGTGAATCTCTATGCTAGTCATAAAAAATGGAATCACAACAATGGGTGAATCTCTATGCTAGTCTTAAAAAAAATGGAATCACAACAATGGGTGAATCTCTATGCTAGTCATATAAAGAAATGGATTTGTAAAAGTGTGTGGGTGCGTTCTTGCAACACCACCACTTGCAACTCTGTGACTTTAAAGCAAAGTTTGTATTTATACTTAAAGTATAATAAATTAAATGAAACAAACAATGTCACTGAAATTGCTTAATGCTTCGTTAAGAAAATCAACCCCTTTACATACTTTCCCTTTAGTAAAAAAAAAAATTAATTTAAGAAATTACACTCCTAAATATTTTATCTAAATGATCCTATCCTGACTGAAAAAATTAAATTGAATGTGATATCATAAATCCTTTATGTTTAGGTTAACAATATTACGCAATCGTACAAAAATTATCCCTTTCAAAAAAAAATGTACATAAAAATAATATCCCACGAAAAGCAATAAAATGAAATTACGTACCCTTACTGTCAAAGAAAAAAATGAAATAAGGAATGCCACGTGTGCTTACCGTTACTCTACAGAATTATGCCTCACTGGAAATTAACACGTGTTTTAGTCGACCACGGTTTTTTCCTAAAATGTCGTAAATTTCAATTCACTTGGTTTTAACACAAAATTAACCATTCACTCACTGCACAATATATATAAATGAAAAATTTTATCCCTTTAAATAATGTACATAAAATAATATCCCACGAAAGTAATAAAATGAAATTAAATAGCCTTACTGTCAATAGAAAAATCGAAATAAGGAACGTCATGTGCTCATCGTTACCAACACAGGAATTAGGCCTCACTGGAAATTAACACGTGTTTTAGTCTACCACGTTTGTTGTCCTAAAATTTCGTAAATTTCACTTCACTTTTTTTTAAACACAAAATAACACATTCAAATAATGCACAATATATCTAATAAATGAGGAATTTTAACCACTGTGATAATAAACATTCAGAAAAAACAGAACACAAATTTTTCTCACGCGGTTGGCTATCCTGCTAAACAATAGGACTAAATTCTTCCACGTGGGTTTCAAAACAAAAGGGTTCGCGGTGCAAACACACGCACAAAACTTTAACAATGAGAATAGAATGCTTTTGCTTTTTTCTTCCACGGTTCCAACTCCAGTGATTGAAAGGAAATTGAGGTTCGTCAAGTCGCCAAAGACAGAAAAAGGGGGGAATTTGACTTTGATAAAATTAATTTGAAATTACTGTCTTAGCGAATCCTGGCATCTGGTCGCCAATTATGTTATGGGCCACTGGTTCGAGTCCGGCCTTGCTTAAGGGACTCAAGGGCCATAACAAAACAAATAACAATGGTAGGTCACCAGTCAGCAATAATACAAGGAATACTGACAAATATATGTATTTACAATAACATTTAAATAAAAATTAATAAAAGAAAGGGGAGCACAACAGCTAATTATATTTCAATTTATGCCACGAGGAGCTTCGGATGGAGTTTGGTGGGCCGTGGATGAAACTCCAGCACAGCAATCACGTTCCCTGGAAGGGGAAATAAATTGAATTATTAACAGCACACTTAATTCTACCAGCTGGGAACACGATGAAGTCATGTGGTTAAAACCTTTAAGCAAATTAAATGAAAATGCAAAGCTTAGGGATTTAAACATTACACATGGGAATCAACACTGTCAGAGGGTGAATTAATTGAGACTAGGACTAAACGGCACACGTGGTCTGGGTGTAGGGGATAGGATACAAGGTTCAGTGGGTAGGATTTCTTTAAAGGATAAGGAAAAATGGGATGTGATAAGGAAGGGATGGGAGGTTGGGTAAGGATAATGGGAATCTCAAAATCAGACACCTTACCTTAGTAAAGGACTCTGGTTCCTTCCCTTATGGGGGATATGTAGACAGAGGTCCTGCCTCCCTGATGTCTTGAGGGTGAAGAGAGGTGGTATTTCCCTCAAGGAGGTTGAGTGAAGAAGAAAGATCCCCAGCTGCTCCTAGGCCGACTCAGCTCCCTTTTTGCCCCCAAGTGGGGGGGGGGGGATTGGCCTGACTGTTGTCCCATTGGTCAGGCCTTGTCACGTGTCCCGTCACCCCCATCAATAGGCCTCCTCTATCTCCTGGGATCTTGACATCACCGCGGGACAAGAAAAGATGGCTGAAAAATGAGACCTCAAAGGGGAGTAGACTGGTATAGGATGGTTGGGGGGGGGGTGGGTGAGACTCTGGGTAGGGTCCCAAAACTCGTGGCTGGCCGACGAAGTCCTTGCTGGTGGGGTCTTTGTTTGGTAAAGGTGGCGCAATAACCGCCATTACTAACAATATATATATATATATATATATATATATATATATATATATATATATATATATATATAAAGTCATAGTGCAGATATCTCAAACGTTTCCCATGGCTAGTGAGTGCCACATATATATGTTAATTAATAGCCGATCATTAAAGAGACATTGCATGTTTGTGCTTGAGGAGTTATCATAACAAGTTATAAGAAGCCTAAGCGTGCAATTTATCCCAAATTTTGCTGCTTCACTTCATTACCCTTATATTAGAGTCTTACGGTTGTGGAAGATATCCTTCCATTATAGATCGTAAAGAAATCAAAACAATAAAATCAGTAGAGTAATGGTTGCTTCGAGCCAAGATGATGTGGGGGGGCTGCAGTTTCTGACATGAATAATGAATAAGAATAATGCCACATTATTGAGTCGCCAATCACTTCGTTATCTACAAATCAAACATAAGTGACTCGTCCGGTTACTATCTTTTGCACTCAAATATAGGGAAAGATCAAGAAGGTAACAGATACGAAAGGACAGAAAAAAATTTCCATATCACGACTGAACTTATCATTCATTAAATGTATTCCCTCTTAAATCCCAGTTTTAACTAGTACTAATCCCGTAACATCACTAACGTAATGTGTAATGATGGATGGAGAGAGGGGTTGGTCGGTTGATTTCTATCTATTCAAACTTAGCGGGCTGTTTGATGATCCATTTTTTTTTCACACATTGCTTACTTGAATCTTCAACAAGTAATATCGCGTTTCTTCTTCGAAGCTTTATAACCAGTAGGATATAGAATTGTGTCCTGTTAATTCTCAGAAAACAATTTACCTTTCCAATTGAATTGGGAATAATACCAAACGGAAGGATCCTGGTCATGAGCAGTCCTTCGGAGGACCCCCAACTTGGACACTTCACTAAGGGAAGACGAAAAAAGGTAAAGAGGAATGTCAAATTCTTTCCATATTCTCCTTCTCCTCATGCATCTGACAAGACTGAGATTACCAAATAATTCCTTTTTGCTGAAGGGGTCAACTACCAAACTGTTACTGTTCAGTGGTTACTTTCCTCTTGGTAAGTGTAAAACAGACATTTTAGCTATGGTAAACAGCTCTTAGGGGTGAAGGACACTCCAAAATTAAACCATTGTTCTCTAGTCTTGGGTAGTGGCATAGCTTCTGTTCCATGATCTTTGGGTGCACTCGGGCTTACTATTCTATCTTGGGATTTTGCATGATCTTTTGTGCTTGAATTGGTCACAATTATTTAGTAGTGTAGATCCTGTTGTCCCTTTGAATGAGAATCTAGTCAATATAATTGATAGGCGTATCCCTTCTCGTGTGCTAAGGTACCGAGTGAAGGACAAATCGTGGTTCAATGATGATTGTAGACGTGCTTATTTAGAGGAGCAGGACGCCTATCATCTTTGGAAGGGTAATAGATCAGATTTGACCTGGAACAACTATACTCAGCTTCGAGCTTTTTCTCAGAGTTTATGCCTCAACTGAAAAGGAGTACAATTTAACCATAAAAGAAACCCTTTCTGGTACAAACCAGGAACATAAATAGTGGTCTACCCTTAAATTTGCACTCTCTGGTGTAGATGCAACAGTTCCTCCTTTACTTAAACCAGATGGCTCAGTCACTCACTGTCCAAAAGAAAAGGCAACCTTTTTGGCTGATGATTTTGACAGTAAACAGAGTAATGAAAAACTTGAACTTCCTCATTCCTGTTTTCCTGAGGCTAAACTAACTAGTTTAGCTTTTTGATCTCGTGAGATTAAAGCTCTGTTGATGGACCTTGATGCTTATGGAGGTGTAGACCCAAATGGTATTTTTCCTTTGTTTTTTATAAAGACTGCAGATTTCTTAGCTCCAAAGTTATCTGTTATTTTGCGCAAGTTAGCAAGAAGAGGAGCTTTTTGCACTTATTGGAGAATTGGTAATGTTACTCCTCTATGTAATTGTGTTTGTGGTACTCAAGTCCCACTGGTTACTGCCCAATTTCCATAACTCCCATATAATCTAAAGTTTTTGAACGTCTTCTGGCAAAACATCTTAATAGGTTTGCTTAAGATAATCATCTACTGTATTCCCTAGTTTGCAATTTGGTTTTTGTAAAGGCCTTGGAGCATGTGATGCCCTTCTTACAATCTCCAATGCTGTACAAAAATCCCTTGGTTGTGGTCAGGAAGTTCGTATGATTGGCCTTGATTTTAGTGCTGGCTTTGACTGTGTTAATCATGAGGCCCTTGTTTTCAAACTCAAACAGTTGGGAGTGTGTGAGTCGTTTCTTAGCATTATTATTGATTTTTTAAGTAATTAGATCTCAAAGAGTCATTGTTGATGGGCACCATAGTGAGTATAGGAATGGGATATCCGGTGTTCCACAGGGTAGTGTTCTTGGCCCATTACTTTTCATACTATATACACATGACATGTGTTTGGCCTAGAAAACAAGCTTGTTGCATATGCAGATGATGCTACTCTCTTTGCATCAATTCCATCCCCTGAATATAGATCTGGGGTCGGCGAATCCCTTAATAGAGATTTAGCTAAAATTAGTGCATGGTGCAAATTATGGGGTATGAAGTTGAATCCTAACAAAACTCAAAGTATGATTGTAAGCAGGTTAAGGACGGTGGCTCCTCAACATCCGGATCTCAGTATTGATAATGTTTCTTTAAATTTGTATGACTCTTTTAAAATTTTAGGTGTGATTCCCGATAGCAAATTTACTTTTGAGAAACATTAGGTCTGTCTTCTTCAATTGCACAAAAAACTGGCCTTTTGAGAAAGTCTTACAAGATTTTCGGTGATCAATCTATTCTGAAGAAGTGTTTTAATTCTTTCATTCTACCTTGTTTTGAGCATTGTTCTCCTGTCTGGTGTTCAGCTGCTGATTCTCATCTTAATTTGTTGGACAGAAACTTACTGTCTATTAAATTTCTTATTCCTGATCTAGTATTAATCTTTGGCACTGTCGTTCAATTAGTTCATTATGCATGTTGCATAAGATTTTTCATAACTCTGACCATCCTTTACATTCTGATCTTCCTGGACAATTCTATCCTGTTCATAATACTAGGCAGGCAGTTAATTCTAATAGCCAGGCCTTCTCGATTATGAGGCTCAATACTTCACAGTATTCTAGAAGTTTTATTCCAGCTGTTACCAAGTTGTGGAATGATCTTCCTAATCGGGTAGTTGAATCAGTAGAACTTCAAAAGTTCAAAGTTGGAGCAAATGTTTTTATGTTGACCAGGCTGACATGAGTCTTTATCTAGTTTATATATTACATATCTATTTTAGACGTTGTTAATAGTTTATATTGGACATTCTGTTTTGACGCTGTTACTGTTTTTAGAATGATTTATTATTAGTTTATTCTCATCATTTATTTATTTCCTTTCCTCACTGGGCTATTTTTCCCTATTGGAGCCCTTGGGCTTATAGCATCATGATTTTCCAACTAGGGTTGTAGCTTGGCTAGTAATAATAATAATAATAATAATAATAATAATAATAATAATAATATTTTTTGCCCTGTTATTTTTTGAAGTTTTTATGGTTTATATATGAAAGATCTAATTTAATGCTGTTACTCTTCTTAAAATACGATTGTTCTTTGATTGGTCATTGCTTCTCTTGTAACTTATTTATCACCCTGTTTCCTTTCCTCACTGGGATAATCTCCCCGGTTGGAGCCCTTGTGTTTATAGTATCCTCCTTTTCCAAGTAGGGTTGTAGCTTCGGTAGTAAAAATAATGATGATAATAATAATATTAAATAATGATGATAATAATATTAACAGTAATAATACTAATATGAACACCCCCCCATTTTAAAACGATTTTCATTAATATAAGACGAAGTTATGTCCACTCTGGTTTTGTAGAAATATACTCGATTGCAATACTGAATCATGTGACAAGTAAGGAATATATAAGATTGTGTGTGTGTGTGTGTGTGAATACAGGTGCTTGTGTATGTGTGTGAAGGATATTAGGTGGTAAAGAATTGACATATGTGGAACTAATTTTTATATACCTCTTAACATACGTCTTTAGTGATACGGATAGCATAAAACATCCCCGTATCTTTCATTTTCATATTCTAAAGTTAGTAAAAGATAACGGAACATCATAAATAATATGATAAGCTGGATAGCTATATTGGCGAGGAATGAAAATGAAACTCTTCAATTTCTAAAATGAATAAAGTAAATGTATATTGATTATTGATTTTTTCTCATCAATAAAGTAAACCGTGCACTACAATCGAATAAAATGAGATATATTGTTATTGTTATCATTAATAGAGTAAATTTTGATAATGTTACTGATGCTCCAGTTGTTGTTATTAACAATATAAACAATGCAACAGTGATGTAGTCTTGAAATGTTGGCGTACATTTTGCTACTTATTCTTTAGAAGATAGTAGTGGTGTACGACGGCCCCCGGCTATACTCGCCCTTCATCAGGCACTTTCAAACCCCAATAGTACGGTGGAAACTGTCTTAAATAAAACAGATTTTGAGCAAAGTGAAAAATCTTTTTTTTGGGTGAGAGTGCCTTGTTGTCCTGATGGAAGGGTTCCTTTAGGTAGCCTTCTAAGAGATATTTGCTAAGTGATACTTCAAGAAAAATAAACCGAAGGTCTCCAGGATTCTACCTCCTGGTGTGAGTATCCAATTAAGGATATAGCATGATATCAGGGGACGTATTTTTTAGATACGACACATAGCAATCTTCACCCCAAATAGATTCAACTCTTTGATGTAAGGGGGAAGAGTGGCGAAAGAAAGGGGTGCCGATCTAGGTTCCCGGTGGACCTCCTATCCGTACTACTACCGGCTGCCATTCCATTACTTGTCGTTAAGCAGAAATAGCCGCAGATAGAGTAGTTTCGGGTGGGGTCAGGCAAAAGAGTGGGTCCATCAGGACGACATGGAACTCTCACCCAAAAATAGATTTTTCACTTTGCTCAAAATCCGTTTTTTGGGCTCGGGCCCTGTCATCCTGATGGAAGCATACCAGAGAATTAACTTGAAAGTACTATATCTGTGGGTTTGTGTGTGTGCCTTCTACCTTAAATGGATATCCTTATCTGGTCTCCTAGACCTGTATATGAAATTCCAGTTAACTGTCATTTCCACTAAGCCTGGAACTGGCTTAGTGCTTCCTGCCCCCTGCAGGGAAAGTGTCGACTTTGACAATAAGGATTCAAGGTTTGTATTTCCGAAGGAACAAAAGGGAAAATTTTAGATCTTACCTTTAATTACCATGGAAATCTGTACTGATTTCAAGTTCTCTATATTTATAGGGATTAAATAAAACTATGGCATGTTTTATTTATAAGCAACTGAGGTGGCAGAAATAAGACGCAGATACGTTTTTGTATTCATTTTGCAATTAAATTATTAAATGTAGTTATAGCAAAATATGAATCTGATCTAGCATTAATACACATCGGGGTTTATATTATCACCTGTAAGGGAAAAATATATATAATTTCATTATCGGAATAATGCCACTCAATGGAGATGTGAAACCAAATCGGTTTGACTTGCCCCAGATTGGACATGCGTAAACACTATGATGCAAATGTTCACCGGCACTGGTGTTATTGGTCAGATATGCACCTATATGGAACAGTCTGTTAATCATCGTTATGATTTGCACTAGAAGGTACGTATACCCATGCACCCGATACACTGTTAAGTCCCAAAACAGTCCACTGTTCATCGCAGCACTAGACGATGGCTTTTATGACACTACACGCCACCACCACAAAATGTTTTATTTCATTGCTTCGCATAGTGTTTGTAGAAGACCCTGGATGATATCCACCCAGTGTATGAGCGGAGTCTTTCAAAGTCCATATGTTGAAAGAAATTCAACGAAGAAGCAACTTTCCTCGGATCGTGACCTGCGGGTGTACTGTCAGGATCCGCTCTCCGAATAAAGTAGGTGAGCTTCGCTCTCAGTTGTCTTAGGGAAAGGTTTGATCCTGAGGTTTCACCTCTGAAGAGCTGTCCTCCCTTGAAGTCTGAAGTTCTTCGAAGATAGACCTTAAGACACTACTGGGCATAGAGAGAGCTTTCTTCAGTGGGCAGATTCTCCAAGGACCCCGTCTCTTAGTGGGTAGCTCATTCTTGGCAAGAAAGGCAGGATTAGGAAAAAGGTTCAGTTCTCCTGTGTCTAGGAACTGAATATGGCCTTTGTTTCTGGATGAGGCCACTATTTCACTAACTCTAGCCCCTGAAGCTATTGCAAACAGAAAGATGACTTTCTGTGTTAGATCCTTTAGAGTACAATCCTCATTGTTTAGGTTCAAATCATAGTGCAAGACTTTGTCCAAAGACCACGTGATGGGCTTTGGTAGGGTTGCTGGCTTGAGTCTAGCGCATGGTTTTGGGATCTTATTGAAGATTTCACTAGCGAGGTTCACCTCAAAAGCGTACAGAAGTGGTCTAGTCAGGGCTGACTTACACGAGGTAATCATGGTAGAAGCCAGGCCTTGTTCGTGTAGGTGTATGAAGAAAGCGAGATAGAAATCATCGATACTTCTGCCGGTTTCCTTGTTTTCACAAAGGTCACCCATTTCTCCCTAGACGATTCGTATTGTCTCCTAGTCGAACTTGACTTATACTCTTCGATGAAGTCAACTTTATCCTTCGAGGTTCCAAACTTTTTGTTCGCCGCTAGGGTGAGAAAATCATGAGATGTAGGTTGTTGGTTCTCGAGGATGAAGCGTAGAGAGTCGATTTCTGGACCAGTTGGGATAAAACTGAGTCTGGCAGAGGAAACAGCTTCAGTTTCAATTCTAGAACTAGAGGGAACCAATTGCTTTTGAGCCACTTGGGGGACACTACTGCTGCTGTCCCTCTGAAGGATCTTAGCTTGTCGAGGACTCTTAGCAGGAGATTGGTTGGTGGAAACCGGTAAATGCGATTCCACCTTTTACAGTCGAGGGACATGGCGTCCATCGCTTCTGCTTGGGGGTCCATATAAGGGGCTACGTAACGAGGTAGTTTCTTGTTGTCGCTCGTTGCGAAGAGGTCGATCTGCAGTTCCGGGACTTTTTCCGAGATGAAGGAGAATGAGTCTGCGTCTAGGGACCATTCTGTCTCTATCGACTTTTGCCTGGATAGAGTGTCCGCCATCACATTGTGGAACCCTTGTAGGTGAACTGCTGATAGGTGCCATCCCCTCTTCCTTGCCAGGTAGAAGATGGCTAATATCACATGGTTGATGTGAGGTGATCTCGAGCTTTATCGATTTAGACATTTTACTATCACTTCGTTGTCCAGGACCAATCTGATGTAGAGTGCTCTGCGAGGGGATAGTTTCTTCAACGTCAGGAAAACTGCCAAAGCTTCCAAGATGTTGATGTGAAAGGTTTTGAACTGGTGCGACCAATTCCCTTGTACTTTTCTCACGTGACAATGGCCTCCCCATCCTTCCAGGGAGGCGTCCGTGTGTATCACCACTGATGGTTGTTGTGGTTGCAGGGGAATTGTCTGTGCTAGGCTCTTTGCTGTTGACCACGGTCTTAACTGCATGTGCAATAGGGTCGGGGTCAACCTTAGTTGATCTCTTCGAGCGTTTGGTGCGTATCTTCTCCAGACTCCTGACGCATCTTTTAGATGTGCTTTTAGCACTGGGTCTGTCACTGCTGCAAACTGGAGAGAGCCCAATACTCTTTCCTGTTGGCGTCTTGAAATCCTCTTGTGACGGATTAGTCTCTTGACAGCTCCCACGATCTCTCTCCTCTTCTTGGATGGAATGAAGAGATGGTTTGACTTTTAAGTCCCATTGGATTCCTAACCATTGAAACTTTTGAGCTGGAGAAAGGCGAGACTTCTTGCGATTGATCTTGAAGCCCAGGTGTTTCAGGAACTGGATCACCTTTTTGGCTGCTTGCAGACAAGTAGTCTTGGATGCTACCCACACCAGCCAATCGTCTAGATTTGCTACCACTTGAACTCCTTTGGAGCGTAGCTGCTGGACGATTGTGTCTGCTAGCTTCGTGAATATCCTTGGGGCTGTGTTCAGTCTGAAGGGTATTGCTCTGAAGACAAACTTCTTCTTTTGTAGCTTGAATCCTAGGTAGGAGGAGAAAGGGCGGCTTACTGGCAGATGCCAGTAAGCATCTGCCAGGTCTATTGAGACTGTGTACTCCCCTTTCGGTAGAAGGGTCCTTATGTGTTGCAAAGTAAGCATTCGGAACTTGTTGTTCTCGATGAACTTGTTGTTCTCGATGAACTTGTTGATTGGAGATAAGTCTTGGATGATTCTGAGTTTGCCTGAGTCTTTCTTGGGAACACAAAACTGCCTTCCCTGGAATTTGATGGACCTCGCTTTCCTTATTACCTTTTTGTTCAAGAGTTCTGAGGTATATTCTTCTAACGAGGGGGTGGAGTGTTGGAAGAATTCTGGAAAACGTGGTGGAGTTCTCTTCCATTTCCACCCGAGTCCATTCGTGATTAGGCTGCGGGCCCAGGGATCGAAGGTCCAGTGATCCCGAAAGTGGTACAGTCTGCCCCCTACCTGGAGCCCCTCATTGCTTGGGGGTCCTGAGGACTTGCTTTCGTGACCACATCCTCCTCGGCCCCGAGAGAGGTTTCCAGAGGAACTTCTCCTTGGGCCTTATCCTTTGTCAGGGTGAAAGGAAGTCGACTGCTCTCAAAGCCAGGGTTAAATGCTGGCGACTGGGCTACTAGTTGTTGAGGGACCATCTGGAAGGTGGTCTGAGGCTGGGCTACCAGTTGAGGCATCGTGGTCATGGTCACGTCAAGAAGTGCGCAGGTCTGCGTGGTCTTCTTGCCTTTTTGTTCTTAGCCTGGAGACCTCCATCTGAGGAGAATTTCCTCTTTGAGGTCATGCCCCACTTTTGGAGTAGGTTCCTATTCTCCGTGGCTGCTCTGGCTATGACCTCTCGGACCAGTTCCTGTGGGAAAAGGTCCTTACCCCATATGCACGATGAAATTAGCTTCCTGGGTTCGTGTTTTACGGTTGCTGAGGCAAAAATGAACTCTCTGCAGGCTCTCCTTCCTCTGAGGAAAGCATGGAAGCCTTTCACAAGGGTCCCCATGTGAGACTTAGCCAGGAAAATGTACATTTCTGGGGCGTTAGGTAGGCCTGCGCTCATTTCCAGGCATTCTCTCCTTCATCTCCTGTTCCCTCCTCAGAAGATGGTCTGGCAACTTCGGAAGGTTCTCATTGAACTGCTGGCCTGCTATCTCTGGATTCAACTTCGAGACGGAGAAGGTTAGGTGGGCATCCTTCCACTTCTCCTCGCAGGCAGGCATTGCTAGAGAGAATGGTTTGCATTCCTCTAGAGTTGGGCAGGGTTTTCCCTCTTCGACTGCCTTGATGGCAAAGTCTAGTGCTTTCTCCGAAAAGGGGAAAGATATGGAGGAAGGAGCAAGAAAGGTGGTGTGTCCTTGCTCAGTGCTGAGACTTTGGAGTTGGTGTACCCGGCTCCTTTCAAGGCTTTTAGGAGGATGGCTTGCGCCTTGTCATGCTCGAAGACAATGACTTCTTTGGGTACCATTTCCTCATGGGCTGCATGTTCATCCCGCAGTCTCACGTAACAGTCTGGGTAAGCTGAAAAGCTAGGCTAGATCTCGAGATCTTGAATTAGTTTGGCTCGCAACTTCTCTGAGATGAATAATTTCCCATTCATCATGGGCATTTGCTCTGCATACCTCCAGAGGTTGGTTTCAGAGCAGTGAGGGAGATCCAACACTCTAAGGGGCTTCTTAGTGGAGCCCCTGGAGGGTCCAGGGCAGTCCACCATCTCCTGTAGCAGTATCTGCTGTTGCTTGATTGACTGCTTCATCGTCTCTTGTTCCTTCTGGAACGATTCCAACATCTTCTGGATCGACATGAGGATCGCTTCGCTCTTGTTGAATTGTGCAGCAGGTTGAGGAATTGGGGCTGAAGAAGTTGACGGCATAGGTTGGTATGCCGTCACGGCGAACTGAGGGTCTTCGGTTGGCGTGAAACGGATCCTTCTTCCTCCGCGTGTGGCTGTTCCACGTCTTCTTCAGGGCCTCCCTGCTCCGTGTCAGTGGACACTTCTGACATCCTTTTTTGGTGGATGTCCATGCCTTCCAGTGCCTTGTTTATGTCCGCGTCGATCTTCAGTTGTACTAGAGGAGGCTGGACCTGTTCCTGGGGCACTACCGCGTTTGATAGAGCCTTGGGGAATTGAAGGCACTTTAGGGAGTCGTTGGGTAAGTATGGTCCCGGAGAGTTCTTTTGGAACCCTCTTACCCATTTGTGAAGGGTCTCCGTCGCTGTGTCCCTAGTCTCTATGTTGACTGGGAAGGCTTCTCCGATGCCGTTGGCCAGCAGGGTTGAGCAGGTGGGGCAACCCTTCGGGTCCCAATACTTGAGGACCCCCGACACGATGCAACACATTGTGTGTCCACAAAAGTCTTTGCCCTTGTGGTTGCAGAACAATGCTGCACACTTCTCCATCGGCTCCTCCTGTAAAGGAAAAGGGCTCAATGAGTATCATGGTTTTATATCATTGATATAAAACCATACATTTTTATTGACAATAGTAATCACTATTGTTTATGATAGCTTAGGATAGTAAGCTTGAAAGGAAGTAGAAAAGACACATATCTGTGTTTCCTCTCCCAGGCTATTGCTGAGACCTTCGTCAGTAATAATATTTGGTTTCCCTGGTAGGGGGAATACAAAGTAGAAGAAACTCTAGGAACTAGAGTTAGAGTTAGTAAGTGTCTATACTAACATTATCCACCCGTAGTATTTATTAATACTGATCGGTGAATTTTAGGGTCCTGATGATCGAGAAAAAACATCTGGGTGTTGAGGGAGTACTCAAACCTCAACATAATATTGTGGTTCCAACAATAGACTGTGATAGGAAACACAGAGTATGTTAGAAAACATGTGTACTACTGTATAGTTGTCTACTATAGTTCAGCCGGCGGCACTGCCGGGGTTTGGTCAGTACCTAGTGGCACTAACTTATAGAGAGAGAGAAAGAATTAAGGAAGGAGAGTTTCCCATTGTTATGGTTTAGCACAATAATTGGAAGTGTAGGAGGAATATCAGGCCACCTACTGTCTCCTTGTCAGAATGAGAGTTCCAATGGAAAGGGTAAGAATCTATCTGATTCTGGCTTCCACCCATCCACAAAAGGCCTGCTGCCGGCAGTATAGCCGGCGGCAATAATTGTGGATGGCAGTCCAAGAGAGGGCTGAGGACTTCCCAAAGTATGTTAGGTTTCCCACAGGCAGCCGTCAGGGCCGGCTCAATCTTCCCCCCAATAATATTCACTTTCGGTGAAGGAAGGAAGTAAGGGGAAAGGTTGCTGAGGCGGCTGAACTAACTGCCACCGGCAGGGCACCAGCCGGTAACGCAGTCAACCTAGCAAGCCGGGATGACTGTCAGAATACCGGTGAAAGAGTGTTGTGACGACTATGATGTCACTAAAGGACAGAAGGGGGAAGGGCAAGGGTCTTATAGTTCATTGAAATGAGAGGTGGCGGCAGGTATGCCGCCTACCTTCAACAGTGAACTGAGGAGGCATGGCTTCCTGCGCTGACGACATCGTCGGCGGCAGAGAAAACATGGTTCCTTTGCTGGCGACATCGTCGGTGGCAAGACAAGGGCACCCTGAGTCTTTTACTATCTAACTCAAAGCCGGAGGTGGCAAGAACTCTGTTCTACTCGATGACAATGAAGAAAGACAGTGGTTGCGACCTATAGCGGCGGCAGCACTCAGGGAGGGAGGAAGGGTTTAGCCTCTTTTCTCTGAGAGAGAATGTATATCGAACCTTATCCATTGATTTTAGAGAATGTAAGTTCTCATCCGAATCAATAACCAACGATAGGGTGAGGCTAAACATGGGGAAATTACTTTACTAACGTATATATGAGCGAGGCTAGCCTAGCTCTGGTAGGATCCCCGGCCAAGGTTGGTACCGCTGGGGTTCCCGCCACATATGTAAAGTAAAGTTATATAATAGATTGAGGAATAATATATATGTATGCAAAATCTTCACTTGTATAATTTTCCTAACTAGCTAATATTATAGCTTAATACTGGGAATTGTTGCCCTACTGACTAAATAAAATGCAATAGTAACAGGCGACTGCAGTCGTAAAATGGCTGCCTCTGGTTCTTAGCAATGCTCAACCAAACACACCTAAAATATTGGAATTTAACTGTGAGAAGGGAGCCTAAAATTATACACAGGAAAGAATTAATACTCAACTTTCCTGAAGATGAGGATGCTGGAGATTGCATGATGATTATTCCCAAAACTTGCCAAAAAAACACCGGGATAATGTTGGGAGAACACCTAGCTTATAGCGCTACAAGTAAAGGAATGGTAGCCGGTAGTAGTACGGATAGGAGGTCCACCGGGTACCTAAAACTGCACCCCCTTCTTTCGCCAGTCTTCCTCCTTACATCAAAGAGTTAAATCTATTCGGGGTGAAGATTGCTATGTGTCATATCTAAAGGATACGTCCCCTGATATTATGCGATATCCTTAATTGGATACTCACGCCAGGAGTTAGAATCCTGAAGACCTTCGGTTTATTTCTCTGGGAGTATCACTGTAGCAAATATCCCTTAGAAGGCTACCTAAAGGAACCCTTCCATCAGGATGACATGGCCCGAGCCCCCCAAAAAACGAGTGGTTAGAACCAACAACAGTTAACAGAAATAAGAGAAACAAAATAAAAAGTTTGAAAATATAGGGCTCATACATTTACCCCGAAGTTAACGTACGTTAGCGAAGTTAAAGTACGTTAGCATTATATTACCTACAGAAGATGAGCATTTGTGATATTGCAAGATCAGAACCCATTTTAAAAGCAAATCAAATTTTTCATAGGTAAGCAAAGCTGAAGTCTTTTTACGTAGTGTTTTTTAGCTATACTAACACGAAGTCTTTATCACAATCATATAAAGTGAGGGTCAGGACCCAACTGTGTGAATAGTACTCCTCATCAATAATATCTTCTTTATGTAGAATGTAAAAAATTATGGTGAAAGCTGCAAATATTTAAATGATACGTGGATTTGTGTTTTTATTGTTATTACATGGCTCCTTTCATTAGTTCCTCTTAAAGTTATGGGCAGTGCTTATGTATAATGAGCAAGGTCCAAACCAGATGGTACAATATTTGAATGGAATTTTGTTTTGAAGTTACTGTCATAATATGATTTGAGGTATATCACTTTTGGGTTGATTTTGTATTAGTCATGCTTCCTGGAACCTTTTGTCGAAGTAAATGTTGTTTGTTGTTTCACCCCAATGTATTACCTCTTGTAAAGAATTAGTGTTGCTAGATAGTTTGAGGGTAAATTTTGAATTTTGATTTTAATCTTATTGAGGAAAATACAAAAAGTGTTTTTTTTTTTATCTTTTACAGAAACTCTACAGATCTCTCAAGTTACTAGATGAAGAACAGGTGGCACAGTCTTCATGTATCAGGAGTCGACTGAAGCTATTAAAGGCACTTCATATTGGCAAACTTGTGAAGCGCAACAAGCAACTTGGACACCATCTAGACTCAATGGTAGAAATCATTGTCCACTTCTTGCTGGAGCATGCAAGGGCATCGAAGAAGCCTCAGTTCCAAGATGAAATCGATATGAGCCTACATGACTCACAAGATATTGGCACTGGGCATATTACTATGCAATTAGAGCCTACTGAGGTTGATGCAAAGTTTGAATCTCCTTTATTATCTCTGAACATATCTGATTTTAGTGAGGAAAATGGCATTCCAACTGGGAACAATGGGTTAGATGCTAGTAGTTCAACTAGTGCCAGCAATAGTACTGTAAGAGAAATAAATAGAAATGTCATGAACAATCTCCACGACACATGCGTGAGAGGAAAATTGGTGGAAGGTAATAGCAGCTGTTGCGGGCCAGAAATTAATTCAAAAATAGCTTCCCCAGGAACAGGAAATAAAAGTCTAGGTTCAGGAGGAGATTGCTATCAGGAAGTATCAGAGGGCGGCCACAGTACAAGCAACTCGTCACGTACCAGTGCATGCACCTCAAGTGACTCGGATGGTTCTACTTCGACTGAGTTCTCATCGGAGTCAGAATCTGAGTCAGAAGAACCCAGTATGTCATCGATTATTGACCTCACTAAAAATAATGGTGATGAAAGTTACCGCAGGTCAGGGAATCTTCAATCAGGAGACTTCCAGTTAAGCTTCAAAGTCCCAAGTGTAGATGCCTTATTAGTTTCCAAAGATGATGTTGACGATCTTGATGACGACGTTGAGTTGATTGACGTTGGAATGGACGGTATAGAAGGGGACCTGCTCTTCACGACCAAGATGTCACAGGAGTCTTCAGAGCTTGAAGACCAGAGGATACATCCAGATTGGCCGGAATACGGTAAGTGGGAATATTATATAAATAGTGGCTTTATGGATGGAAAGAAATAGAAAGAATTACATTTATATATTGTATTCAATAATGTCGTATCAGTTTTCATACGTTGTTTGGATTGACTGCGATCTTTTTATAAGGGTTGTGAATAGTTTATATGTGTAGAGGAGAGAAGGAGAAAAAGAATAATTATATACGAATACAGTAATTTAAATCATCTTATATATATATATATATATATATATGTATATATATATATATATATATATATATATATATATATATATATATTTCATAGTTGAACAAATAATGTTTTTTTTTTCTAAATAGAAATCCATTTACTTGATTTAAATTAGATTTTTTTTTTTTATTTATCAGTCTTCTTGATTAAAAGATTCTTTTTTTTCAGTACTTATTTGCTGCTGTTAGTTATTTGTTTCAGTATCATGAAGGTATTTTCTGGTATTGAACTTGATCTCTGGTAAATAAAACCCTAGTTTAATATACTTTGCTCGAGATGAGTTTTTCTCTTCAAAACCAAGATTCAGACTAATGATTTAATAGGAGCGGACAAATTATTGTAACTAGTATATAAATACACAAAAATAAGCGAAACTGTAATAAAAAAAAATACAGATATACAACAATTTTATTTTAGTATACAGTATCCAGTAAGAAATAAAACTAAAATCATATTAAGGACTTAAACGTGCGCAGCCTACTGTACTAGCAACAAAATTTGTAATTACTATTAACGCTGTCAAAAAATCAAGACTTTTATAGTTTGTATAATTGCAACTACAATTTCAATTCTTAATAACACCAAATTTACTCCAAATTTTATGGCTATTAACTAGGATTTTGTTCATTCATTA
>NC_090725.1:161748229-161785729 GCF_036898095.1 Palaemon carinicauda | reverse complement strand
GTTTTGCTTAGGGCTGGAGATTTTGTCGAGAAAGCATTTTATTAATGTTTTTATTTTTCGTCCCTTTTTCGGGTAAGTTACCATTCTAACTTTGTTCATGATGATAACTTTTTACTTTCTTTGTTAATATTGAATTTTATTTCAGCTGTACTGTATTATATCTGTCTATCTAACTGGTGTGTGTGTGTTTGCGATCCTAAGTATATTTATACTTCCTTTTCACCAATGCTTGTGCATATTTATCTGATTTGTAGGTTATTTTTTCCCGACATTTCAACACAACACCAAGTTAATTAATTCTCTCGAAATATTGATATTGTTGTGCAGTGTAGGTAACGAGTTGCCCCAATTTCTCCCTGACGACTTTTTGCGTGTTGTAAATTGCAGTACTTTATGTGACACTTGTTTACCTTTTTTTGCTCATTTCTGCTATTTGGTCACACATGTTATTCTACGTTTTGACGTGACCTAATGATCTATCGTTTGAACAATTTACTTCTATTTTGAGTTTTTTAGTATTTTTTTATACGTTTAGATTAACTTTTGACTCTCCTTAATGGTCCAGGCAATTGAAATTTCAGTGCATGTTATCTAATTAGCATTTTTATTTTAATGTCACCTTTCAACTCTGTTTATACGTAACTTTAGCGTATTTTGATTTTCCTCATGCACACACACAGACTATATATATATATATATATATATATATATATATATATATATATATATATATATATATATATATATATATAATATTATATACATATATATAATATATATATATATATATATATATATATATATATATATATATATACATAATCTATATATATATATATATATATATATATATATATATATACATATATATATAAAGATTTTGACGTAGGAAAAATCTGTTTCTGAGTGAGATAGCCAAATCGTCCTAATGGGAGTTCCTCAAAGGCAGCCTTCTACTTGGGATATTTCTGCGAGTAATATACCAGGGAATTTTACCTCTAGAGGTATCGCAGGGTTCTATCTCCTCGAGCGAATATCCTGAGAGATATCAGGTATGAAACAGGGACGTGTTTAAAACAAGCCACGGCTATCCTTCCCCGAATAGAGTTAACCTGGTATCGAAGGATATGGGATAGGATTGGATACATGTGAGAGAGCCGTTACAACTCCTATCCCAGTGTGTTATGTAAACATGGTTGCTGGTTCTCCATTCCTGCAGTAGCCATTTGTATGCAAGATGGCCTCACACTAAGAATTAGGAGGGGCTGAAAAGTAACGGGCGGATCCATCAGGATGACATAGCTATCTCACCCAAAAATCTATTTTTCCTATGTCAAAATCCCTTTTTTGGGGTTGAGCTATGTGGTTTTGATGGAAGAGTACCAGAGAATTAGAAATTCTCAGTTGTGGCAAATTGGAGTTTTAACCATATAGGTGTTCTTATAAGTCAACCTCACTAATTATAAAAGATGTAAAATTGTTCTACAATTAGTATATCTAATATGGTTTGTTTTACACTTCCAAATATAACTATTTGGGACAGCAGTCCAACTCCATAAGTGGGCTCTGAAAGATTTTGTAAACACTTGAAATCAGACAGTTATCATCACAGCCACACTCACTGTGACAAAGACACATATTACGTAAGAACAGATACCGACTAAGAAATAGTCTGCAATAGGAGGTACAGTAATTTTTTTTTATAGAAACATTAGGTACATTGAATGAAACGTAAAAAGACGTACAGTATGTTCCTCATTTCCAAAAGTAAGCAAATGTAACAGAATTGGTGCAACAATGTATAAATTTTTTTTGCTTAAAGACAAGAAATGATTACTCCAGTAACATCGTATGGAATAGAATAACTTCATTCCATACTGAAAAAATAAGGTCATCTTTTGACTCTTCAATATAAACATAGTTTATAACACAATGCAGATTAGAAGAACGTTCAACCTGCTCTTTGTACACTGTACAGTCCCGAAGTATACAGTCCATAAGAGTCCATGCACAACACTAAGAAGCTGGTTTAATCACACTATCAGCTGCCACAACGAATTGTTTAATCTCCTCCTGTTGTTGCAAGTAATGTTTGAAAAACACTCTTGAAGACTTCCATCCAGTATACACTTGTAAGTCTTCGAAGGACATATAGTTGAAGAACTTTAAGAAAGAGGCAACTTTTCTAGGATCATGACCTGGTGGAATACTGTCCGGGTCAGCCCTTCTGATGAAATAGGCGAGTTTGGACCTCAGTTATTTCAAGGATAGATTAGCTCCTGTTGTTTCCCCTTTAAAAAGTTGACCGTCCTTGAAAGCTTCACTCTTTGACATGTAATCTTTAAGGCATTCTGCAGGGCATAAACAAGGATCTTCCTTTAAAGGAATGATCTTCCAAGGCCCCCAACGTTTCGTGGGGTGTTCGTTTTTAGCCACAAATGCAGGATCTGGGTATAAATTAATTTCTCCTGACTCCCAGAATTCAACATGGCCATCACCCCTTGATTGCGCCACAATATCGCCGACTCTAACACTAGAAGCCATAGCTAGTAAAAAGATTGATTTTGAGTAAGATCCTTCAATGAAGCAAAATGGTTATCTATTGAGGAGGCTAAATGCAAGACTTTATCAAAAGACCATGAAATGGATTTGGGGGAGCATTCGGTTTCAGTTTAGCACAAGCCTTAGAGATCTTGTTCAACAGTTTGCTGTTAAGCTCTATGTCGAAAGCATAAGCAATAGGTCTGGTTAGCGCCGATTTTCATGAGGAAAAAGTTGTAGAGGCCAGACCATGTTCATGGAGTGAGATAGAGAATGATAAGCAGAAGTCTATTGTAATAGAAGTGGGCTTGTGTCTCTTAACAAACTTCACCCATTTCTTCCACGAAGACAAATATTGTCTCATCGTAGTAGAGGACTTACAATCTTCTATAAAACCAATCCTGTCTTTCGAAACTCTGTATTTTCTATTAGCAGCTAGGACGAGAAAATCATGAGCTGAAGGTGCTTCGTTATACAGGAGGAAGCGAAGACAGTCTCCTGTTCAACAGTTTGGGACAGCACTGGTGTCGGTAGAGGGATCTAGTGAGGTTTAAGTTCTAGAACAAAAGGGTACCAATTACACTTTGGCCAATTGGCAGCCACTAGGACAGCTGTTCCCTTGAAGGTTTGTAGTTTGTCCAGAACCTTCATGAGAGGATTGAATGGTGGAAAAAGATAAATGTGAGTCCACTTATTCCAATCCAGTGACATCACATCTATCCTCACTACTTCCGGGTCTAAATTAGGTGCTACTTAACGGGGAAGCTTCTTGTTGAAGCTCGTCACAAAAAGAGACCGACTTGTAGTTCCGTGACTTGCTCTAGACTCAAACAGAATGATTTTTTGTCCAGGGACCATTCTGTTTCCAGAGGCTTGAATCTCTAAAGGGTGTCTGCCGTCACATTGCTAACCCCTTCTAAGTGAACTACTGAGAGATGCCAATTTCTCTTTTTTGATAAGGAGAGAATAGCAATAATCATGTAATTGATCTGCAAAGATCTTGAATCGCATCTGTTGATGCAGTGGACTACAGCCTTGCTGTCGAGGACTAACCTGATGTGTGAGTTCCTCTTTGGGTTAATTTCTTCAGAGAAAGAAACGCTACCATCGCTTCCAGAATGTTGATATGAAACTCTTGGCAGAGGTATGACCTCAAGTCTTTTCCGAGGTATCCATGTGGATTGTCACCGACGGAGGAGGGAACTCTAGGGGAATGTGTGTCGTTAGACTCTTGGCATTGGACCGCGGTCTGACCTGTTTACACAGTACGACCGGGGTTTTGTGGCGATGCTCTCTTCAAGCATTGGATGCCTTTCTTCTCCAGACTCTGTTGGCATCCTTGAGTCTTGCTTTCTGGATGGGATTTGTAATCCCTGCAAATTGTAGTGAAACTAAGGCTCTTTCCTGATGACGTCTGATGATCGTCTTTGAAGGAAGTAGACACCTGACTGAGCTTGCGATTCCTTTCCTTTTGCCCTGGGGTAGAGAAAGGATATGTGACGTCAAATCCCAGTGTAGCCCTAGCCACTGGAATTGTTGAGCTGGAGTTAACCTGGACGTCTTGAGGTTGATTTGGAAGCCCAAGGATTGAAGAAAATTCATAAATTCCAGAGCCGCTGGAAGACACTCTGACTTCGTTGCAGCCCACACTATCCAATCTTCGAGGTGTACCATCACCTGAAGACCTTTGTTCCTGTGTTGTTGGACAATGGTCTTGACGAGTTTTGTGAAAATCATCGGAGCTATGCTGAGCCTGAAGGGCATAGCTTTGAAAACGTAGGCCTTTCTTGCCAGTCTGAAATCAAGGTAGGGGGAGAAGTGCCGACCTATCGGATGATGCCAATAAGCATTGTGTATTCTCTCTGGGGGGTTGTGGGTTGGAAGAACCTCTTGAACCTTGGTGGTTTCTGTCTCCACTTCCAGCCTAGTCCTCTTGTGACTATGCTGTGAGCCCAAGGATCGAACTTCCATTGATCCTTGAAGTGTCGGAGTTTTCATTCTATCGGAAGCTCCTCATTGTTGTTTTGAAAGACCAACTTCTTTATGTGGTGTGCCTCTGTTTCCTCTGCCCTTAGAATGGCAACCTCTTCCAGACTTTCCCTTCCACCTGTACTTCTTCCCTGAGCTCTAATGGGTCGAAAAGTGGTAGTGCCCCGTTCGTAAACAGGATTGAATGCTGGGGACTGTGTAATGTACTGCTGGGAAACCATGTACACTGTTTAGGGGATAGTGGCAACTGTGGCAGTTGCGGCAGGAAAAGACTTCTTCCCCTTAGAAGGTCTCCTAGGCTTTTTGCCTTTGGATTGTGGCCTTTCACGAGGGGTGAATTTCCCCTTAGAGGACATGCCCCATTTTTGCATAAGGCTCTTGTTTTTATCACCTCTTGGAGAAAAAGATCTTTCCCCCAGATGTTAGAGTCAATCAACTTTTTAGGCTCATGCCTAATAATTGCTGCTGCCAGGACGTGCTCCCTGCATACTCTCCTGGCTAGAAAGAATGCATTCAGATTACGGTAGAAGGTCGTTAAATGTGTTTTGGCCAAAACCGGGGAGAAATCAGACTTAGAGTAGTTCCCAATAAGTATTTCCAGATATGACTGGTGGTACAAAGAAGCAGCCAGTCTATCTTTGGCCTCCAATTCCTCTTTTGAAAGGAAATCAGGAATTTTGGGCAGTCTTTCACTAAACTGCTTACCTCCAACGTGTCTTCCCAGTTTGCCAACCGTGAAGGTATACGGTACATCTTCCCAACTGTCTTAGTATGGAAGAGCAAGAGAAACAGGCTTGCACTCCTCGAGTATTGGTAGGAGTTTACCTTCCACTACTGCATTCTTAACAGCCTGTAGACTCTTTGAGGCAAAGGGAGAGACAGTATCTTTGGGCGCTACAAAAGTTGCTTGCTTCCTGCTCAAAGCAGAAAGTTGAGTGCTAGCAAATTCAGCTGGCTTGAGCTCCTTGACCAATGGGGTTTGAGCCTTACCAGGGTCTAAGATGATCATTTCCTTAGTAAACGTATCATCCCTAATAGACGCTTTGGAAGCTAGCCTTACTTAGCAGAAAGAGTAATTCTCGATGGAGGTGTAAAACTCTAAATCTGAAGCCGGTTTAGAGCCCATGCCTTCACCAATATGAACGTACCCCTCACTCAGAACCATTTGCTCTGTGTAATGCCAAGGGTTCTTTGCTGTACATTCTGACATACTCGAATCTGGTGAACCCTTGGCCTTTGGTGTCTGTTGAAACATCTATATATTCGCCTCCAAGGACATCTATGCCTTTTGCTCTGCACGGATATTTTCCATGAATGCTTTCATGAAGCCCATGAACTCCAAATGACCAGGGAATAAGGGGCCAGTTGGTGTTGGAAGAGGAGTAGAAGACGAGGCAGGTGTATCAGACATGTTTTTGTTTTTTGTTTTTGTGGGCCCTGTATGGTTATAACTTCTGATTCCCATTAGTTGAATCATCTAGCTGATTAGATTTTTATATGTTATAATCTGTTTTTGGATCTTTATTTCCTTACAATCAGTATCACCGGGGATAATACTAACCTGCTGACTGTTGCGCGAGTTATCCGAGGCCTCCGTTGCCTCCGTCGTCAGCAACAGTGTTTCTTTTTCCGACATAACGGAAGAAGTTGTTGACATGTTGACATTATGTCCTGAAGCGCGTCCAGGACTTCGTCTGCAGGAACTTGAGAAACCAATGGAAGTTGAACTGCCAGTATCTGATGACCGTACACCGCGGTCACATCAGCCCCAGGGATAAGGAGATCTTTTAATTCCATTGAAGGAAGATAAGGGGTACCTTGTTGAGAGCTCTTTTGAAACCCCCTCATCCAGTGTCTGATGGTTTTCTGTTCCCACTGTCTCAATTCTTGAGAAACATTGGTAGTTTAGAAGCCATAGTGGAGGCAATCCTTGCATATATTGCAGTTTGATGGTTCGCAAATAGCGAAGGATCCCTTGGAAATATGATAATCTGCATGTTTCCGGGAGGCCTTATGACCACAAGGCATCTTGACTCACCTAGTGCAGGTTACCGTAGAACACTGCAGCAACCTGTAAAGATAGAAAAATTTCAATGAATACTTGACGCCATAAAAAATTTTTAAATCACAAAATATAAAATGTACAAAAAATTCGTTATAAAATTATTTTGTAGAAGTTGTAAATAGATACACATCAATACAAAATATCTACTTACCTCTAGCTATAACTAAGGTTACACTACAATGGAAGCTCATGCCAAACAGCTCAGGATTCTATATAAAATCCTAACTAGTGGTAGAATAGAGAGAAAGAAAAGATTCAAACAAATAGAATACCTTCTCCACGAAACTGGTCTATCAGACAACCTAAGATGGTGAAATCAGATACTATTCAACCTAAGGCGGCAGTAGCTGTGTCCTACGGCGGCAGCTATATAGAGCCAACCGGGGCCCAAGGTCTAGCTTTTCCTTACTTGGCAGATAAGTTGACGTAATGCTGCAGATAGACATTGCTAAGTCGACAGCCTGTGAACATTCCCAGATATTAGGGTCAGGTGGTAGGGCTGACTGCCACGAGCCTAGTTGTTCTTATTAAATTTATTGATGCAAGAGAGTTCACCCCTTGCAAAAAATAACGAGAACCATTTAAAAAACAGCCAGGATACAAGGAATTTGCAAATTCAATGAAAATACTGACAACTAGGAGGTATCCAATCAATCAATTTAGAGGATAATATTCTTCAGGTATGATAAATGAGATAATTAGAACGATCACTTATTATAAGCTCTCGTCCAGTATATATCGGGAAGATTAAAGGGTATTTATGGATCTCTAACTATCCAGCTATACTATGAAGTTTGCTAACTAGTTATAGAAGATGTGAGGCAAACTCCTAGAGATAGACGCCAAGCTTGAGAGCCTGTAGTTTAGGGTCACTTGATATGGTAAGAAGGGTATTAGATCTATTGGACCAAGTAACCACAAGGGGAAAGATGTAGGTGATGTATATGGCAGAGGTAACCCGCCGGGTTAAATGAGCCGAGAACCCAGGAGACCAGATCTAAAGGAAGGATGGAAGGATATAGATGCAGCCGACAAGTGTAAGGCGACAGCTAAGGAGGCAAGGGAAGCGTTCCCATCTTTATTAAAAGAAAGAAGGATCCCAGCCTACTCACATTTGGTGCTAAAGACTCTCAAGTTGGCAGGTCTGTGCAATACAGCAAAGTGTTGACCACTAAAGCCAGGGAAAACCGACCGAGTAAAGGAACCGAAGTTCCAAAGTTATAGGAGAATAGCGTAGAGGAGGAGCCATCTACCTAACCCAAGGCAGCTGCTAAGGTGGTAAGGGAGATGATCCCTATCAAGGATCAGAACCCTTGGCCTATATAGGAATAGGCTGACAGCAACCCTAGGCTGACCAATCAGATGCTAAGGAAAACCAGACTAGGCAAAGTAACATAGTTCCAAAGCCAGGAAGGTAAAGTAGCCTAACTAGGAAGGGGAAGGGGCAACAGGCCTACCAGCAAAAGGCTGCTAAGGCGAAAAAGAGAATTAACACAATCTTGGATTACTCTCAGCCAACCCGAAAATAGACTAGCAGTCTCCCCCAGCTGGCCTGTCTAGATATATAGCAGTTTAGGTCTCTCAAATGCTAGGGAAAAAAAGACCAGGCAAAGGAACTAGTATTCCATGGCTAGGGAGAAAGGAGTCTAACAGAGAAAAGGGAGTAAGGAACCCTATGGTAAGGTAAGGCAGCAGGAAAGGAAGGCCTAACTGAAGTATTAGAACAATCTGAAGGGATCTACAGTAAGGCACAGAACTAGTCTCCCAACCAGGTGCCATCTAGCCAAACCAAGGGAAATAGCCTAGAAGAAGGGTAAAGCGGCAGAAAGGGAAGGTCTACTTGTTGATATTAGAACAGAAATAGTATCGTTCTAAGGGAAACAACAGTAAGTAGACAAAGGGAACAAGTTCCCACAACCAGTGCCGTCTACCCGAAAACTAGGGCTAGGTAGAAAGAGGAAACTGTCGACCTAGGTCGGCTGTGTCCGTCCAACTACAACTCCCAGGGAATCCCTACATGAAAGTGGCTCCCTACTATGATGTATGAATAGAGAGGGAGGAAGGCCTACAGCCACACAAACCATGCGGTTATGTGGCAAAAAGGGAGGGATGGTGGAGGGTAATAGCTATTCCATGCCATAGGCTAGGGGTAGTGGCTGGGCTATGCCATTGGCTAGGAAAGACAGGCATGCAATAAAAATAATGTGTAACCTAGAATAATAAAACACTTGTAAGGGTATATAAGCAACTTAACTAAACAGGGCTAGCTAAAATATTCATATAAAACACTGAGCTATTTGGACATATGAGCAACCGGCTTTGAGCATGTGGTGCACGCGAAATCAAAACGGACGCATCGGTAAAAATATGAGTGGGAGAAGTGAAATTCTCCACAAAAATCACAGGTTATTCGAAGATGAAGAAGCAAGGGCATTCATATCCAAGTAAGTATTGAAAACTTGAAAAACAAAGCAGAGAAACTCCTAAGAGTGCAATCAAAATGGCGCTGTTAGAAGGAATGGTGAACCAGCAACCATGTTTACATAACACACTGAGATAGGAGTTGTAACGGCTCTCACCTACGTATCGTATCCAATCCTATCCCATATCCTTGGAGACAATGTTGACTCTATTCGCGAAAGGATAGCCGTGGCTTATTTCAAACACGTCCCTGTTTCATAAATGATATCTCTCGGGATATTTGCTCCAGGGAATAGAACCCTGTGATATCTCTACAGGTAAGATTCTCTGGTATATCACTCGCAGAAATATCTCAAGTAGAAAGCTGCCTTTGAGGAACTTCCACCATGATGACATGGCTTGAGCCCAAATGTATATATATATATATATATATATATATATATATATATATATATATATATATGTACACTGTATATATATATATATATATATATATATATATATATATATATATATATATATATATATATATATGTGTATATATATGTATATATATATATATATATATATATATATATATATATATATATATATATATATATATATTTATATGTGTGTGTGTGTGTGTGAGTGTGTGTGAGTGTATCTCACTGAAACGTGATATTTCGATGAACATAACAACAAGAAAAGATAAACATATACTAAGCTCTAATCGATTTTGCCTCAATTAAGATGCAGTTACAAGGAGAAAACCATGGATATCAAATGATACTTTGGATATAATAAAAAGGAGACAAAGACAGAAATTGATTGTTGAAAGTTCTCGAGGAAGTAATGAAAATTACAAGGTAGAGCATGCTAAGTATTCCAGTATTGATGGTGAGGTCAAAAGAAAAACCAGAAATGACTGTAGAGAATATTGAGACAGGAAAGCAGATGAGCTGGTAAAGCTATGAATTCAGGGAGGGGCTATTGTGTAAGAATCGCTCATAGAATTGTTAATGAAATCTTTACTGGGGCAAAGAAGCATATACCCATCAAAAAGAGAGGTGGATCTGTTATAACAACAGAAGATGAAGAAAGGCAACTTTGGATGGAACACTTTAGTGAGGTCATGAATAGGAGATATGAAGGGAATAATTTCACTGATATACCTGAAGCTGGTGAAGACTGTGGTGTGTCCATGAATGAATTCAGTGTGTTTGAAGTCGAAGCTATCATTGAAAACTCAAGAGCTGGAAAGCCCTTGGATACGGTGGAATAAATGCCATGATGATATTGACCGAAAACGAAGTGACTTCCAGAATACTTACAAGAATATTTTGTAGAATGTGGCATGAAGATGCAAAACCTGATGAATGGGACCTTAGAGATCTGACTGATTGCAATAATTACAGAGGCATCTCACTTACGTCAATTGTCATGAAAATGTATAGTATGCTCATTCTAAAGAGAGTAGAGAGAAAGATTAATGAAAAGCTGAGATATGAACAAGCGGGATTCAGAAAAGGTAGAATTTGTACTGACAAAATTTTCATTTTAAGACATGTTGTACAGCAGTGTGTAGAGTATAAAAATCCACTTTTGATGGCATTTATGGACTATGAAAAAGGCTTTGACAGTGTGCACTGGCTAATTTTGTGGAGAGTCCTGCATTATTATGGAGTTCCTCTCAAATATGTAAATTTGATAAAGTCTGTTCATGAGCATAGCAAGTGCAAAGTTAATGTTAGTGAAGTCCTATCAAACGATTTTCCAGTGAACAGTGGAGTACTCCAAGGGAATGTGTTGTCACCTATGTTGTTTATCCTCCTCATGGATTTTGTATTGCATAGAACAGGTGGGGATGGTGGAGAAGGATTGGACTGGATTGGTAACAGGATATTAGCTTACCTAGAGTATGCTGATGACGCTGTCCTTGCAAAGCTTGCTTACCACTATGCATGAAATATCACTTTAGGTTGGGCTCAAGATAAATAGAAGAAAGACAGAGGTGATGAGAACGGAGTATGCAATGGAAGATAAATACTATTGGGAGGAGAAAGGATTAATGAACTTGAATCATTTAAATATTTAGGAGCTATGATCTCTAATACAGGATCTTTAGAAATTGAGGTTAATGAAAATTAAAAAAAAAAATACAAATCAGATAATGGCTAGGTTAAGTAAAATATGGAAATCAAATTGCCTGAAATTACATATAAAATTCAGGCTATATAGTATATCAGTTTAGTGAGATCGGTGTTACCGTACGGACATGAGTCGTGGTATGACAATGAAACAATATCCTGCAGGTTTTATAGATTTGAGATGAAAGCCCTTAGAAGAATATTGGGAGTTGAAGGCCAAGACAGGACTAGAAATGAACCTATAAGAGAGATTCTCGAGTGCCATATGTGGATGAGATCATGGTGAGGGGTAGATGGAGATTGATGGTTTGGGCATGCTGCTCGCACTCCCCAAGAGAGATTGGTTCACCAAACTTTCAACTGTGTTCCACAAGGCCTTAGAAGAGTTGGAAGACCTAGGTGCATATGGCTGAGGGCTATGAAGAATGAAGTAGGAGATGGAAAATGGAGAAGTATTGATTTAAAAGCTCAAGATAAAGATGACTGGCGAAATCTAACCGAGGCCGTTTGCGTCAATAGGCGTAGGAGATGATGATGATGATGAATTTGAAATTATTGAATCAGTTGAAAAAATTCTTGTCAACATTTGTATCATTTAATGAATGAAAATACTAGGTACACAACAATAACTTTTCTGGAATAATATTTTCAGTGATTTTTTTATACTCTCACATTTGCTGATTCATGCATTATTTAAAGTACCCTCAACATTAACTTGAGCAATAATGGATTCGTTTATATAAATAAGAACATGATTGTCAATGCACACAACATTAAATGGATAAGTAAATATGCATAATAACTAGAATCATAGTAATTTTGCAAAATAACTTTTATAAACATTATTATTATCCCAAATAACTGAAAATTCTAGTAAATTTGCGTAATTTCTAAAATTTATCAAGTAATTAGTTGACATTTTTGTTATGGCAGTTACTCAAAAAGTCAATAACAGTTGATGGCATACGCCTGACCAATTAGATAGCAATGGCATTACAATATTAGGTTAAGTGGTATTTCACTTTGGTCGAGACAAGTACTCGTAATTGAAACAATGGAAGAAAGGGAAGGGTTTTTTTTTTTTTTTTTTTATTCGTCCATCGTGAAAAAATGAAGGAGCAAGGCAAACATTTCATCTGGCTTGATGCAAAAAGAGGAATGCGACATGATTCTCAATCAACTAATTGAACTTGAAATGAACAATGTTAAAAAGACTGCAAAGGATTATCGCCTCCTTAAAAAGTGTGATGTAATGAAAATAACAGTGGAAGGTACAGCAGTGAAAGACTTATCTGAAACTCTTCCATCTATTCATATAGAAGCGGGCACAGTGGGAGAGACATTCTGTATAATAAGGCAAATAAAAATTTGCAAACATAAAAATGCACGAAACACGACTGTTCCTGAAATTCTGCGAGGATTGCTAGCTAAGGAAACCAAGTGTTAGAAAATCTTCGGTGGTGGAGCCGATCTTGTCAAATAATAGGAATTCTCGATATTAGTGCTGTGCCACTAGAATAGTTTGCCATTCAAATAAGTCCCCATGTTTACTGTGTGCTTTTAAGGGAGCAATTTTCTGAATGAAACTTTCTCTGAGAGTCAAGTTCTATTATATAAGGGAATAATTTAGTCTATTTTGGAAATGAACGAAATCATACGAGGGTATTTGAAAGTAGCATTTTTGAAATTTTTACCCCATTCAACTTTTATCCAACATTTTTATTATTTTTCAGTAATACTTGATGGACATGCAAAGTCATCACGATAGGGACTATCGCTTTATCCTAGATTACCAGGACAATTTAACTATATTTATAATTATGTCTTTGACATCTCAGAACGAAGACTGATGAAGAGGTCTGGTTATTTTGCAAAATTACAAAGAATTTAGTAGTTATGTATAATTCCTGGAATTTTTCAGTAATTATGCATATGAGTATGCAAATCTACTTGGAATTATGCATAATTGATAACGGATTTCGCATATTGACGGTAACATATAGCCTACAGTTGCTAGGTGTGTTTGTGTGATGTTTACTAGCCAACTTTTTATAATATACCCAGTTTTGACGTAAATTTTTAGATATGTTACGGAAGTGTATCGGTCGTTAGCGTGGATTTATAATGCGTTCATGGAGCCATCAAGTTTGATAATGACGTTAGTGGTGCAACGAGCCCACCTACCTGTAGTGTTGCCTCGGGACCTTGAGACGTCCAGACCCCGCTTTCTTCGATTGGATGCCAGGTTTAGTTCGCTTCTTTTCTGACAACTTACGCAACTCATAAATTGTACATTGATCATGACTACAGATCTCGAGCAAACAAAGCATTTATACAATAAATTAAACGTGGAAAGTTTTTTCCCGAAATAATGAAGAAATGGCCAGCTGAAAGAAACAATTATAATAAAAGGACTTGAAACTTAGCTGCCTTAAACAGAAAGAAAATGAGTTGATATCAAGGATAAACCCAGGTGTATGTGCGTGCTTCTGTTATCCTAATTAGCCTATTGATCGTCTCATAGGAAAGGTAAGGGCTCTCGATTCCCCGACAAAAGACACACCTAAGAAACAAGTAATTGTGCTTACTCAGACTATATGTATTGCCATTTTCGTTTATATATATATATATATATATATATATATATATATATATATATATATATATATATATATATATACTGCATATAAATATATATATATACATATATTATTATTATTATTATTATTATTATTATTATTATTATTATTATTATTACTTGCTAAGCTACAACACTAGTTGGAAAAGCAGTATGCTATAAGCCCAGGGGCTCCAACAGGGAAAATGGCTCAGTGAGGAAAGGAAACTAGGAAATAAGAGAAGTAATTAACAATTAGAATAATATATTTTAAGAACAGTAACAGCAATAGAATAAATACTTCATATATAAATATAAAAAAAAAACTTTTAACAAAATAAGAGGAAGAGAAATAAAATAGAATAATGTGCCCGAGTGTACCGTCAAGCAAGAGAACTCTACCCTAAGATAGTGGAAGACCATGGTACAGGGGCTATGTCACTACCCAAGACTAAAGAACAATGGTTTGATTTTGGATGTCCTTCTCCTAGAAGAGCTGCTTACCATACCTAGAGTCTCTTCTACCATTCCCAAGAGGAAAGTAGCCACTGAACAATTACACTGCAGTAGGTTACCCCTTGGGTGAAGAAGAATTGTTTGGTCATCTCAGTGTTGTCAGGTGTAATAGGACAAAGGAGAATATGTAAAGAATAGGCCAGACTATTCGGTGGATGTGTAGGAAAATAGAAAATTAACCGTACCCAGAGAGAAGGATCCAATGTAGTAGTCTGGCCAGTCCAAGGACCCCATAACTCTCTAGCGGTAGTATCTCACCGGGTGGCTGGTGCCCTGGCCAACCTGCTACCTATATGTACATATACTTAGATATTTGCGTGAATGTGTATAGTTGCCCACACAGAAACAGTCGCACATATATACATATATATATATATATATATATATATATATATATATATATATATATATATATATATATATATATATATATACATACAGTCAGCGCGGGTCGGTCTGTCCGGGCAGCATCCGCCGTGCATTCATTTTGGTCCCCCCCCCATATCTACACTAATACACAATATAAATCAATAAGAATTTAATTGAACACTCACCAATATCCCTGCTACTTGTCTATAGGGTAGCCTTTCCTCTTCTTGACCTCCAAAAGTCGTTGAGGAACACTATCGGCGAGGTTTTGGGGTATTTCGGCAGGTATTTCCGCCCACACCTTATGGAGCGCCGCCTCGAGAAGTGTCACGTTTGTCGTCACTTCTTTACGAAGGCGGGCTTTAACTATCGCCCAAAGGTTCTCAATGGGCGAAATATCAGGACTTTGACCGGGCCAATCAGGAATATAGTTCACTTCGCTATTTTCCAGCCACTTTTTCACTTTTTTAGCCGTATGGCAAGGGGCACCGTCCTGCTGAAAAATTTCAGCTCCTGTAGCCGCAAAACAATCCGCTAAATTGTCTTTCAAAATGCTCAAATTGCGGTCAGCATTAACCTTTATGTCTTTAGGCAAAACAACAAGGCTTGGGGCACCACCGTAGGCAAACGAACCCCAGACCATAAGCGATGCTGGGTGCTTAACTGTCTTGGCCGTGAGATTAGGCTTAAGAGGATCTGACCCCTTTTGCCTCCACACTTTTTTCCCAGTCGTCTCACTCACACAAAAGGTCGCTTCGTCACTCCACAATACACTTCGCCACTGCTCCAAGGTCCAATCCTTGTATGTCTTGGCAAAAGCAACCCTCCTCTTCCTTTGTTTCTCAGTTAAAGCGGGCTTCTTTCTCGCGATCACTTTCTCGTAGTCGAGGCGCTTTGACAGGTTTTCCTGAATCGTGCGAACACTGACGTCGCTCAACAATTTAGGGTTCTGTTCTTTCAGTTGCTTAGCCGTTAATGTTGGATTTTCTTCTAGGCTTCGCTTTAAAATAACTAAAGTACGATCAGGAATCTTCCGGGGGGGGGGGGGGGGGAACCAGCCTGGGAGTGAGAAGGGATCTCGGCGCTACCCCCTGCCTTGAACTTGGCCACCAAGCGCCTCACTGTTCTCTCGTTCACGCCAGTATTCTTCACTATTTCCTTCATTTGCAGACCTAAATTATGACAGGTTATCACTCTAACAATGTCATCGTGACTTGTACGGGGTCTAGACATCACTGGGGGGGGGGGGTTTAATAGACAAAAATGCCACGCGAACTCACAAAAGAACGATTGCAACTCGGCCCTCTCAACCTGACACAACCTCACTCCACGACTACAGGAAACACACTCACTAGCTTCCACCTACACAGATATGTAGATGCCAATTGTATAAAAAGATGCCAATTAGTCAATTTGTCCCAGTCGATTTTTTCCCCGATAAACCCCATGCCTCCGATTTACGCGGAACGCTGTGTCCGGCCCACTACCCGGACAGACCGATCCGTGCTGACTGTATATATATATATATATATATATATATATATATATATATATATATATATATATATATATGTGTGTGTGTGTATGTCTGTGTTCATGTACTATTGCGGCCAATAATTTTTATCCACCCCGGGTGAAAATTCTCCATATCTACTGCACCCTTTCGAGACGGCAGGCTGATTTTGCCGTTAGAACCACACCGCCACGTTAATTAACGACCAGGCATCTCTCTCTCTCTCTCTCTCTCTCTCTCAGACATGAATGAGACGGTGTTGGCACGTGTTGCGGATGGACGGTGGGGAGGGCTTGGAAGGAACCTGTTAGAGGGATAAGATCGAGAGGGAGGCAGAGAATTAGATAGTGAGATATGGTGAAGGAGGTTATCAAGAGAATAGGTTTGGTGGAAGGAAGCCTTTGATAGAAGGCATTGGAGAGGGACCATCATGAACCGACCCCTTAATGTAGAGTAGATATAACGGTGGGGAAGATGAAATATACTGTATAGAGTGCATATATATATATATATATATATATATATATATATATATATATATATATGTATATATGTATATATGTATATGTATTATACAGTATATATGAATATATATTCGTGTATGTATATTTGTGTGTGCGTAATCAACTTACATTTGTTAAGAGTAGCGTGTAACCAATTTGGGATTGATGTTCAGTCGTTAGACACACAGGACAAGTTGGAAAAAATGCAAAAATCCTTCAGATGTAGTATTTATATAATTAAGAAATTTGATACCAAGGAATAGAAGAAAAATTTGAATGAAAGATGCAACTGATTATTTGTTGTAAAGAATAGAGAAATGTAGTCGTAGATAGCGCATTATGTGAATAAAAAGAATAATATTTTTTCATTTATTTGTAATGAATGATTAATAAAAGTTGTTTCTTTCCCGAAATTTATTTCTTGAAAGTGAAGAACAACACATGCGAATGAATAATAAAAGATAGAGTGAACGGTGTATAAATGTCAATATGCGACGAAACTCCTCCTATGATGATAAGTTTTACGATCAAATAACTGTAAATCAGGAGAGCTGCGCTAAGGTGGCATTACCTGTGGCATTTGATGTGATATTTTCAACTTCTAAAGCCTTTCTGGGGTCATTTTAAGAATAGCAAGACGCACGTGAGCATACACGCTCATATATTTATATATATATTCTTATATATATCTACAGTAGATGTAAGTAGGTTGGCCAGGGCACCAGCCACCCGTCGAGATACTACCACTGGAGAGTTATTGGGTCCTTTGACTAGCTAGACAGTACTACATTGGATCCTTCTCCTTGGTTACGGTTAATTTTCCATTTGTCTACAGATACACTGAATAGTCTGGCCTATTCTTTACATACTCTCCTTCATCTTCGTTCACCTGACAACATTGAGATTACCAAACAATTCTAATTCACCCAAGGGGTTAACTAATGCACTGTAATTGCTCAGTGGCTCTTGGTAAGGGTAGAAGGGACTCTTTAGCTATGGTAAGCTGCTCTTCTAAGGAGAAGAGACACTCCAAAATCAAATGATTGTTCTCTAGTCTTGGGTAGTGCCATAGCCTCTGTACCATGGTCTTCCACTGTCTTGGGGTAGAGTTTTCTTGTTTAAGGGTACTCTCGGGCTCACTAGTCTATCTTATTTCTCTTCCTCTTGTTTTGTTCAAGTTTTTTAGTTTATATTGGAAATATTTATTTTAATGTTGCTACTGTTCTTAGAATATTTTATGTTTCTATTTTCCCTTTCCTCATTAGGCTATTTTCCCTGTTGGAGCTTCTGAGCTTATATCATCCTGCTTTTCCAACTAGGGTTGTAGCTTAGCAAATAATGATAATAATATAGTATATATTATATATTATATTGTTGATTATATATAATATATATTATATTGGTAATTATATATATATATATATATATATATATATATATATATATATATATATATATATATATATATATATATATATATATATATATATATATATATATATATATATATATATATATATATATGTATATATACTGTATATATAGTATTCATATTCATATATTACCGCTAGAGAGTTATTGGGGCCTTTGACTTGCCAGATAGTACTACATTGATTCCCTCTCTAGTCATATTTTCCCTTTGCCTACTCATACAGGGAATTGTCAGTTCTATTCTTTGCACATTCTCCTCTGTCCTCATACACTTGACAGCATTTAAATAAAAAAAAAAAATATATATGTATATTTTTCACTTAAGGGGTTAACTATTGCACTATGATTGTTTAGTGATTACTTTCCACCAAGTAAGGGAATAAGAGACTCTTAGCTATGGTAAGCAGCTCTTCTAGGAGAAGGACATTCCAAAATAAAAACAAGATTTTTTAGTCTTAGGTAGTGCCATATTTTCTCTACCATGGTCTTCCACTGTCTTGGGGTAGAGTTCCCTTGGTTGAGAGTACACTTCAGCATACTATTCTATGTGTTTCCTTATTTCCTCTCCTCACTGGACTATTTTTCGTGTTGGAGCCCTTGGACTTATAGTTTACTGCTTTTCCACCTAGTGCTGTAGCTTAGTTAGTGATGATAATAATACACATACATTTAATGGAAATAGTTGACAGGTAAGATGGAAAGCGTTTTCTTATTAAGATGCTGATCTTTGTTTTATATTGAAGAGACGTTTCGTCTCATTCAGGGAACTTTTTCAATCTAAAAATAAGACACGTATGTCATCATTATCATAGGTGTCACCAGATATCGAGTATTACTGTTTCTAAGACCTTAATGATTTCTCAAATGAGAAACTAGTCCAATTCTGGATCCCCACACTCTTCCACAGTATGGGCACACCAGTTCGAGGGGACATCCAATAGTGTCCTGAGCATCTGTTTTGGAGGCACCTCAAAGAGCTACCCACGCACAGTGGGTGTGAACAAATAACGTATACCATAGCAGCAAATCGTGTCATCGGGCAGTCGTTCGTTATGGCTTTAGAATGTTAGGATCGCGCATTCGTTGGAAAATATTATTCTAAAATTTTTGAGGATAAAATCTGCAAATAATATGCTTGATTTCATTTTTTTTTTCTACGAATGAGCAGCTAAGGTCGTTTATATACCACGATTTCTGATATATTACTAGCTTTGTTTCTGTTTCCTGTTTCACAACTTTTCACTTTGTTGAGTCTTTGAATTTAAAAATACGATTATTAACTAATATGTAGGTCTTTCGTGTAGGCTTTCTTCCTGAAAGATATTAAGAGAAATTTCAGTTCTTCGTTAAAAGTAAACCAGTCACTACAAAGAGAGAATATGGTCTATGTAATAAAGTACTTAGAAAATTCAGTTTGTAGTCCAAACTTGTCGGGTTATGGAAGTTCATTGCCAAATCCGTAATTGTTTTTTTCCCCAAACACCAAAATCCAGATTAAAATCGTCTGCGTTAAAACATTTCCTGGGCTTTCCTGCTCGTTTTCTATTATGAAATGAATACTACTCGACTCTGTTTATGGCTCAAGGACTGTACAAACTTGGGATATGGCTCATCTCCCTGATGACCAGAAAGGTATCATCAACATCTTTTTTATATAATAGAGGTTTCAAGTCATCAGGACACTCAGCCAAACATTTCTCGCCAGGAAAGATTAAACATGTATTTGCCAATGGGGCCAATAAAGGGGAAACCAGGACAAAACCCTATATGCTGTACGTAGTGCTCTTCGTTGAACACACACACACACACACACACTTTTTTTTTCTTAGCTTCAAACACGCCAGGTTAACTCATGAATGGTCGATTCTTCATTGACCTTTTGAATTCAATATTGCGACTGTAATGTCTAATTTTCTGTATTTTCATATTATATATATATATATATATATATATATATATATATATATATATATATATATATATATATATATATATATATATATACACGTATGTGTGTGTTTGTTTGTTTGTTTGCGTGCGCGTGCTCGTGTGTTCGGTCATATTTTTTATTTAGAATTACAGATTATGAAAGAAGATTGAGTTGGAGCGTAATCAGAGAACACAGTCCCAATATTGGATTTAAAAAGTGAATGAAGAACCGGCCATTAATGAGATGATCTGACTTGTTTGAAGCTTGGAAGAAAGGTTTGTGATCAGAGAAGAAGGAAAACTGTATAAGAATATCAGTGGCAAATAAAAAGGTGAGATGTATAGTAGGTCATGAGAAAAGTAGAGGAAAGATATTGGTTGAGTTTGCTATGAAATTTTATGAATAGATACAGGAGTAAAGACGAAGAAATTGATCTTGGAAAGACGTTTGACAGTTCCAATATAGAAATAAGTGGCTGTTACTGAAGCAGGAAGTACCAGCAAGGGTTATTAAGCTAGGGATGTTGCCATACCACGACACGACCTACAAGGAAGACAGACGGTGGAAGGAAATTAAAAGAATGTCTTCTTGTGCGGAATGAGTCTGTAGCTGAAATTGCACCCTCAGTAGGAAAGAGAAATTGTTTGGGCTCGTTGCAGCAGAGTCGAGAAAAGAGAGAAGTTCGGGGACATATTTTAAACGAATTCCTTTTGACTTGATCATCGCTAGAAATGAGAGAAATTAAGCTTTTCAAACTGGGTTAAATATTTTACATGAAGGTTTTAAACGTAGTTATGAAAAGAGAACTTTATCATCGAAAATAAGTCTCCTTTTTATAAAAACTAAGTTTAAAACTGAGCAACGCGATCTCTCCAAGAGAAGTTTGGAAGTTACGTAAAAACGCAGATTGCTGACTGAAGGGTTGTTCAACAACAAAATTCATGGCAAACCTTCCAGACAAAGTAGAAGCAGCTGCGCTAAAAAGGCAGTAGTCAGAGTCATGGGTATCCGAATTTGGAATGAAATAACTTTTCTTATTATCACTGTAATGAACATTCGCTGTTGTTGATAGATTTTATTTAATGATACTATTGCTATGTTATTTTGACCATCAGTTGATATTTTTATTATTATTATTATTATTATTATTATTATTATTATTATTATTATTATTATTATTATTATTATTATTATTATTATTATTATTCACCCTGCTCCTCTTTTCTATTTTTCAATGAGTCTTCGTATGTGTTATTAATTGTGTAGATGTAATTTAACTCTTTTTTTTTTTTTTTCAAGGTCACATACTATTTCATGTTCTAGCAATTTATATGTTTTCTTCACATGGTAAGTGTGTGATTTATCTCTCAATAAGGGATTGTTTTAGTCATTTTTGATTTATAAGTTATGATGTAAAATGTGTTTAATTATAGTTTTGGAAGAAGTGAATACGGTACGCAATATCTTCGTAGTGAGGAATGTACTTCATCAAATACGTCCAGAAAAGTTGTGGGCAGGAACCACTTAACAACCAAAGGGGTTGCCGTTTGTAATCTCCATTCAAATGAAGACGTCCAGTATTCAAATGAATCAGAAAGTGCAATCGGAAACAATTGAAACGATGTTACATAATCAGGACTTCAGTCGACTTTGATGTTGAAGGTTGTTTAATGTCGCCGTCTGTTCTCAGTGTGTCCTAATTCAAGTGTTTTTTTTTTTTTTTTTTTTAACTCAATGGGGCAACCTGTTGGTTTCCGTTTTACATTACATTTAATTTAAGGCTGATATTGATGCTATCCATTGATTTATTTTGAAATATGTCAGAAGTATGACAACAACAACAACAACAATAATAATAATAATAATAATAATAATAATAATAACAATGGTGCAATTGGAACTAGCATAGGTTCTGACAAATGAACAGTAAAAGTTCCCATGACGTCATTATGTCCAGTTTTCTGTTGGCCAAAGCAACACAGTAAATATCCAAATAAAAATTTTAACAATAACTACAATTATAATAATATCTAGAGTGTGGTGAATTACTATTACGTAACCAAAGCCTCCGAGACCGATCGAAAGGAATGTTCGATCGGTATGTGAGTGACATTTCGTATTGAGATAAAAGATGCAATGCGACCTTCATCCGTCGCTGCTGGACGTCCTCACCTCTTCCCCCCCCCCACCCCTCTCCCCATCTCCTTTTAATGGTTTAGTTCAGTCTTCTCCGAACCATTCGTTTGGACGGCCTGGTTTTCTCCCTTGTCTCCGATGGGAATTTAGTTTTAGCGTATTATTCCCAAAGTTTTCGCTTTTATACTAGTTCATGCTTTCGTTGTGGACTTTGAACAGTGTCTAATCTCTTAGTTTTTGCATGATATGTTTTGGTTTTCGTTTACATTTACAACGGTTTCTATAAGTATTTGATTTGTTTACGCATTCCCTCCCCCCTCTCTCTCTCTCATACTCAATTGTGGGTCCATGAATACCTCATAACTCTTATTTTGTTGAGGCATTGGGAGGCGCAAAGACAGTGATAAAATTCTAAACTTGAAATAAAGGACAATATTATAGGGAAATTTTCATTTCTATGTCATGGGATATCACATGACATTATCCTTTGGGAATCCTCCATCATCTGCTTTATATGGACTTCATGGAGCGACTAAAGAGCGCTAATAAATTAGATGTGTTTGCTGGTGAAGGAAAAAGACGAACTAAACCCGTTCTATTTTTAAGGCGACTCTGCGCTTGACTCAACATAATTGGGACGAAAAAATGATATGTGGCACTAGGGAAAGGACACCGAGTGAAATTAATAGGTACCGAGGAGGACGAGGGACTGGTAGGGAAGTAGTGTATTGGAAAAGAACACTACGCTTTAGAGAACGAAAGAACGACGAACACTTTACATCATTCAATCTGGTGAAGCGAAGCTGGGAAATGAAAGGATTTATCTAATGAAATAGATTTGTTGAACGAAAGGATTTATTTTTGAGAGGTACCAAAAGGCAGAGTAAACTATCTTCACGTAGAATAAAATAATTTTCTTCTTTTCTGCAACATTAATTTATATTATTGGTTGAATGAGAATCCATGTTTTATTTTTTCTCAAGTATATGGAAAATTTTTATGTGAACTACAACCTGTAAATGAAAGAGCATTTGGAGAATTCGAAGGCATAAAAAAACACTTTTATACCAGGTAACATTTTCTTTTCTCGAAATACAAAGAAAACTGTATTTGTAAGAACGAAACTTGAATTAGATATGAATTTAATCAATTTATGGCCAAATCGAGCATTTGAGCAGAATGTTTAAACGGAACTAAAGTGGAAAGTGCGTAAAAAAAGTCAAGTACAAAATCTCGAAGACCACAAAGAAGCTACGTGGCCAACGATGTGATCGATCCTTCAACTTACTTATGAATTAAGGAGCTCATCTTTATCAAAAACTAACGATTGCCAATGGGAAAGTAAGATTAAAATGCATTACTATGGAAAATATTAATGGAGATATTTTAGAAAGAAAATATTTTGTTTTAGAGATGAGACCGCTTTCATTGTGTTAAAACTCCATCCTTGGTATAATTCAGTATGGCCAAACTCAGAAATAAGGCCAAGAACTCCTGGGATTTCTATACTCATAATCAAGGTACTGTTTCGTGTTTTCGATGTATCGCTGTATGTAATATTTTGTTTGAGATGATTTGAAATGGTTCGACTGTATCGCATGGTACTTAGCTGAGTTTATATGTATGTATAAGACAAGGATTGTTTTTAGTCATTGTTTTAGTAGATTTTTCTTGTTATCTACTTATTACAACGTTTCATGTATCATTCTGTCTGTCTTTCTTTCCATTATAGAGTGATATAAAATTCGATATTGTATTTAAAATTGACAATAACTCTTTGAATGAATATAGGAGAATATCATGACCATAATGTACACAATTTACATTCATTATCTATATATCTGTATATATTACTGGGAGACTGTGAAATTGTTGTTTGCATAGATTGCCTAGGAAATCTCCATAAAACTTGACAGTTTTTGCTAGCCAGGGATGACACTCTGAATAGTTCTGACACTATGTGCCATATGTAGGCAATTGACACAATAGGCCTACCCAGGTGCTCTTTAGATTGGCTTTTGGCTTATGTACATTATTGGATGCTCAGTATAACTCATATATTGTATTAGATTTAAATAATATGTGCTTGATGCTAAATTTATTAGGTAATGTCGGATATGTAAGGTTAGAGTAGGTATGAATAAATCGAGTCAGGTTAGGTTATTGTAAAGAAAATAAGCCCTTTATTTAATCATGCAAATAATTTACCCTGTATTTATTAAAAAAAGTGAAATAGTCTTTTATACTGAATACTTTGTAGCTTGATTGTTGACATCCTATATAATTCCTTGAAATTCTGCACAATGTCTCTCTCTCTCACACACACATACACACATATATATACAGTATATATATATATATATATATATATATATATATATATATATATATATTTATATATATATATATATATATATATATATATATATATATATATACTGTATATATATCTTCATCTTTAGGAAAAAAAGGAAATTTCATTCTGTGCGTCTCCATTCATTTAACTTTTGTTGACAGCCGTTCCAGCCAACAGCTAATGGTTATCATCAGGGTAACTTTACAAAGAAATCAGAATCCTTATATAGTATCAATGCAATTTGAGAATCTTTTTAAATAAAGAAAATAATCGAAATATATTGAAAACATCTTAATCTTCAATGAAGTTTAAAAATTCCAGTTAACAACTTAAAACCTTACATTGGAATAAAATTGTGATTCCTCAGTGAAGTCCTACAACATTAGTTTCACAACTCATCAGTTCCTGATGAGTAAGCATCAGATTGCAGCAGCCTGTGTTGAATGGTGAAGCTTCTTCAGACTGTTTTCCCCCAAGGAAGCAAGGACACACTCATCTGCATCTCTCCAGAGATCATCCTGGAACTTTTGGATCTGGTGATGTGGACTTCATTGAGGAATTAAGATTTTTCTCCAGATCAAGGTTTTGGGACTTCAGCTGGAATTTTAAGGTTTCATTGAAGATCCAGATGTCCTCAATAATACTTTTATTAATTTTTCTGCCTAATATTTTTCAAATAATCACATTTTGTGTGTGTAGATTTCTTCTATTTTCCTTTGTATGAATGCACTGCCATTATATAAGATTTTTGGTTTCTTTGTAAGGATGCCCATATGATAACCATTAGTTATCAGCTGAAACAGTCACTGGTAAAATTTAAATAAATGGAACATCACAGTAGTAGGTTTAATTTTTTCCTTAAAAATTCTGGCCCTGAATACAAGAAAAGATACTAAAAATAGAAAAGTGTTGTATTTGAATAATTGATGCCGCAAGTGCTTTAACATTTAATGTAAATCGGCTAAGATAACGACTTTACCCAAAAAGCATATATGCTAAACACTTTTCGTTCAATTCATTTCAAGACTACAGTTTCTTACACCTTGTCATGACTAGAGTTTTGAAGGTAAACTACGTAATTTATTACTGTAGCACTCCATTTATTCAACTTTTGGTGACAGCTGTTTCAAACAATAACTTATGACATTCATCAGGGTATCCTTACAAAGAAATCACAATCCATAGACACGGAAATTACAAGAAATCTGATAAAAAATGTTGAAATTTTATATTATTTTTGCACAGAAATTCATTAAAATTTTACTAGAGACATCTGGATCAGGGACTCTAAAGTTGTTCACATGGGGACGACAATGAGCATCTGGTGATTGATGAATAAATAAGCTTCAGATTACAGTGGAAGCGACAGGATGCAACCCAAGCTCTTCAATATGCTCCACCCGCAAGCATTGGGATTGGCCGCCATCTTCTCACAGCTGATTCCTGTAATTATAACTATAGTGATAATAATAAGAGCAATTAGAGATTTCAGACCTCCGGCAATAAATATTGCCAACATTTAACTAAAATCTCTGGACATTGGCTCCCACTTTTTGTATGCTCACTGTACAGTAGATGATGAGTTGTGCAATGATGACCCAGAATCGTGATCTTGATCCGTATCACCTCCAAAATTTCATTTTTTCTTCCAATGCATAATATATATCCATTGTTAAAATTGGGTGAAAATCCAATTTGTCAATTTGTTTTGATGTAATCTTTAAAATTGTGAAAAACGCAAATCTGGATCTAGAATCAAGATCTGGACCCTGATCATATCCAAAATTTAATTGGGTCGTCCATGACCTAAGATCTATCTTCGGTGAAAATTTCATCAAAATCCGTCGAGTAGTTTTGACGTAATCTTGTCCCCAGACACACACACAGACAAATAAATGATTAAATTGATAGACTGATTCGAAAATGTAACCTTCTTGGGGGAGGTAATAATAATAACAAGCAGATTGTATATATTATAATACTTTAATAGTGACCCAAGTGGTTGACATGAACAGCACATTCATATACCACTTGCCAGAACAGAAGAGCAATGAAATACTATTTATTTGCGGCCCGTGGTGGAGCAAACACTATTTGAGGGGTGGCCAGTCATGATGCCTGTAGGTGAAGCAGGTTGAAGATTTAGGAATATCCGGTTGCAGCCGATTGTGTTCAATTTTTTTGCCTCCAACAAGAGCAGATTCAGCTGAATGCATTCAGAGTTTACATGAGATTCTATGGAACCTGTATAGTGTAACTTCATTTTGGATTTAAGAACTTTCTTTAATGGAAGGTTTGGGACTCCTTCCGGAGTCTGATTTCTTTCCAAGAATGCAACAAAGATAACCAATAGATATCAGAGGAAACAATTGTCAGCAAGAGTTAAGCAAAGTGTGCATTCCAATAGTATATCTCGTTTTGTCCAAACTTAAGATGAAAAAAATTCACAAAATCTAGAAAGGTGTTTTGTTAGAGTAATTGGTGCAACGAGTGTTTAGCATTTAGTGAAAATTGTCTCGATAGAGTAGCTGTGCCCAGAAATTCAAATTATATATATGTATATATATATGTATATATATATATATATATATATATATATATATATATATATATATATATAAATATAACATAATGGGTCCCTAGTGATTACAAAAGAAGCAGTGGAAGGAAGAGAAGACAATGGATTGACGAAATAAGAAAGTTGCGGGTGTGGACTGGTATAGAAAGACCATAAATAGAGGCAAGTGAGAAACACAAATCTGGGGTCTTCGTTCTGCAATGGACTAGTAATGGCTGATGATGACGATGTATATCTTATTTTGTTGGAGAGGGACTTACGGCCTATCCAATTTCTTATTCCTCATCTAAATATTAATGTCTGGCACCGTTGTTCAATTAGTTCGTTTTGCATGTTACATACGATTTGTCATAATTCTGGCCATCCATTACATTCAGAACTTTCCGTACAGTTCCATCCTGTTTGTAATACTAGTTATGCAGATAATTCTAATAGTCAGTCCTCTTTCATGAGGCTCAGTAGTACACAGCATTCTTAAAGTTTTATTCCAGACATGTCCAAGTTGTGTAATGATCCTCCTAATCGGGTAGATGAATCGGTAGAGCTTCTAAAGCTCAAACTTGCAGCAAATATTTTTGTTGAACAGGCTGACATAAGTCTTTTTATAGTTTATATATGAAATATATGTTTTAGTGTTGTGACTTTTTGAAATATATTTTATTTTAATTGTTCATTACTTCTCATATCATTAATTTATTTCCTTATTTCCTTTCCTAGCTGGGCTAATTTTCCCAGTTGAAGCCCTTAGGCTTATAGCATCCTGCTTTTCCAATTAGGGTTGTAACTTACCTAATAATAATAATAATAATAATAATAATAATAATAATAATAATAATACATACATACATACATACAATTCAAGGATTGTAGAGCCAAGATTGATTGTAGCAGGGAGTAATTTTCGGTGTGAAAAGTGTGTCCATGGAGGCGTAGGTAAAACGATCAAAATTATTTTGTGATGGTTTGTTTTTGGAGAGAGAATAGTTGAAAACGGTGAGGGAGACCAAAAATGATGAATAGATTTCGATGAGATTGGAATAAAGTCTTCAGTATCCACGAAGCTAGAGACTAACAACAAGATATGGGTTAAAGGTATATATATATATATATATATATATATATATATATATATATATATATATATATATATATATATATATATATATATATATATATATATATATATATATATATATATAATATATATATATATATATATATATATCTATATATATATATATATTGGTTCTATGACTACTAGTTTCTTAGATCTACTTATCCTTTTATACCAAATCTTCTGGATTAAATAAACCATCTTGGCTTAAAACAATTTACAACGCACTCTTGTTTCAAATTTCTGTCCTTTAGATCATTTTCACATATTATGAGTAAATAATCACAGCAAATCCTTTTCCTTTGATTTGCATGACACTAAAGAAGTAATCTTTAGTTTAATAATCCATTCATAATTATAGTCTTCATCATTGCCTATCCTTTGACTTTTTTGTTTCCCATATTTTGCTGTGCTGCCTCTACACCATGTAATTCACATTATATTTTTTTCCCCGGGAGAATTTCCCTCAAATAGAATTCGAAACTCCTCCCTGGGGATTGGATTGTCATCACCCCCACGCCATCAGGGAAAATGTATGGCATGTTGTAGCTCTTACGCCTTACATACGGACTTCATTGGCAGATAATTAATAACAGATATTTGCCGGCTAGCTGTTAGGTTGTAACTTAGAGACTCTCGTGAATGCAACTGAGATTTATTTGATCGAAGCTTGAGTATTTATACAACCCATTCCAGTCAGGAATGGCACAAAAATTCAAACACAACTGTGCAGGAAAATACAAGAAGGAGCAAGTTATTGGTGAGAGGGGAGAATGATAACGACAATGTACAAAAAATAAGAAATACCGTTACAGTGTACGAATGAGTGTGATACACGTGCAGTACATGGCTCCCCCCTAAAAAAGACATACATGTGTAATAGGGTCCCCTGCTCTTGAGAGGCATACTGTAGGTAGGTCATCTGGCAGGAAAAATGCAGTTTCTAGGCGATTAATGGAGGCTCAGTCTTCTTTGCCACGCTTGTTGAGGAGGAATGCTTTCGTCATACGACGGATCATGAAGAAAGGGTCCATGTAAGGGGAAGTTAATGGTGGCTTGCTAGTATCGTTGTGTAGGAAAACATGCGTTGATGGGTGCAGATCTGTCATTATGTGTTGCTTGGGTGGGGGCTTGTAAGTCTGGCGGCATGGAGTAAATTTTTCCACAATGTGACGTAGGCGCTGGAGATTGTCTGAGGAGGTTGTAGACAGAAAAATTTGGCAGAGGCGACCAATGGGTCGCCATACACCATTTCAGCTGTTGAGACATCCAAGGCATGAGGACCCAAGGAATCTAGGTAAACCAGTTGGAGTCGTTGCAGTGGGACATTAAAGCTGCTTTGAGGTATGGTGAAAACGTTCAACCATACCGTTGGCAGCAGGGTTATATGTGGTTGTCTGATCAAGGATTATATCTCGGAGATTTGCTAATGAAATCCACAATTGAGAGGTGAAAGTAGTACCCCTGTTGGAAGTAATATGCTCAGGGATACCAAATCTTGCTAACCAGATGTACATAAGGCAGATGTTGCAGTTTCTATGGGAATGGCTTCAGGCCAACAAGTGGAGCGGTCGATGATTGTAAACAGGTAACGATGTCCTTGTGATGTTGGTAGGGGACCTACAACATCGACTTGAATGCAAGCATAGGGCCATTGACGTTGATGAAAGGTGCCCACTCCTGAATCAGTGTGTTAATGTACTTTTCAGGTTTTGCTTGAAGTACAGGTGCAGACCCAATCCTTAGCATCCTTAGTAATGCCATGCCAAATAAAATTTGTGTTCAATAGATGTGCAGTAGAAAGGTGGGAGGGATGTGAAAGGCCATGAATGAAATCAAACACCTGTCGGCGCATGGGAGAAAGTATCCACGGTTTAGGTCTATGTCACAGAAGAGGGTGGCGTTGTAGTCATTGAGAGGGACGTCCTCCCAACGCAGGGATGTGCAGGATTCCCTACGTGCTTGGCACTGTGGATCTTTTGGTTGGGCTTCTGCCAATGCGTTGTAATCCAGTCCCAGGTAGTAGGTTGGCCAGGGCACCAACTGCCCGTTGACTATCACTAGAGAGTTATTGGATCCTTTAACTGGCCAGACAGTAATGCATTGGATCCCTCTTTCTGGTTACGGAATATTTTCTCTTCCTACACATACAACGAATAGTCTGGCCTATTCTTTACAGATTCTCGTCCTTCCTCATACACCTAACAACAATTAGATTACTAAACACTTCTTCACCCAAGGGGTTAATTACTGTACTGCAATTGTTCAGTGTACTTTCCTCTTGGTAAGGATAGAAGAGACTCTTTAGCTATGGTAAGCAGCTCTTCTAGGAGGACACTCCAAAATTAAACCATTGTTCTCTAGTCTTGGGTAGTGCCATAGCCTCTGTACCATGGTCTTCCATTGTCTTGGGTTAGAGTTCTCTTGCTTGAGGGTACACTCGGGCACACTATTCTATCTTATTTTGTTTTCTCTTCCTCTTGTTTTTTTGAAATGGTGTGTTGGGCAGGCTTAATAGAAGGGCCATGGATGCCTGGTGGTATATCAAGAGGTTGTCTTTCCCTTATCTGACTCTTTTTCTTCTCAAAACCCTCCTTACTGTCCTCCCTTCAGTTGAAGTGGCTATCCTGGAGGGTATTTTGCCTTGCATGGTGTATCGGCTCCTCCATGTTGACCAGTTTTTCTGACTTTTTACTATAGTCTATGGGTTTGATCAATCACTTTATTTATAACTCTGTACATATTGTTTTTGTTATAATTCTTCTTAATCTAGTTTTTAAGTATGATGTCTCTTTGTTATTACTATTAATTCTCATGCTGTCTGGAGACATTGAACGAAATCCGGGACCAGTACGTCCTAGATTTCGTCAATGTCATCTTCTGTATTGCAATATTCGTGGTCTTCATGCAAATAGTCAAGACATTACAGTTGCGTCCAGACAGTATGATATTCTTTTATGCTCAGAAATTTTGGTTTCTAAAATGAGGCACTCATCTGAGCTTATAAATGGTTTTAAGAAGCCAATAATGTTGAAACGTGATTCCAACCCTAGGGCCAGGGAAATGGCGGTGTATATTAGGACCGAGTACCCTGCTTCTCATAAGTTCTGCTATGAATGTGGATGTCATGAGATTCAAGTAATAAAAGTTTGTGGCAGGTATAACAACTTTTATTTGTGTTCGATCTACTGGAATCCAGACATGGATGATTCTATCTTCGATTGTCTTCTTACCATTATGGCTAAGATACAAGAAGATGATAGAAAAGCTTCTTTTTTTCTTCCTTGTTGGTGATTTTAATGCTCACCATAGGGAGTGGTTAAGTTCTATCTCTCTTACCGATCGCCATAGCCAAGAGCTTTAGAATTTGCCCCTAAAGCAGGCTGTGAGTAAATCATAAGTGAAGCTACTCACAGGTCTGGTAATTGCTTGAACCTCATATACACTGACTCCCCTGGTGTTATAACTAGTAAGGCTGGTTCTCCAGTTGGGACGTCTGATCATGCCTTGATTTTATTAGTAGTGAAGACTGACCAGCCTGTCCCTGATGTATCATACTCTTGTAAAATTTATATGAAATCTCTAGCAGACTGGAATGAAATTTTGCATGATCTTTTGTGCTTGAATTGGTCACAATTATACAGTAGTTTTGATCCTGTTGTCCCTTTGAATGAGAATCTAGTCAACATAATTGATAGGCGTATCTTTTCTTGTGTGCTAAAGTACAGAGTGAAGGACAAACCGTGGTTCAATGATGATTGTAGACGTGCTCATTTGGAGAAGCAGGAGGCCTATCATCTTTGGAAGGGTAACAGATCAGATTTGACCTGGAATAACTACACTCAGCTTAGAGCTTTTGCTCAGAGAGTTTATGCCTCCACTGAAAAGGAATACAATTTAACCATAAAAGAAACCCTTTTAGGTACAACTCAGGAACATAAATGGTGGTCTACCCTTAAATCTTCACTCTTTGGTGTAGGTGTAGCAGTTCCTCCTTTACTTAAACCAGATGGCTCAGTCACTCACTGTCCAAAGGAAAAGGCAACCCTTTTGGTTGATGTTTTTGACAGTAAACAGAGTAATGAAAAACTTGAACTTCCTCAATCTTGTTTTCCTGAGGCTAAACTAACTAGTTAAGCTTTTTGATCTCATGAAATTAAAGCTCTGCTGATGGACCATGATACTTAAGGAGGTGTAGACCCAAATGGCATTTTCCCCTTGTTTTTTATAAAGTGCAGATTTCTTAGCTCCAAAGTTATCTGTTATTTTGTGCAAGCTAGCAAGAAGAGGAGCTTTTAGCACTTGTTGGAGAATTGGTAATGTTACTCCTTTATGTAAATGTGTTTGTGGTAGCTCAAATCCAACTGATTACCGCCCAATTTTCATAACTCCCATATTATCTAAAGTTTTTGAACGTCTTTTGGCAAAATGTCTTAATAGGTTTGCTGAAGGTAATTGCTCTATTCCCTAGTTTGCAATTTGGTTTAGGTGAAGGCCTTGGAGCATGTGATGCCCTTCTTACAATCTTCAATGATGTACAGAAATCCCTTGATTGTGGTCAGGAAGTTCGTATGATTGGCCTTGATTTTAGTGCTGCCTTTGATTGTGTTAATCATGATTTCCTTGTTTTTAAACTCAAACAGTTGGGAGTGGGTGGGTCGTTTCTTAAAATTATTATTGATTTTTTAAGTAATAGATCTCAAAGAGTTGTTGTTGATGGGCACCATAGTGAGTATAGGAATGTGATATCTGGTGTTCCACAGGGTAGTATTCTTGGCTCATTACTTTTCATATTATATACTCATGACATGTGGTTTTGCCTAGAAAACAAGCTTGTTGCATATGTAGATGATGCTTCTCTTTTTGCATCAATTCCATCCCCTGAATGTAGATCTGGGGTTGCTGAATCCCTCAATAGAGATCTAGCAAAAATTAGTGCATGGTGCAAATTATGGGGTATGAAGTTGAATCCTAACAAAACTCAAAGTCAAGGTCAAGGACAGTGGCTCCTCAACATCCGGATCTCAGTATTGATAATGTTTCTTTAACTTTGTATGACTCTTTTAAAAATTTTAGGTGTGATTCTCGACAGCAAATTTACTTTTGAGAAACACATTAGGTCTGTGTCTTCTTCAATTGCACAAAAAAGTTGGCCTATTGAGAAAGTCTCAAGATTTTTGGTGATCAACCTATTCTGAAGAAGTGTTTTAATTCTTTCATTCTACCTTGTTTCGAGTATTGTTCTCCTGTCTAGACAGAAACTTACGGTCTATTAAATTTCTTATTCCTGATCTAGATATTAATCTTTGACACTGTTGTTTAATTAGTTCATTATGCATGTTGCCTAAGATCTTTCATAACTGACCATCCTTTACATTCAGATCATCCAGGATAATTCCATCCTGTTCGTAATAATAGGCAGGCAGTTAGTTCTAATAGCCAAGCCTTCTCCATCATGAGGCTCAATACTACACAGTATTCTAGAAGTTTTATTCCAGCTGTGACCAAGTTGTGGAATGATCTTCCTAATCGGGTAGTTGAATCATTAGAACTTCAAAAGATCAAAGTTGTAGCAAATGTTTTTATGTTGAACAGGCTGACATAAGTCTTTTTATAGTTTATATTGGACATATCTGCTTTGACGTTGTTACTGTTTTTAGAATGATTTATTGTTAATTTGTTCTCATCATTTATTTATTTCCTTATTTTCTTTCCTCTTTGGGCTATTTTTTCCTATTGTAGCCCTTGGGCTTGTAGCATCTTGCTTTTCCAATTAGGGTTGTAGCTTGGATAATAATAATAATAATAATAATAATAATAATAATAATAATAATAATAGCAGCCAATGTGTTTCTTGACAGGGCATTGGCAATGGGATTCACTTTCCCAGGGATGTGCTGAAGGGTACAATTTTATTCAGCCACGGCGGAGAGATGTCGGCGTTTACGGGTGGACCAGGCGTTGGACTGTCAAGTGAAGGCGTGCACTAGAGGCAAATAACGAAGGGCCTACCTTCCAAGAAGTGGCAAAAGTGATGGACAGCCAAGCACACTGCTAGCAATTCATGATCGAGTAGAGTAGAGTAGCCGGATTCTGCCTTGGACAGCTTTCTACTGAAGAAGGCCAGTGAGTGCGGTGAGCCGTTAACCACCTGTTTGAGGATTGCCCCAACAGCAATGTCGCTGGCATCGGTGGAGAGAAGGAGAGGTGCATGGGGCACGGGGAAAGTGAGAGCAACAGCTTTTGATAGGGGATTCTTTGCGTTGCAGAAGGCCGCTTCTTGAAGTGGACACCCTTCAGGTCTTTTGGCGTGCCCTTGAGGGAGGCGTAGAGGGGATCAAGAGTGTCAGCCATGGCTGGAAGGAAACGATGATAATAGGTTATCATGTCCAAGAATTCTTGGAGGGCTCTGACGGTCGAGGGCGTGGGGAAGTTCTGAACGGCTGCTACCTTCTGAGAGAGTGGGTGGACTCCTTCAAGAGTGATGCCATGCCCTAAGAATGACACTTCATTGGTGCCAAAGGTACATTTGTTGTACCGGACTACAAGGCCGTTCTGTTGTAAGCGGTCGAGCATGATGCGTTGATGGTGGAGGTGTTCCTCTTTGGAGGAAGAGAACACAAGTATGTCATCCACATAACATACACAGAAGAGGAGGTCCCCTAAGATGCCGTCCAAAAGACGATGCAAAGTGGCCCTAGTATTACAAAGGCCAAAACAGGACTAATTAAAGGTGTATGTCCGAAAAGGGTCTAGTTATGGCAGTCTTGGGGATGACTTCTGGGTTCATGTGCACCTGACAATACCCATTCAGGAGGTTGAGTGTGGAGAAAACCTTCGCTTTGTGCAAGTATGAGGTCACATCAACGATGTTTGGGAGGGGGTAGTGATCCAGTTCTGTCAGCATGTTTAGGTGTCTGTAATTCCCACAAGGACGTAGAGAGCCATATCTCTTCAGGACAATGTGTAAGGCTGTTGACCATGGGCTTGAAGCTTTTTGGGCAAATGCCCATTTCTTCCGTTTCGGGAAATGTTTGTTGAGCAGCTGCCAAACGATCCAGGGGCAAGATGTCTGAATCTGCCAAACACTAGGTTGCCCATCGTCTTGATATGGTGATAAATACCGTGTTTTGCGGGAACCGTGGGTGTTTGAAGTTCTGGACGGAAAACTCCCGGTACGATGTAGGGAGGTGGGCGTAGGCATCCGTGGGTGCGCTGATGTAGAGATCGAGGTTGGAAGAGGCGGGTTGGAAAGGCATTAAGGACTACAAATCAGCATTGACTAACTGTTGGTGAGCTACAATGACCAGGAGGTGGAAGTGTGATAGGAAATCTACATCGAGGATTGGCAATTTGACGTCAGTAACGAGAAGCTTCCAAATATATTTGGTGCTTCCAAACGATAATGTGATGGTTTCATAACTGTGGATGGGTATCGCAGGTCCATTGGCAGCTACCAGGAGGATGTCGGCAGATTTAGACAGACTACGTCATGTCCTGGAGATTGGTCTTGGCAGAAGTGAACGGCAAGCACCTGTGTCTAACTAGAATCACTCGCCCGCACCTGCGTCATGTAAAAAAGCGAAGATTAGTGACAGGGGAGGCCACAGCTGCAAGCGATGGCCTACTTAAAGATATTTTAGCCACTGACAACCATTTGCACATTTCTTTGCAGCAGCCCCGAATTTGGAGTGGTAGTAGCATAACTGCGGCCGATGGGCGTCGGTAAGTAGTGGGACAGGTTGGTGGTTGGGGCGTAAGCGAGGGGTGGTATATGTGGGTGGTGGGTGGCTTTGTTACCATTCCAGCACATCACAGGGTAGGCGTCTGTGTCCCACAGCATTCATGCGATCTTCAGTCAATGCTGAATAGATGTCTACTTCGTCAGAAGTGGAGGCGTTGATGGAGGTCTGGAAGGTGGTAAAGTGGTAGATCATAAGGGCGTCGACTTTGGTCATCAGGTCCTTCATGGGCAAAACATTGACATCGGGGATAGCAGCACATACAGGTCTGGGTAGGCGCCTTACCCAAAGTGCACAAAGTAGATTCACTTCACTAGAAGAGACGTCAGCGGCAGGTTGCAGGTGAACAATACTGGTCATTTCCTGAGGGCAAGCGAAGCCTTTTGGTCCCCCAACTGATGTTGAGAGAGCTGAAAAAATTTTTCTGTGCTGGTGGCCAGTAATGGCGAGTATTGTTCCAGGAGGTATGATTTGAGGTCTTCTTACATTATTGGGGTGTCCCCTTGTTTGCACAGCCAATCGGAGATATCCGGGAAAGTGTTCCCAGGGATGACCATAAGAACGTACAGTAGTCAGCTTTGGTGCTTGACCGAGTCACACCCTTTATGGGAAACTGGACTACAGCAGGCTGGAGCCAGGTGAACGCTTCTCCACTGGCGAAGAACGGTAGTTTCAGGGGTGTGGTATTCATAATGGAATTAGGTCTGAGGGCAGCATCATCTAACATTAAGGCACGGCAGAAGGGGAAAAGTGGGAGGGAGTTGAATACTCCGGTGGTTACCAATGTGCCGGCAAGCTGTTAGGTTGTAACTGAGAGATTTTCGTGAATGCAACTGAACTTTATTTGGTTGGAGCTTGAGTATTTATACAACTGGTTCCAGTCAAGAATAGCACAAAAAACTGAAACTCAATGGTGCCGCAAAATACAGGAATGAACAAGTTATCAGTGAGATGGGAAAGCGATAATGACAAAAAAAAAAAAAAATGAGAAAAAAATAAGAAATACCATTACAGTGTACGAGTATGTGTGATACAAGTGCGATACTGATATATACTAGATTTGTCAGTGCCTGTACCACCTTGCTGTTCACGCACTTCGCCGGCTCCAGAATAGTACACCGCAACTGAGAGTGCTAGACAAATGGATAATACTGCGAAGAACGGGAAATAAAGCAGCAGCTTATAGGTTTTTAAAAATTTTTCTAAAGTCTGCCTGCTGGCTTAAATTTAGAATAGTATAGTTGGAGCATGAACTAGTTTCACCTACCTTTGAAGGGGAGTTGCATTAGAATATATAAATAACCCTTAAATGAATATGTTGTAGTAGGTTGGCCAGGGCACCAGCCACCTATTAAGATACTACCAGTAGAGAGTTATAGGGTCCTTTAACTGGCCAGACAGTACTACATTATTTCCAACTTTCTGGTTATGGCTAATTTTCCCTTTGGCCACACATGCAGTGGATAGTATGGCCTATTTCCACATCTCCTTTGTCCTCATACACCTGACAACACTGAGGTGACTAAACAATTCTTCTTTGCTAAAGGGGT